>NW_022900929.1:20792554-20839518 GCF_012274545.1 Fukomys damarensis
AAAAAAAAAAAAAAAAAAAAAAAAAAAAAAAAAAAGAGCGAGAGAGAAAAGAAAAGAAAAACACAAAGAAAGAAAGAAAAGCGTCCAGGGGACCTTCCAGCTATTGCTCTTGCTGGTGCTCAGAGAGCCTCTTTGCCATTCCTGATTCCTCTCCCACATCGTAGAGAAGGAAGCCAGCAGTCCAGACAGGACTTTGATCCCCACTGGCAAACAGGAAGGAACAAGGCGGCAAGACAAAAACAGTTCTCATCTCATGAGCAGGAACACTGAGCCATGCATGCACTTGCTTTGCATTTGTTTTGTTTGTTTGTACTTTTTCAGCACCAGAACTCAAGGTGAGAACCTTTCACAAGCTAGGTAAATACCTTATCACTGAGCTACATTCCCAGCCCTTTTAACAAGTTTTATTTTGAGACAGGGTCTTGCTAAATTGCTCAGGCTGGCTTTGCACTTGCAATCCTCCTGCCTCAGCCTCCCACTGAGTAGCTGGGATGACAGGCACGGGCCTCCACCTTGGCCTGCTGAGAGTTTATACACATTAGCTCATCTCATCTTACCATAAACCTAGGAGGCAGCCACCAAAATGTTACCAAGAGTGAAGCACCGAGAAGTAAAAGAACTGATCCAGCTCACAGAAGACTCTTGACAAGAATCTCAATAGGAACTGGGCTTACTTACCGCCCCTGGGAGGGAGGGCTCTCCTTTCCTTGTTTAGAATTCTCCAGCACCCTGGGAGGCCAGCCCAGGACTGACAAGGGCGCTTAGGGAGTGGAAAGGAAAAACAAAGGCACCTGCAGAGCCAATTAGTGAGTCGAAATCCAACCCCAAACCCTCACTGCTGGCTCCTTGAGCTCAAACTGAAAGCTTTGATCACAGTTACCGACTAGGGAGCAGCACTTGGACTAACCTCGGTTTCCGCAGGGAAAGGTAAACATGTTTGTGGAAATGCAAACATATCGCTGATGGTCTAAAAGGGCCTGGAATGGAGGCCTCTTTTCTTTTGGAAACAAGCCCCCCACGAAGGTGAGGATGGCGGTGGTGTTGTCCTTACCGCCTGAATGGATATAATCTTTCCAACTACAGCCTGAATTCTTCCCGGGGTAGTGACAGCGCCCGCAGGGCAGATAAAGAATGAAGTACAAATTTCCCAACCAGAAAAATCCTGCTCACTCTGCTCACAAAGTCAGCGCCTCCCTGACTCTCGGGAGGTAAATGTCACCCGCTCTGTGCTCTGAAAGGGAGGTGGCGAGGTGAGGTGCAGGAGGTGTAATTACAGGTGGGACGCGGAACAGCTTGGACTGTGATACCAGCGAGGCCTCCTTTGCCAAGCGCACCCTGAAAGAGCCTCTGCCGCCACCATTATCCAAGCTGCTGTCAGGGGAACGGCCCTGTTATTAAGTGCCGCCCGCACGTCTGCACCGAAGGCGTAATCACAGGTGGTAAACCTGCAGGGGAAGCTGTCCAAGGGGAGAGAAGAAAGAAAACACAGGATGGGCTGACTCAAAACATAGAAATGAGGTGTAAGATTCGTATTAGAGACCCAGGGAAGCGGGGAGGAAGCGTCAGGAGGGGCAGAGACTCTCTGCAGTTTCCTTTCCTCTGCAGTGGATGGGGCCCAGGCTTTTTAGGTTCAGTTCACAGGAGCTGGGGGTCACAGGGCGGGGTGGGCAGCGGAAGTCCCTAGAAAGGTGAGAAACATAGGAGAAAGTGCGGTCCTACCCCACCTGCTGTGCTTTTCAGTGAGATAATGGATTCATGGGTCAATAAACTGGACAGCTATTGGAGGCAGGTCTGACCTGGCCTTTGGCAGGTCACCAAAACCACAAATGACCATCAAAGACCCCCGGCTGAGCACAGTCCCCGAGAGGGAAGGTGAGAAAGGCTTTACAAGATCCAGGCAAGAGGAAATGAAGTGAGATTTGAGTCTCAGGGTCTTGGTCCGAGGGCCCAGGGAACTACAGGCTGTTGCTAGGACTGAGTTCTGTCACCAAGAATAAAATTATCTTAGAGCTGTGCTTGGTAAACCTGGGAGCACAGTCGAATCACCCGGAAAATGAATGGAGATGTAAAAGCCACCCCACTCAGCGCCCCAGACTCACTGCAAAACAGTTAAAGCAGAATTTCTGGGATGTAACTCGGGTGCCTTGGCGTTTTTTAAAGCTCCCCGAGATGATGATAAGGTCCAGCCAGGGTGGAACCACTGCTTTAGAGGAAGCAGGGCTTATCCCTGCCTGATCTAGGGCCTCCCAACCTTCCAGTTCAAGGCCATGGCCAGAAAACAGCCCTTCCTGAGCCTTTAGTGAATGCAGGGTAATGAGCCACACTCAGCTCAGCCAGTTCATATATGCAGTAAGGGAGAAGGTCTGGGTACGAACAGGTCAATAAATATTCATGAAACACTGGAATGAATGAATAAGTAAGTGACTGACTTGACAACAATAACACAACAAATTAAATACATGCAAAACAGAGAAACCTGGGTTATACACAGGGGAAAAAATGATCAATAGGGCGGGAGGGGGTTCATAAAGGTGGTAGCCTTGGAATCGGGCCTGGAAGGATGCATAGTAATAACATTTAACATTTGTTCAGAGCTTTAAAGATGATGAATGTTTTACATACATTAACTCACTTAGTGCCTTCCAGTAACCCTTGACATTGGCATTTGTTGGTATTTTAATCCCTACTTCAGAGGTGAGGAGAGGTTCGAATGTTTTAACCAAGGTCTCAGAGCTGGTGAGGGAAGGGACCACATCCTTTGTGTGGAAGCCACTGACCCCGATGACATAGTCCACAGTGGGTCTTGGGAGGACCCTCGAGGCCCAGAAAACAGTAGAAGGGGTACAGAGGTGCTATTCTGAGTCTGTGGTTTGTATATGGAAGGCCTGGGGTTGAAAGCATTCTTCCTTTCAGGAAAAGAATTGTGAAAGTGAGAAGGGCCGAAGATGTTGGTGAAGGCATCTCCGAGACCCCTGAATGCTCAGTACAATTTGCTGGCATTTTTTTTTCAAGGTCCTTGTCACCCTTTCCCTGGCATTCTTCTTGAATGAACTTGAATTTGTCCCTCTCCCCTCCTAGATGTTAAGTTCCTTGGCTGGACACTGGACGCATCTGTTTGAATTTCTCTAACATCCATGCAGGGGGGAATATAGGTTTTATGGAACCTGCAGCTCCTGTCATTTGGGAGAACTTTTTAAAGAAAAATAATCTGATTATAAACACCAGATTAGGTATAGAGTAAATATTTAGAATGAATAAAAAAACCTCACAGTAAGTTAGAAATTTTAAAAACAAAACCAGAAAAAGCACTTTGGCTTTTATCCTTTAAATGTCCAACACCCTTTTCATACTTTTTAATCTCCAATTTCTTGAGTGCCTTTTGATGTGATGAAAATTTTGTAAAACCATTTTTGATAGCAAGTATGGTGGACCCAAACTTGTTTTGTACTAATATAGTGGACCCTCAAGTTACAACCAGCCTGGCATACAAAATTTGGGTTAATTAGGTCAATGGAACATCCATCTGCCTCTTGTTATCTATAGCGTGTTCCCAGTAAACACCCAGAGCTCTGCTGTATTGACTTACACCCAACTTGAGTTGTGACCAGCCCTCAGGAACTGATTGAGTTCCTAAGTCAAGAGTCTGCTATACAGGTTTAAAAATGTTTATTTGAACATCACCATTTGTTAATGGTCATGTTCTGTTTGTCAAGTTGTTTTCTTTTGTAACTGCAAGATATGGGGACAGTTCTCGTGCAGACTAATCTTAAAGGCTCTTTGACTTGATGACTACTATCACACGCTCTTCAGTACAACGCCTCTGACCCTAGAGGGGGGAGATGGGGTCTCCCCACACACCAACCGACACTAGTCCAGCAGACACCAGCTGGATGTCCTATAATTCAATTAAATTCTGACAGCATCTACTTGGAAATGGCACCAGATCCTGTAAATTGAGTGCTCTGTCCCCAAGACTGGCCCTACTTCAGATACCAGTTGCAAATCTCAGGTTGAGTCCTGCACTTGTGACCTACCTGCTATCAATTAGGGACTTCTGCTTCCCCCTCTGAGAGTCCATTAATTTGCTACAGTAGCTCA
The DNA here is from genome assembly GCF_012274545.1 of Fukomys damarensis. NCBI lineage: Eukaryota > Metazoa > Chordata > Mammalia > Rodentia > Bathyergidae > Fukomys > Fukomys damarensis. The sequence goes on from NW_022900929.1 coordinate 20,796,653, forward strand.
AAATTCAAAGAAACATTTCACCTACATCTGCCTATTATAATGGATATTACAAAGGATGCCAGGAAACATCCTGAGGAAACAGACTTATAGGATGAGGCATGTAGGAAAGAGGGCAGAGCTTCTGCACCCTGCAAGGCCACCACCCTCCAGGCTCCTGCACATGTTCCAGTATCAGGAAGCCACTGTTTCTTTGGGGGTTTTATGGTGGAGACCACCTCAACTTTCAGCCTTCTTTTTCTGGAGGTCAGCGATGAAGCTGAACACTACAATCCTCTGCTCACATGCTTGCTTCCAATGATACCATCTTAGTTACTTCTCTCTCATTGCTGAGACAAAAATACCTAACACCCAAAGTTAAAGTGGGAAAGGTTTATTTAGCTCACAGTTTGTAGAGGTTCCAGTCCATAATCAGCTGTTTCCAAGGCAGAGTGGCACCACAGAGAACAGTTCATGGCACCCACAAGGTAGCAAAAGCAACAAGGGGCAATACAGGCCTCTTTCAGTCCCTCATATTGTATCCAGGCTGCCAGAACTAGAGTGGTGCCAAACCAATCAGTGGACAGATTTAGTAATCACCTTAATCCTAGCACTCTTCACTCTAGCAATGCACCAGGAACCTATTACACACTCTACATCCAGCCACCTCTGAAAAAGCACCACCTACGACTGCATGAGGTTTTCTGGGGGACATCTAGAAACAAGCTGTAACAGGGACCAAGCCCCCAGCCAGAACCACCATCCTAAGATCATCTCACGAGCAGACCCAAAGATACTTATCACCTGGGAGATTCCAGAGTTTTAGGAGTTGGGTACCAAGGAACAGGAAAGAGGAGAAACCTGTATGCTATTATAGATCACAATATTTCATTTGCCAATGTGTCATCATCTGTCCCAATTTAGAATGCTTTAGGTGTAATATGTTTTATGTGATTGTACAAGAAACAAATTTCATTTTGTCTAGGAGTACTTGAAAGGAATCAACACTTCAGTCTGCGTATTACTCTTTTGATACTTGGAAGAATTTCCCACCGACTAGGTCGCAACCCCGTATGTTCCAATTCTTGTTTCTTCTCTATTTCCCATTTGCTTCTGGTGCTGAGACCTGCAGAATTTGGTCATACCGATCACTGTGTGCTCCTGGCTTTGTACCTTCTTGTACCATATCAAGGAAGTAGGTACCAAGGAGATTAAAGGTATTTGTAGAAGCTCTCCATACACTGGAAGTTCAGCAAGTTTAAAATGAGACTAATATTCAGCTGTCTCAACTTCCCCTTCAGATGATTAAAAACAGCATCAGCCACTCCTCCAGTGAAAAGCAGTGTGAGGGGAAGGAAGTGTAATGGAAGGGAAGTCAGAGCCAATGGGAAACAGCAGTCCTCACCAATTATAGTTATTGTATTGCAGGTTTACAAATTTAGCAAAAACCTATGATCACACTGACACCTTGCCAGGGCTCATCCGATGCCTTGGAAGAGACCCAGGCGAGAGAGGAGTTTGCTGCTTGTGCTTTGTCAGCTTCAGTGTAGCTCCACCTCCAGACACATTCCAGCGTGTTTCAGAGACTATGGCTAAATGAATGCACATCTTTTCCTTGTATTGCAGAAGCCTGGCCAGGAGCTGTGATTACGGAACATTCTCCTCAAGTAGGAGTGACCTGCAGGGCCCTCTCCCCACCCCAGCCCCAGGCTGTGAGGTCCAGCTCTGTGCAATGCAGAGAATTCAGCCCAATATATTCACACAGAGTAGGCAGAGTAGACTCATCTCCTAGCTCATTCCAGACTGTTTGCCTCTATTAATCCAAATTACAGCCGCTGTTCCTTTCCTCCCCTTGTTGGCAAATGTTTCATGAGATTGATGCATCCTGAGCTCATAGTCAACTGAAACCTTTTAACATCTCACCCTTTGCCAAGCCAGTTCTCTCCCAGGATGTAACTGACCTATTTGGGTACAAATGCACAAGTCCAAATTGATTCCAGCTAAGTTGCATATTTTCATGTTCTGCCCACCACTCTGGCCTCATGGGATGGATGAGACTCTACGTTATTTCATCCAACAGGAGGGCTGTGACTAGCTTTTCTTTATATCTGAGTCATTGTTTGCAAAACACTGAATGGGACGTGGCCTTGAGTGCACACCAATAGCTCATCCCCACTTTACCTTCCTATTAATTCATTAACCAATATTTTTGGGGTCCATCTCAAGGCCTTGGTAGAACCCATGTATCTTTCACATTCCTACAATACAACAGCTCTACGAATCTGTCAAAATATTTTAAATGAATCTGTGGGTGTAGCTCAGTGGTAGAGCACATGCTTGGCATGCACAGGCCCTGGATTTAATAACCAGTCCCTAAAAAAAGCTGAATGAAGCTGAATGCCTTTTCCCTTAGTGCATTTATGCTTTTTCCTACTGACCTTCATTTCTTTTTCTATAATTCAAGACGCTGTCTTAAAAGCATCTCACTAGCTCCTCTGACTCACGGCTCTCTCCAGAGAGAAGGGCTCTTTTCAATACACAGGAATACATCTTCAAGTGTCTTTTGAGGACACTGCTTCCAGAATATGTTTAAATGCAATTATTGATGTCATCATAATACCTCACATTCAATAGGAGGCTGGGAAGTTTACAAGTCTCTTTCTTGTGCAATTTCATTTTACAAAAATAAGTTACCTAAGAAAAATGCACAGATTCTGCTTTTACAAAAGGAATGATGAATTATAATGATTAATGCTCACATCCAGCCCCAGAATGTCTGACTCAGAGAAGTTAGTCAAATCGTACTTCCAGTTGAGCATTCTGAAAGGCAAGTAACATGATACCAGGATACTAAAAGCCTTCAGCTCCATGGCATAATTTTCATTAGAGCAAAGAGAAGTTTTCCCCCAAGACACCGATTACCAGAGGGCACAGGCTGCCCCTGAGCTGTCTAAGGGTGTGTCTACTCTGTCTTTCCCAGGGACTTGCTCCATAGCTGCCTCCAAACAGCCAAATCAATTGGAGACAGAATGAGATAGTGGTTGTAAGCGAGGAAACTGAGTTGAGAAAATGGACACGGGACATACATGAGATCGGAGAGAAAAGCCCCAGAGTCCAAACCTCTAACTTCTTATTCTCTATCTGGAATAAAATGTAGTGCATGAAACAGGTCACAAAGCAGAGACCTGAAAAATGTAGGTTTCTTCAGGAATTAAGGCCATTGCCACCCCTTCATGCTTCTCCCTTACATGGGAAAGAGGCCAGTGGAGGTAAACATCCAGGATCAGGGCAACAATAATTTAAACCCCAGCTGTTTTTCTTAGCAATGCCCACTTTGGGCAAATCATTTAGTCTCTTTGATTCTATACAGGTTGAGTGTTCTTACTCAAAATGCTGATGAATGGAAGCATTTTAGATTGTTTTTCAAATTTTTGCAAAATTTGCATGCATATAATGATATCACATGGATGGGGCCCAAATTTAACACAAACCTCATTCATGTTTCATGCATCTCTTACACATGTAGCCTGCAGGAGATTTTCACAAAACTTTCAATAAAATAGTTTCCTGGGATGAATTTCTGCATCAAGTGTCATGGAAACTCTCAAAATTCTTCAAGTTTTGAAGCATTTCAGAGTTTAGATTTTTGGATTGGGGGTGGTGAATCAGTGCAGTTGGATAATACAGTAAATGTTTAAATTTTTAAAGACACATTGCCATCAACCCCCTTGAAAACACTTCCCCTCACTTCAACCACACCTACCCCGTTGTTGTTGCCACTTTCTGAAGCAGTTCTGGAAGTCCTCTTTCATGAGAATCTTTGCTTGAAGTAGTAGCTGCCTCTGTATCCTTAATCAAACAGTGATCCTTCGCCCATCACGTTTGACTCTGGGGAAGAGCCGGAAATCACATGGTGCCAGATCCAATGAATAAGGTGAATTGAGGATATACTGTCATATTTTGACAAGTCTGCCTTTCCATTGGATGGCACTTGGCAGCAGCATTCACTGTAATTTTGATTTACACCTCCTAAAAACAATCCTAAAAGAGGACTCCAGAACTGCTTCAGAAAGAGGCAAGAATTATGGTGTAAGAGTCGCAAAGTAAGGGGAGTCTTTTGAGGGGGATGCATGGAAATCTGCCTTTTACTGTAATAAATATTTTTAGTTAAACATTCACCATATATTTTGATCACAGCTGGTATGTTATTTACAAGATAGAAATATCTCCCACCTTGCAAAGCTTTTCATGAGATGTCAGAATATCAGAGAATGCTATTTCTAACTGATTTTTAAACCCGAAGTCTTTGCCATTGGCATTGCCCCAGAACTAGTTACAAATGCAGACTTTCAGTTCCTTTCCCAATCGTGCTGACTCAGATACTCCAACAACTGCACCCAAGAATCTGTTTCAACAAAGGCACTCAGGGGATGCTGATGATGCTCACATCTGAGAACTTAATGGAGGTCAGTAAACATTTAGAATATGACAATGAGACACTACCATCGCCTCCCTCTGTGGTCACTTCCCCAGCACAGAGCTGGGGCTCTCTGCCAATAGGGACATAGGACTCCCCGGTATCAGACTCCGTTAACACTAATCATGCTAGACATGGCTAGGCCATGCTAGAGGGGTCTACATTCAGATCCTGCTATTACCAAGGTTCTGGGTGGCCCACTGGGGAATACATGGTCCCTGACTCACGATGGTTCAGCTTCAGAGTTTTCAGCTTCACAGTGGTGTCCAAGCTATAGGCTTTCTGTGGAAACCAGTTTAATCTTCAATGTTGATCTTTTCTGGGGCTGCTGATAATAGGGTTCAGTCTCTCTCTTCACACAGGGCAGTGAAAGACAGCCACAGCTCCCAGACTGTCCCACAGTTACAAGGAGAAGCAACTGACATCTACAGGGTCCTGTTGCTAAGCCAGGATGTTCTGTAGGTTTAAGTGCATTAAAATTTTTTTTCAACTTATGTAATATTTTCAACTCGTGATGAGTTTATTGGGACACTGCATGAGAGTAGGTCAAGGAGCTTCTGTTCAGACATTTATACAACAGACTCTTCAGGGAAATGTTGAAATATAGGTTTGGGCCTTATTTGAAGTTTCCCATATGTCATTAGCACAAGAATCATAAAACAGAATTCTAGAATCAGGGTCTCATCTGTCCTTGCCCAAGAGCCTCTGACCTCACACAGGTAGGTGGGATAGAGAATAGCTACAAGCAAGGGAACCGGAAGGACCACATGGGCGATACAGGGGTCTTCAGGAGCTGTGATCAGGAGAATGATCGGCACCCATCATATTCAGAGAGCACTTCCAGACACATCACATTTTTTTAAGCTTACCGTTTGTCCTATATGAACTGACCCAGTGACTTCCATGGACCTTATCTCAATATGACCTGAAAACAATGGTGAAATCAACCTTATGAAGCAAAGAAAAAGTACCACTGCCATTTTTCAGATGAATTAACTGAGGCCAGGAAGGGGCAAGTGACTTATCATACCAGTGCCTGAAACAGTAGTCAAGTTGCTCTTGATTTTGTAGCTCAGGAAGTCTTAGCTAACAGTGTCTCTCTGTTTCACAAGGAATCAGCTAGGGAAACAACCAGAGAATCTACTCCTAAGACTACTACTACTACTACTCCCAATCAACTCACAGATGTGGCTCCTGGCTGCTCCTTCCCGCTCCCTACCAGATGTCATGGCCTTTGGGGCCTCTCCACATGGGTTAGACATCACAAACATGGCACTCATGGTAGAAACACTTCTACAGACACTGGCTCCAAAAAGGCAGGAAGGGGATGCTGCCAGGCCAGGGCTATGCTAGATCTGATACAAAGTCAACCCCACTGTGTTCTGTCAAAGAGGCACAGAATCCAGTTGGATTCAAAAGGGTGGCCGCTCCGCTTTCTGATGAGATAGGGCAAACTCAAAGTGAGAGGTTATTTTGGACACCTTAATCACCCACCAGGACTTTGGTTTCCAGAATCCTATTGCCTTGTCCTTCCTAACAGATGGCACTTTTGAGATGTAACAAACCTCAACAATGTACACATACTTACCTTAGCAGAACATAAGAGCTCCCTGCACAGCTACATGCATCCGTCATATAATGTTTTCTCCCAAGAAAACAATTAGAACTTGATGTAATTTTTGGCAATTATAAATTCACAAATTGATAGTAAATATTTTTTAAACCAATAAAACATAAATTCAGAATCAGCTCATCTGGGATTTGTAGTGATTTTAGAAATACGTTTGCAGATCAAATTATCAATTCTAAGAAAATTGGAAGGGGGTTGTTTAATCTATGTAAGAAAATTAACTCTAGGTGTTTGGCAATCACTTTATCAGACTCATTTGCATGTAAACATTTGAGCTCTTATCAATGATTCCTATCTAGGCATTAAAGCAGGCCTTGTACTTGGCTAAGTGCTTGTCATAATTTCACAAGTTTTCACTCACCAGGGCTGGCCACCCTCCAAGATATTCCAATTAAGAGTTTATTACTCTGTCACATTTTTAAAGGCTTGTGTAGACATAGAGTTAAATTCTATCTAGAGGACAAATCCCAGGCTTTACAGCTGCTCTGCTTCTGTGGGATTTTTTTTGTCTTGTTTTTCTAATGAAAATAATCTATTGATTCTGTTCACACGAGGAACACACAGCTCCAAATCATTACCTCCTGGCAGTAACTAATTTTTGAGTCCTATCTGCTTCACCACACTTCTTAATGGCAGTTGAATAAATATCTAAAATGCAGACTTCTCAGTCCTTTCTAAAGGATCATATCTTCCAACAACGGGGCAGAAATCAATAAAAGCTACAAATATTTACGGAGCATCAGACTATGTGTTGAGCATCAAGCAAGGTGCCCTCCGGGTCTTTGCTCTGAAGGAGCTTATCCCACAGGGTGGGGAACAGGAGAAAGCCACGGGTGATTCTGTCCTGCCAGAAAGGCCTGACGACCAGCCCAAAGACCAGTCACCTCACCTTCTTGAATAACAGCTCACATGTGACCCAGGCGCAGCCAGTGTGACTTGTGTGGCCTGGCTCCAGCAGACAAACTAGCACAATCCACTTCTCACCTGAACTGCAACTAAAAGGCATAGCAGATTTTTTGCAAACAGGGGTGGTGAGCACTGGGCCTGAAAGGTCATGTACACTCAAGTACTGGGGCGTTTTTGTTTTTCAAAAACTAATTTATAAAGGGAGAAAACTAGGCAAGCCAGCAGCACAAGGTCAGAGAGAGAAAGATTATATAAACCTGTTTGTGCTGCCCAGCCCAAGTTCCCAAGGGGCTGCTTCTATTCAGATGCCTCTCCTTGGATGCTCTGAGCTCTCTTTCCACTACAAGAACTCCCTTTTATGCTTAATCTGTTTTGATTGTGTTCTCTACCTTGGAAGCCAGAGATCCAAAAGAACTTTATGTATTTATGTGCCAAATGCCACACGACGAGTGTGGACCATCCTTGTGACCACTGTTCCTCCAACCAACAGATGGCTTTGGTCTGCAGTGGAGGACTAGAATTAAAAAATGGAGCACAACTTGGGATGGTGCATGTGAAAAGGGCTCTTTCTGAGGCAAGAGGCCCTTCTGGTTTGGCAAATAACCTATAACAGAACTCTCCTCTGAAAACCTGGCATAGAACAGGAACTCCCACAGAACCTGCTCGAAATAGTTCTCTTTAGGAAGAACTGGTAACTTGGGGCAGAAGTAGGCAGGAGACTTTGTTCGTGCGCCACACCATTTGCACACTTTGGATGTGTAAAACGCGTTTATATTGAAAAAATAAACAAAGACGCACATTTCAAATGTTTTTCATAGAATACCCTGGAATAAGCAAATCATGTAGCATTGCTATGTTTTTCTGAAAACAGTATCTCACCCTGGAAAAGCTTTCTGTACTTAATGTAGCTACTGGGTCTGCAAGTCTGGCTCAAACTAACCTATCCGATCTGCCCTACTCAAACCCTCTAGCCAATTACCCACCTTCCAAAAGCTTAAATTCCAGCTCTTCTGGCCTCCTGGTACAAATGCTGCGTTTTCATTTTAATTGTGAAAGCAACAATAGTATTCTTTTAAAGTTCTGCTGATGTGATAAATCCATTTGAGGTCAATAAGTAAATATTGCAAAATCCTAAAAACCCAAAGCCAAACACACAGAGACAAACTCGTCTTCTCCTTTTCCTGCTCTGATGTTGCTTTTTGATTCCCTGCTCCTCAGGAAGTCTCTTCACACCCCACCTCCAACTGCCCTGCTCCGAGCCACTGTTGTTCAGACCCAGTGCAAGGATGAATCTTCCTCAGTGAAGCTCTCCAGAGTGTTCCAACCCCTTTCCGCACCAGAGTGTTCCAACCCCTTTCCGCACCTCCACTAGATCCCTGTCTCACTTCCCCTGTCCAGCCTGTGACTCCCCTTCCTCCCAGTGCCATTGTGGTCTCTGCATACTTCACGATCCAGACCTGAGCCTCCCCAAGCTTCCTAAAGGTGATGCTGGAAGAAAGCAGCATAGTTGTTTCAGAAATGGGGATGGAATCTGCAGGTCCACATATGATTCATCAGAGAGCTGGAGTACAAGTGGAAAGAAACTGTTATGGTTTAGATCTAAAATATCCCTCAAACATCTCATGTTGGGAGGTGGGGCCTGGTCAGAGAGGGTATGACCTGCAAGGGTGTATTCTCTCTGGCTCCCCTCTTACCTCTCCTTCCTGGCTGCCATGAGGTGAGCAGCTTTTCTCCGCCAGTCCCCTCCACCATGCCATTTCTGTGTTGGAGCCAAGCAACCATGGATTAAACTCTATGGAAACTGTGAGCCCAAATAAACTCCTCCTCCTTTAAATTGTAGGTGTCAAGTATTTTGTTCCAGTGACAGGAAAGTGACTAATGCAGAAACAGAAATTAAATCCTGCCTGTAATGATCGAGGGCTGATGACCAAGTCATCCAATCTTCTGAGCCTCGGTTTCTTTCTGTAAGACAGGGTTAGAAGCCTTAGCTGATGACCATTATAAAGAGTAAGGTGAGCCATATAAGTGAAAGCATCAGGCACTGTATTTGTCACAGGCCTAAAATAAGCATTAGTTCATTCTTGGCATAAACTGTTTGATTTAGGGGCTACTGGATCATTGTATTGCTGTGTAGCCTCTCATGGGTAGATCGTGCTTCTTTAGAGGTCAGGAACTGTGTCCAACTTTTTCAAATCTCCAAACTGAAGACAGAAGATTCCAAGTAAATATTAATTGATTAATTGAAAACTAAATAATGAAAAGCTATCTACTTTTACTAGCACACACACATACAAAATCAGAAGACCCACATTCCCATTCATTCAGCTACATAAATCATTCACTGTGTTTCTGTAATCCTTTCAAAGCGCCAGTATAGTCAATTTCCAATTATCTGTGTCAGTGGGGAACAGGAATAGTCTGAATAATGAAACCCACAAATAATCCATACATTTAATTTTAGTAGTTGCTTCCAGCCAGCTTGAAAACTTCCCACTGTGGCTGTTGTGGTTCTTCCTGCCTCTCCTCTCTGGCCAGCAGGGGTAAGATTTGCCAAAAGGTATCCCTAGCAGGGGCAAGGAAGAGCCAGGGTTTGGAGGGTCTATGAACTGGCTGATTAGCCTCTAAATCATGTAGGCTGACTCTGTGTCATAGAAAGCATTGCCTGGAAAGATATAAAGGACACTGGCATTATAGACCTTGCCCTAAATGCCAACTCAAGACACTCTAACCCATCATGCCCACTACATGTGATTCCTAAACAACTCTTCATTCTGAAACCCTGGAGAGACTCATAGGACAAATGTTACAAGAATCATACTACACAGTGACAGATCTACTTGATTCAGATTCAATTAGCAAATATTGTGGAATAATATGTCAGCTATTCATATATGTGTATTGTGGATACACACAGTTTGTATATATTATACATATATATTATATATAAGGCAACTGCTGTGTCTTTGAAATATTAGATACATTCAACAAGGAATAAGCCTAATTGAAGGACCACTCTATAAGGTCGCTGCTTATCAGAATTCTATAAGAAAATTTCAGGTGATTTTATCTTTCTTCTTTCCTTCTTCCTGCTTTCCTCTGTTACTCTTTTTAACTGATATATAATGATTGTACACATTATGGAGTACCACATAAAGTTTTAATGCATATATACATCATGTAATGTTCAAATCAAGGTAAGCAGATCTCCAATATTCATCATTTTTTGTGCTGAAAATATTCAAAATCTTTTCTTCTAGCTTTTTTGGAATATGCAGCATATTAATATCATCTGTGGTCATCCTATGGTGAAATAGAACCCATGAACTTATATTTCTTATTTACTATAACTTAGCATTCATTTTGCAACCTTTTCCCATCTCTGTCTTCACCCTAATTCTCAACCTTTATCAGATTGACCCTGTTAGACTCCATATACAAGTGAGATCATATAATGTTTCTTTCTGTGCCTGGCTAATTTTACTTAACATGATATCATCCAATGCTATCTACATTGTTGCAAATAACAGGATTCCATCTGTCTTTATGGCTGAATAGTATTCCATTGTGCATATATACACTTAGATTATTCTCCTTAATGGTAACAAAAAGGATGTTTGATATTTGTTCAACACAAATTTAAAAGTTAAAGAAAAGTTATAAATTAAAAAGAAAGGAATACAAGGACTAAATTATTTCCTCTAATCTCCCTTGAGTTGGGAAACAGTTAAACTTGAGGTCACTTACAGTGGCCTCAAGGCCAAGTGTAGCTCCAGAAGTGTTTGGCTCTCCCAATGCAGTGGTCACCAAATCACTAGCCCCTCTGCCACTTCTGACTTCTCCCTGACACTCAGGGTATGTGTCAGTTACTTTCATCACCCGACACTTGACCCCTCCACCATTTTGTATTATCCACCTGGCTTCTCTAGGCATTTGCATCCATAGTCTGTGGCCTCCAAATTGCAACAAAAATCTCTCATCCTACTAGCTCATCTTGCAATAGGACCTGGATACTCTTCCTATTAAGAGGGAGAGGTCTAAATTCTTTCCTCTTGCCTTTAGGCAATGCTTGTGGACTTTAGTAGGAGTAACACTACGTGACCTGCAAGCCCAGAGCACTTTCCATCCAGTGAGGGGTTGGAGCTCATACCACCTCCTGAGAGCCACCTGTGTACACTTCTTCCTGCCTCTCTACTCAATAGCTGGAAGTAACCACGATGAGAGTATTTACACTGCGCAAATCAGCAAACCCTATAAACATGGCATTTCCCTACTCCCGGGAAGCCAAGGGTTAAACATTCCCCAGCTTCCCCTGGTTTTCTGTGATCCTCACTCTTAGAACCCAGCCAGCTTGCTACAAAGAAGCCTCAGCAGATTGGGAAGAGGCCCACATGGCAGGAAACCAAGACCCTTGGCCCTCAGCCCCATGAGCTCCCAGCTGACATCCAGCTTCAGTGCCAGCCTAGGAGAGAGCCATCTTAAAGCGCGTTCTCTAGCTGCCAGTGTGTCCCACTGGGGAAGACCAGCTTTTCCCATGGAATTCTGTCTCATTGAAGCTTCGTAGACAAAACTGCACCTATCAAGGTTGGGGATGACTTGTGCAGGAGCAGTAGTGACGTGGCATAGCTCCTGGTGGCTTAGAGTAGCTCGTCTCTGCCCTGCAGGGGTCCTTTGACCTTGGGTCCGGCAGGTTCACTCTTGTTTGCTGGCTCCCGCAACGTTTCATCTCTCACACTAATATAGGTGGCCTCAGCTGATAGCATCTCCTTAGAGAACTCCCAGAGCTCTGTCCCTAGCAGCTCACAGCTTGAGTTGGAGCTTGCCTGCCTCTGCTTTCCTGAGTCTGTTGCTCTAGCTCTTCCTGATTTGAAAGAGCATCCATACTTACCAACAAAGCTGAAACTTGGACAGTTCCACCCACCCATCCCCACTGTGTCATCTCGAAAGCTTGATCTCTGGCCACTGCAAAGTGACCGATATTTTAGACAACTGAAAAACACTCCTGTTTAGTGCTAGCAGAAGTCTCTCACTGTCCTAAATTCCTGACTCTGACTCTCTTCTCCTAACTCATTCTCAAAAAGTCTCCTTGTGGCAACAGAATCCAGCTTTCTACCCCAACTATGTGTGGGTGACAGGAACAAAATTCTTGCCTTCGGGGGTCGCTGTCAATGGGTGTTTGTATCAAGAGAATTGGAGAATACTTCCTTCAGTTTGGGTTCTAAAGTTTGAGCAAGAGTTTACCAGGAAGGAAAAGGAAGGAAAGAGGGAAACAAGGAAGGAAGGAAGGAAGTGAATGAAAGAGGAAAGTTAATTGCTTCCAGGCAGAAGGTAAAACAGGGGAGAGAGGTTTGACATAGAGCAAGAATTTGGAGGAAAAAGTATCCAGACAGTTCTGCCTAGGGTCACAAACCTTGAACTTTGTACCATGGGCAATATAGGGTTACTGAGCATGAGACAAAATGATGGGGATCTGATTAGCATTTTCTAAAAATAACTCTCCTACAGACAGGATGAAAAAAATGCTTCAAAGGGGAACTTGACTGAAGGGAAGGAGGCCAGTATGAGGGCCACTTCTAGGCAAGAGGTAAGGAGGACAAGGAATGCTGCAGCTGGGACCAAGGACAGCATGACCTGTGCGTTGAAGCCAGAGCATTTGGTGAGTGCCTGCACTTAGAGGGGAAAGGGAGATTAAAGGATTGGAAAATGTGGGTGAGAAGAAAAGTGGGGAGGAAAAGGAGGGCTCAAATGGCAGTAACAGCAGCTGCAACAGCAAACACAACAGCAGGTACTTACTATGTGCCGGGCATGATTTTAAGGCTTTATGATATATATTACGCCATTTAATCCTCACTTCAGTTCTAAGGAGATTTTGTTATCATTATCTCAATTTTACGGATGAGGAAATTGAGCCATCATGAGGTTAAATCACCTTCTCAGAGTCACAGGGCTGGCATAGCAAACCAGGCCCCTGTTCTGGCTCTCCAGGGAGTGAATTTAGGGGACAGAATACAGAGGGCGGCAGTCACAGTAGGAAGAGGTGGCTCTGGCTGCTAGGATGGGGCGATGGCGGTGAGAAGGAAAGGAAGAAAACAGAGCCAGGTGTAGATTTGGTCTATGGGATCACCAACATCTGCTTCATTTCCCAGCCTCTGATTTTCCAGCTCTGCAGGACTAAGGGTCCCAAAGCCCCCAGGTAAAACCTGCCACTCTTCAGGGGCCCAGACTCAGTCCTTACCAAACCAGGATACTCAGTGGTAACCCCGGTTCTACTTACCTGGGTTCTTAGCATGAAGTCACTGTGCCAATTCTTGGGCCTTGTGTCCCAGCTCCTGTCCTTGACTCCTCTGCCCCTGGTTTTCATTGATGCTAACCAGACCTGGATTCAGTTCTTCGGTGAGGCCCCAAAGAGCAGCCTTCTCTTCCTGCCCTTCCCAATGTACCCCAGGGCACCCTTCTGCACAGCCAGCTCCCAAGCCCCTCCTTTCCTCTGATCTCATGCCCACTAGGTGCTCTGGGGCCTGCGTCTTGCCACACCTGGCCCGTAGCTGTCCTGATATTCCAAAGCTTAGCCAAGCCTCTGCCTAACCCTGTCCACAGCCATATACTGGCTGCCCCCCAAGTTCCTGCTTCTGTGCTCCTGATGGGCTCGTGGGAACTCACCCCTTACAGATTAAGGAGACTGATGGGCCCTGCCAGTTACAGTTCCTGGTGCAAGCTCAGCTTTCCCCTGCTCCTGCCCTGTCGTAGGAGGCCGCCCCTTGTAACCCCTTGTACCATCCCAGCTGCCCAACATTGACAAAGGCCATGTGGCCTCTGGATAAAACCACACCACAGCTACAGAAAGGAGGGACGTGATGGCAGCATCAGAGCTGCTGACAAAGTGTTTAGCCTGGGAGGAGGAGGAGTGATAACACTGGCAGAAATGGGAGTGGCTGTAAGGCCGTGGAACCGTTGTGCTTCCTCTCCTCTTGGTGGGTGAGACCCACAGCGTCGCACCTCATGTGGTGCCAGCAGCTGTGCCCATTAAACCATCTGCATCGCAGAACTCGAGGGACTCATGCAGCGCTCGCATCTGCTTGGTGGGGGGGAGCCCAGGCTTCAGGATGACTCAGGGCTGCCGCACGCACGCACGCACGCACGCATGCATGCACGCACGGCGCTGCTCATGCTAGCAGCCTTTCCAATGGGGCCAATTTGCCGCTGCACAAAGCCCATGGGCTGCTGATCTGCGGCCATGTGTGGGTCGTTTGCGCTCACTAACGAGGATGGCTTGTCACCAAAGCACCCTGATTTCCACAGCCGAACATTATGTCTCCGTGGCTTTTCTGGTGAATTTCCATAAGGCCCAAAGACACAAGACCCTTGATGGCAAGAAATAGCTTGGGAACACACCAAGTATTCTTGGAGCATTCAAGACATGGACCATAAGGAGCTCGGCTTTGTAGCCTCCCACGAGTGGCTGCTGTGGGTGTTGCTTAATGGCACTAGGGTTTTGCCCTCAGCAGCTGCAGCCCCACATGGAGAGTTATTGCTTTCTCCTCCGCAACTTCCACGCTCTTGGGAGAATTTAACAATGTATGGCCAATCCAGGCTCTCCTGGACAGCAGCAATTAGCAAGTCAGGGCTCATTAGCAAGAAGCCAAGTGATAGACTGTGTGTTTAGGAGAGTGGGTAGATGAAAGATTCATAGATAGATAAATAGATCACTTGATGATAATAAAAACCACTACCCAGTATGTCCAACCTCATCATTTGGGAAGGGTAAGAAGAAGTCACATTATCATGAACCCAAGTCCCCCCCAACTTAACTCAGAAATAAAACTAACCCGTGTCGGAGTGCTCCTGTTTTTTCAGGCAGCCTGCAAGGGACCTGGTTTCACATGACACCCGCTGCTTGCAATGCATCCTTCTCCTGGAAACCCTGCAGCTGCCCCCTGGAACAGTCCTGTGGGGGGGGGGAAATGCGGGCCTTCTCTCGGGTGTTCTCAGACTTGCCCCCTACCAGCCTGACCAAGGCAGTGCTGGGCACTGCCAGATGCTCTGCTCAACTCTGCGTGCAAAAAGACCCTACCCGCAGAGACCAGGACATTCTGTAGACTCCGGCTCGTAGAGGTGTGGCACATGGACCCGGGCCCTCTGCGGCATCTGGAGCTTGTTGAATACGCCAGATGCCAGGCTCAGAGATTCTTACTTAATGGGTAGTGAATGGAACCAAGGCCTCTAGAGTTTTAAGAGCTTCCCGGGGTGATTCTAATGTGTAGCGATGCTCAAAAATCGCTATTCTAGAAACGCTCTCCTCGCTGCTTCTCAAACTTGAGCATGTTGAGAAATCACCTAGAGACCCACTTACAGCACAGATGCTGATTCTCTTGGGCCAATGATGGGGCCTGAGAGCCTGCATTTCCAGCAAGCTCCACCATGGTGCTGAGGCTGCTTCTCCCAGTCTACATGTGCACAGCAAGAGTACCGAAGACGGTTCTCTTAGCCTCCAGCCCCAGGGCCAGCCAAAAGGACAGAGAAGGTACAGCCACACACCAAGTTCTTCTTCCTCTTCTTACTTGCCTGTTTCCCCAGTTCACAACCTAAGTCTCCCATGAAAATTAAGTACGTGGAGTATGGCAGAGGGTGGGGCTGGAGTGGCAGAATGGAGAGTCTGTGCTGGGAGGACTGCCCTGAATTATGCCACTGGAATTACCCCTGCCTGTGTGATGGGACGGTGAGGGGGGATGCCTTCCTCAGCAATGTCTGCACATCGCCTCCGGCAGCCCCTACTCCCCGCCGCCCCGCAAATGTTTGACTATGAGAGTTACCAGCATAAAACTGTGCAACAGGTTTAAACTAAGCTTCCATTTACCCTTCCATTCTCAAAGAAGCTTACGGAAAATTACAAGAATGTTTAATAATCCCTAAAGAGGAATGGAAATAAACCACCATTTAGAAATCGAAAGCTTCAACTCAATCTCAGTTTGGAATCGGCTAGCCTGTGACTATTCTAGACACAGTCAGGACGGGATTACACCTTAGAGTGCAGAGCCGCCAAGGTCACCAGCCAGGCGCTGTCCCTCGTGTCTCATGACCTGAAGGAAGGCTGTTGTCACCTCCTTGACTACTTTTGTAGTCCGTGGCTTGTCATCCACAGGCCCTCAAATTCTCCTTCCTAGATTTGTACCAAACTCCCCTGATCTGATGTTTTCCTTGCCTCCATCTTCTCCTCACCATCCAGAGGCAGCATCCACGTGCCAGCAATCTTCAAACTTCCCCCTATGAACCCTAAGTTCCTTGGCCTGATGCTCAGAATTCTGTGTTCCTTGACCCCAAATAATCATTTTCCCCCAAACCTGCTTCCCTCCTCTGGGTGTACACTACAAGCCTAGAGTCTCCTACATTTCCTGCACGTATCCAGGCATTAATTAGCTCATGCTCTTCCCAAACACTGTCCATCCTCCATCTCCTGATTTGTTCTTTTATATCTCTCCAAGAGAGAAATCTGGTTTCAGCAAAAGACAGAACTGACATTACAAAGCATGAACCAGAACTAAAAGGATGGGCTTGGTAGCTAAGCACCTTGGCACTCAAATGTGCAAGTCTCTTGAGCTGAATGAATTTCAAAGGAACTCTAGAGCATCTAATTAGAGCATTCGGCCAGTAGCAGGAGCAGCAAAGAGTAGACCTGAAGATGTACAAGCTGTGTTCTACATCTCCAAAGTGCAATGGTGATATCTAAATATATTTGACAACCTGTAAAGCAAAGGCACTGATCAATCAGAGGGCAGCATTGGTTCACAGTTCTGAATGCCTGAAGAGGTAAACTCAGGAGGGGGAGGGTAAGGTCCTGGGGGAAGGCCAGAAGAGTGTGGTTAGAGGTGAGGACAAGGCCCTCCAGGTGTTCAAGGCCCTCTAAGGATTCAAGGCTGGCTGCTTTAAAAGCCCCCTTCACTCCTGCCCTAAGAACTGAGACTGTGTGTTATTTTTGCCAATATTTTGAGAGTGAAAAAAAACAATCAAATCCTGGCCTCTTGACCCCAAAGGGCTTCAAACAAGTGTGGATTGTGCTGATCCAGGAGATTCTAGATGTTCACGTTTTAAGTGTTTGAGCACTTAAAACAGGAAGCATCAAGGATTCACTAAGAACTCACTATTAGCCAGGATAGTGGCACACACCTGTAGTCTTGGTGCTCTGGGAGGCCTGAGGCAAGATGATCACAAGTTCAAGCACAGCCTGGGCAACTTAGCAACTTAGCAAGACCCTGTGTCAAAATAAAAAAAATAAAAATAAAGGGAGTATATGTATTAGTCACTTTCTTATTGCAGGGACAAAATACTCAATACCTGCAACTAAAAGGTGGAGAGGTTTATTTCGGCTCACGGTTTCTACCAATGGTCACCTGGATCCCAGACAGAAAGGGCACAGAAAAGAAAAGCTGTTCAACCCATGACAGCCAGGAAGCAAAGAGAGAAAGGAGGAATCAGGGGCAAGAGTATACCCTTCCAGGTCACACTCCCAAGGACCACTCCAACCAGGCCCCACCTCCTAACATCATTCTCAGTACATTCAGCTACTCATCAGGAACCTAATGATAAGTATGGCACCTTCAGGATCCAGCCACCTTCCCAATATATGAGAATTTAGGGGTACATTTTAGATCTAAACCATAATATAACTTGATGCTAAGGGCCTGGGTTCAATCTCCAGTTTCATTCTCCTCCCCGCAAAATAACTGACTATGCCAATTCAACCTCACATTTGGTTTTCCCATGGGTGCAGAGCTCCTTGACTTCAGGCCACGTGTGGTTTTTGGGGTGCAACCTTATCTCTCTGAGTCCACCTGATTCCCTCCCTCCCTCAGGACTCAGAGCCAAAACTGCCTCAATTCCTGAAGCTCTTCATTAGGTCACTATATTAGATCTTCATCATTATAATAAAATAGCTGAGATAATTCACTCATAGAGAGAAAAGATTTATTTTGGTTCAGATTTGGAAGTTCCTGCCTAAAATGAAGCAGATCCATTGCTTTGGACCTCTGGTGGCCATGCCAGGTGTACGTGGCAGGGAGCACGTGGCATAGCGGCATAGCAAATTGCTCAATTCATTCCAGAAACAAAAGATAAGGAGGGGACTGTAATACCACCATCCCCTTCCAAGGCGTGCCCCAAGTGACCCAATTCCCCACCTCCCAAATTCCACCACCACCACCTCTCAGTGGCACCACCAACTGGGGGGCAATTATGCAAAATATAGCAGGCACTGATGGTCACAATCTGCCTCTAACCACATGCCCAAATTCAGGTAATTGTTGTGCATCTGGTGAGGGAGAAGGGCATCTAGCAAGGTCCTGGTACCCTGGCTCCCTTGGTCCCTCCTCCCCAAGTTCAGGAGCCCTGATCTCAAACCCCAAGTTACCTACTAGGGTTCTGCTGAATAAAATCTTTTGGTTGCCAACCGATAACACCCACCCCACTACTTATCTGGATCCTCCTCTATTAGGAACCTTGACTTGAGCCATCACTGGGGTCACCTCTTCATGGTGTCCTTGGTGTTAATTCCTAACCACTTGCCTGGACTCTGGCCCCTAGGAATCTGCTTCCTATACCAGACTGAAGCTTCCCTCAGCTCTTTCATGTAGGTCTAAGCCCAATCTCCAGATATGAGTCCTTCTCTACTCTTCCAGCATTTCTGTACACAGAACAGGCCAGATCTAGCCCACACCTGAGGGGGTAAATCAGTAATATGTGGTCAATAAGGTGTACTAAACAAAGTCTCTTATAAAGTCTT
Source organism: Fukomys damarensis (assembly GCF_012274545.1). Taxonomy (NCBI): domain Eukaryota; kingdom Metazoa; phylum Chordata; class Mammalia; order Rodentia; family Bathyergidae; genus Fukomys; species Fukomys damarensis. Next base: position 20,815,412 of record NW_022900929.1, read on the forward strand.
TCATTGCTTCATTGTGGTTATTAAACCAAACAGTAGCTCTTGTTCTCACTGAATGATTATTGGAAGAGTATTTTCTTTTGTAATAGCTTTACTGAGATATAATTCATGTACCATATAATTCATTATTTGTACAGTTCCATAGTTTTTAGAATATTCACAGAGTTGTACAACCATCACCACAATCAATTTTATTTATGTTTTTGTTTTGTTGTTTTTGGTACCAGGGATCAAACTTGGGACTTTCCGCTTGTGAGGCAGGCAGTGGAACCACTAAGCTACATCCCCAGCCCCACAATCAATTTTAGAAATCACCAGCAAAGTTAATTTTAGAACATTTTCACTATTCCCCTCCCAAACCTCCCTACCTATTATCAGGCACACACCTCCCCAACTCCCCATCACCCTCAGCCCCAGAATACACTAACCTACTTTCTGTCTCAACAGGTTTTCCTGTTCTGGGCATTTCATATGAATAAAATCATAGCGTACATGGCTTTTTGTGATTGGCTTCTTTCACTGAGCAGGTTTATGCAAATTATTTATGTTGTAACACATACCAGTGCTTCATTCTTTTTCTCACTAAATAAAATTTGATTGTCTACATATGCCAAGTTTTACCTATCTACCCATCAGTCCATGAACCTTTGAGCTGTTTCCTCTTTCTAGCTATCACAAATAATCTGCGAACATTGGCATACATATGTCTGTGAGGGAGCACGTTTTCATTTTTCTTGGGTAGAGATACCTAGAAGAATTTCTAAGCTCCAGTTACTCTACTGTTAACCTTTTGAGGATCTTCCACTCCATGGAAAAATATTTACTTTTAAATTGAATAAGTCTGAAAGAATACTCTCCAGGAATGCCCCGAGGATCTGTCCATGGCTTGTTTTATTCGAAATACTTACTATCTCCAAGATAAGAATACTGGAAATGTGCCTGTCAGTTCCTGTGATCTTCCTTTTCTCCTCTAACTCCCACCTGCCAACCCCCACTGAAAGAAAGCATCTACTGCAACTGTGCGCACAGGCCTGTGTAACAGTCTCCTGTTTCTGCACTGGAGTCTCTTCTTCCACTTCCTACCCCACCACACCTCCCTTTTCTTTTAAGAGAAAGCCTTGCTTCCTGTCTATGAAAGTAGACTGATGAAAAATACTACCCATCAGGGGAAACGTAACCCCATCTATCTCACCTCTTGGCTCCTGAATCTCCCTTTCTTCCTCCTCCTCAGATTCATCCATTTTCTTCTCAATCTCCTCAAACGCATGATACTTTCGTACTTTGTTTTTTTTTTTTTCCCCATTGCCTTTAAGCAAGCTTGAGTGCCTGCCATCTTTTAAATAATATTTTTATTATTTATAAAGAAATGCCTTATTGATTTGCCTTTTGGCTACTGCCTCATTTCTCTTCTTCCTTGCCAAGTAAATGGTTTTTGAAAAAGATGTGCAGTTATTTCTTCATGTGCTCACTTTACCCCTCACTCTTCTATTGCCAATGCCACTGAAATATCTAGCACACATCATCAACTAGCCCATCTTTTGCTAAAGCCAATGATTATTCTTCAGTATGCATCTTAATTCACCTCTTCTCTTAAACTTAGCCTACCCTCCCTGTCACCTAAGCCTCCCTAGATCATCTGAATGCTTAGGTGCACAAACTATGCATATCCTTGACTATTCTCTTTCTGTCATCCCACATCTAATCCACAAATCCGTCCTATCAGCTAATTCTCCAAAATTCGTATCAAACATGACCACTTCTACCCTGTTTCCCTAGTAGAACTACCATTACCTCCTACCTGGACCATTGTAGGTGTCCTAATTCATCTCTTTGCCTCCACTTTTGACTCCCTAAAAACATCCTTCATTCAGCAACAAAGATGATCTTTACTAATCAAAAATCAGATCACACTATCTTCCTGGTGGGAATTCGCCACAATCTTCCCATCACAAGCAGAATAAAATCCAAACTCTTCCACCAGGTCGGTAAGATCTTTCCTGATATATAATGTATATCATTATACACCTTTGTTGTTGTGACCACCTTTGTTGTTGTGACCACCTTTGTTGTCACCCCTCCCACTCCTCCCCTTCTTGTTCAGTAAACACCAGCTGTTCCAGTTTCTCTCACTCACAAAGGTGAGCTGGTTCCTGTCTCCGAACCATTATACCTGCCATCCTTTGGCTCTCCCCTCAGATTGTCACATAACTGTCTCTTCTCATTCAGATCTCCAAAAATTGCCCCCCTTCTTTTCCTTACCACCAAGCTATTGCAGCCTTACCTAGCCCTTCTCTTTCACATGACCCTACTCTGTCTTCTTTATACCATTCATCTCATTTCCTTATTTGCTATGTGTTCATCTGTTTCCCCTACCAGTACCAGACTATAAGTTCCTCAAGGACAAAGATTCTGTTTTGCTCATATTTATCAATATCGTTGGCCCCTAGGAGTTATCCTGTTGGATGGATGGATGGACAGATATAGGGTTCAATGGGCAGATGAACACATGGAAGGAGGAAAAGGTGAGTGCTGGCCTCATAAAAGGCCCCATCTCAGCCCACATTTTGCCCATCCTCTTGAGCATCTTCATCTCTCTATCTTTAACCATCATCTTGATATGTGACCCTTAAATCTGTACCGCCATTCTAGTCTCTCCTAACCACATAGATGGATATATTCAACTGCCTTCTGGATATTCCTAACCACACGTCTCACTATGTATCAAACTCAAAATACCCACACTAAAAAAACAGTCCTTTTCTTAATTTCTCATCCAAAAGAAGATTGCCATTATGTGTGCATGTAGCAAGTCTGAGATTTTGGGATCAATCTTCACTTCTTTCAAAACATTACCAAGACCTGTCGATTCAACCCCAGACTTGAATACTTCTCTCCATCCACTCCACTTTGACTTACTGCCACACCATCATCCCTCACCAGGAGCACCGTACAGTCCCAGTGTCCCCTCCACTTCTACCTGATCTCTCCACCTGTACCTGGCCCCTCCACCCACACAATAGGGCATTTCTTCAACTCAAACTTACTTAGTCATTCCCCTGTGTAAGCCCCTCTGGCAGCCCTGTCTTCATCCATTTCTGCTGCAGTAACATAATACCACAGACTGGTAATTTGTGAGCAGTAGAAGTTCATTCAGCTCATAGCCCTGGGAGCTGTATGCCCAAGAGCATGGCAACAGCATCTAGAGAGAGTCTCTGTGCTGTCATAACATGGCAGAAGGGCAGGTGAGCAAGCAAAAATCAGAGAGCTCACTTTTAGAATATGAGGTGTGCATGAAAAATCAGGTAAATACTTACACTTTTAAAAAATTATTACAGTAAAAGATACATGGCCACGAGTCCACATCAAAATCCTCCCCTCACTTCAATCACACACATCCCGTCATCCTTGCCACTTTCTGAAGCAGTCCTGGAAAGTTTGTGTGTGTATGTGTGAATGTCTTTAATTGCACTGTTGTGATTGCCTCGCTGTCCTGAAACAATTCAAAACACTTCCCTTTCACAGTCATTTTGACTTTAGGGAAGGGCCACAAGTCACACAGCAGATCTGGTGAAAAAGGAAGATGAGGACACATGGCACCACGTTTTTCTGAGCCTACCCTTCCATTGGATGGCATCTGGCCGCAGCATTCACCATACTTTTGATCACACTTTGTAAGGATGCTCACAAAAGAAGACTTCCAGAACTGCTTCTGAAAGGGACAAGAAGGATAGGACAAGTGTGTTTGAAGTGAAGGGAGAGTATTTTGAGGAAGATTCGTGGCAATGTGTCTTCTCCTGTAGTAATTTTTAAAACTGAAACATCCACTGTATATTCTAATCACACCACTTACAGCCACTCCTGTAATAATTAACCCACTTCTGCACTAATGGAACTTTTCTGTTCATGAGGATGGAGCCCCATGGACCTAGTCTTCTACTAAAAGTCCCACCTTGAAATACCACCACAGTGGCAATGAAATTCTAGCATGAGCTTTGGAGGAGACATGCAAACCACAAAGTTTCCCTTTGCCATGAGGGTGAAGTCAGAAGCCCTGAGTCTTTCATGACCCAGCCTCACCATAAACTCCCACCATTAAAAGTAAGTGCTTGCATGTTCTCCAAGGTACCACACTCTCTCTCTTGCCTCTGTGCCTATATCCTCTGCCCAAAGAGCTATCACATATCCTACGTCTTCTCTATAACACAGGACTTACTATGGATGTCACCTGCAGGGAACCCTTCCCTTCCCCGGTGCTCTGTTCCATCATTCAGGTCTAGACTAGGGATCTCTTCTGTCTGCTTCCATAAAACCCAGGGTTTCTTTTATTGTACCCAAAGCTCTACATAGTGTTTGCCTTTTTACAGGTCTGTGAGCTCTCTTAAAGCAGAGTGACAGCCTTAAACATCTTTAAACCTTCATTTCAGAGAACAGAGCTGACAAAGAAAAAAGCATTCAAATGTGTGTGGATTGATGAGTGGAAACTTGTGGGAGTACGGCATATATTTTGGAAAACCTAATAAGGGCTCTAGGCATTTTTGACAGGATAGAGTGATGAGCTGGGTTTAACAAGATAAAATTTAATTGGAACAAATGTAAGGTTCTGCCCTTGGGTCCAAAAGGCACAGGTGTGGGAAGAGGGAACCATGCGTAGTTGCAGTTTATACAGAAAGCCTGGGGAGTTAGAGTTGTCAGTAAGCTCAGCGCGGGTCAATAATGTGATCTGACTGTCAAAAAAATTAATGCAATCTTAGCTTGCACTATAAATGCAGTTTCCAGGATGAAAGAGGTGGAACCCACCGTTCGCTGAGACCATACTGTCCTGTGTTCCTTCCAAGCTTTACACTCCAGGATGCCAATCCGAAACAGGACTGAGGAGAAGACGAGGGAGCAAGAGGGTATCTCGTAAAGTCCAGTGAGAAGCAGGTAGAGGACCAGCATCTGCGTAGTCTTCAGAAGCATTCGGGCCCTTGTTAGTCATCTTTCAATATTCAAAGACGTGAATCCTATTGTAAGCAATTAGTTCCTAACCAGTTGGACTATCCAGAACTGGGCAGATCAGGAGTCTCCGGCGAATGGAATCATCTTTCCAAAATACAGGCGGTCAGCCCTGGGTACCCCCTTTGCCCTGTGGACAGCACAATCCATAGAGCTCAAGTCCCTTGGGTGAAGGGTGCAGTATTTGCACATAAGTCCTTCTCATTCTTTTATATGCATATTTTAACTTACTTATAATACCTATTACAATGCAAATGCTATACAAATAATGATTATATTGTACTTTTACATTTTGTATTGTTTTTATTATTGTATTATTATTTTTATTGGCTTTTTTTTCCCTAAATGTTTTCAACCTCCAGTTGATTGAATCTGTGGGTGTGGAACCTGCAGATACAGATACAGAGGGCTGACTGTATGACTGTATTTGATTCTCTCTCTCTCTCTCTCTCTGTCTCTCTCTGTCTCTCTCTCTCCGTGTCTCTGTCTCTCTGTCTCTCTTTCTCTCTCTCTCTCTCTCTCTCTCTGCTTCTCCTCCCTCTCTCTCTGCTCAGTCTGCTCCTTTCAAACCTTTCCCCAATCCCTCCAGCCCAAGCATCCTGCCCAGGTAGGTCTTTTGGCCTGGAAAGCTCCACCCTCCCTTTCCTGCAGTTCATTCCTGCAGCACACCCTCCACCTTTGCTGCACCCAGAGCTTGGCACATCTGTCTTAGATGAATAAAGGAATAACAGTGCCTTGACATTTCATTATGTAATGTTTCACTAAGTCTTATTTTTCAATCAGGAAAGTGTATTGATATACATTATGTGTCACATAATACAGGTCAAATCCCATCATAAGAAAATGAACAAGTAATTTCACTACACTCTCATCAGATTGTATCAAATACTTTGAAATAGGGAGACAGTAGGCATGGGACCTTGAGGTCCTGCTTATGAAGGGATTTTGTTGCAACCTTTTTTGTAAATCTGACCTGCATGTACTTTAATGAATTTTTAAACTATCTTCCTCCAGGCTGCCAATTACAGTCAATTTTCACTCATCTAAAAATCATAAACAGTAAATTAAGTTGAACATTACTCATTTAATACTCCCCTGGGGGTTTTCCATTTCTCCCTTCCCAAAATTAAGGAGATCCTGCCGAATATGGATGTATGCATTTTTCTAGCCACTCTACTCACAAGAATACAAAAAATGTCAATTTTATTTTCCTGAGTTTCACTTAACTTGTAACCTAAGCCCTGTAGCTGAAAACCTAATCTTGCTGATACAGGGTCAGCCCAATTAAATTGGGGTTCTCCTTCCTGCTCCTACTTGGGTTCCTAGTTGTGACATTTAAGTTCTGACCCTCCGCTCATTAGATTTGTGGATCCAGCTTTCAGGATGGAACATTCTGTCAAACCCTCAGGTGTGACTGTCCCTCCAGAGGGACGCCTGTGGAGGTGTCCCCATCTCTGGCTCTTCAATATAACCTGATATCAATGACGATTATGACCCATGGCAAACAAGTGCAATACTGTCCTCCGGTGATCTGATCTGCAGTTCTGCAGGTCTTCTCCTCAGAGCAGCCGCAGGAGCGGCACTCAGTACTTGTTGGAAATGAGAATTCTCAGGCTTCCCTCCAGACCAGGGATCAGTGCCAGAAATTAGTGCCCTCACAAGCCTTCCAGGGGACCCTGATGCCCCTTCAGGTCTGAGAAGCACTGAACGGGAGTGTATCTTCTCCACAGATAATAAGGGCTGGAGGTTAGTGGCTGTCCCTTGGGGACATCATGGCCACTCCTGGCTGCAGTGAAAAGGTAAGAAACACCATGAGCCCTTCTGGCCCCTGCATTACAAGATGACAGAGGAAATGGGGGTGGCGATGGTTATGGGGTCAGCCAACCATCAGCTTCTGCTCAGAGATGCTGGGCTCCATAGCCTTTTGGGTGACAATGAGCTTCAGGTCCGGTACCACACCTCCTGGCTGCCAGTCGCACCGTCCTTGGAGCTTCTGACACTCATCTTAATGGTTCATAGACTTGGCTTCTCTTTGCCCGGCCCAGATCCTTTTTGCATTTATTTCCGCCTTTTGCCATCAACAACTATTGCAGAGCAATCATCCACCTCTAGGCCGGGGGTGGGGTGGGGCTGGGTGGTTCTTCACTTATTTGGGAACTCTGTCATTTACCTCCCTTGGACAAATGGGGCACAAGAGAGTTGTAAGAAGGCAGCAATCGGTGCCAGCACCTCCCTTGTGGCTTTAAAACCACCTACTCTACCCCACTGAAGATTCTCTCTTTAAAAACCCCTCTGCAAGAGAAAAAGCAACAACAAAGACTACACAATATGTATTTCCCCCCAAATCTCTCCGACTTACACCAGGAATACTTCTTAAGACAAACATGGGGGGGGCATCTTTCTCTGCCTCTGTTCTGGGAGCAGCAGTGGAAGCTTCAGCTACAGTGGTCTGGAGGAGGTGGGGGCGGAGGGAGTGGAGCAAAGAGAGGACAGAGGGAGGGAGGCTCAGACTCTAGAGCATCCCGTCAAGTCCAGGCTGACTTCATAAACACTAGCTGCTGTTTTCACAGACATCTCTGGAAGGGAATATGGTACAGATGTTGCAGTGTGTTGGTGGGGGGTGTCTCCCGTAATGCTGTGTCTGCATAGTCCAAAATAGCAGTTTGCCAAGAAGACGCTCTCAAACACAGTTACTTTGAGAGGAAACCTGGCCCAGTGAGTGGATGGAATAGCTAGGGTAAGAATCGAAAGAATGTGGTTCTTTATCCAGACCTGCCACTTCTGGCTGGGGAGTCCCAGAGAAGTCAGCTGATGCCTTTGAATCCTGGATTCTGAAGCCTATAAAATGGGAGTGAAAACGCCACATATTTTTCCTACCCATTTTACAGGTAATGTAAGGATCTTCTGGACTAAGGCCATAAAAGTACTTAGAATTAAAGCAATGATTGGGCAAGTAAAATATCATATAAGTATCATTATCTTATAATAGTCCCATAAACTAAAGGGGAGTATCATTATTTGCTTTAACAGAACGAGGGTTTTTCAGCCAATTGAATTCCAGTAATGTTTCTTAGACTCACTTATGGCTGTCTCTTCATACATTGCAAAAGTTTAAGGAAACAAAACACGGATATGTTTACCCTGTAACCTAGCAGGTTATTTTATGCCAAGTACATTTTATTTTACATACTGATCTTCTGCCTCCTTGGCCTATCAATTACTGAAAAAGAGGTATTGAAATCTCCAGCTGTAATAGTGGTTGTATCTATCTATTTCTCCTTGCAGTTCTGTTTTTGACTTGTGTATTTTTTTTTTGTACTCAACATCGAACTCAGGATCTTATGCTTTTGAATGGCCCTTGACTATATTTTGATAAGTGGTTAGTATTTAAATACTTAGGATAGTTATATCTTCTTAAAGAATTGACTTCTTCCTCGTAATGTAGGTCCTCTCTTTATCCTTGACAGTTTTCCTTGTTCAGAAGTCTTTCTCTAAAATTAACATAGCTACTCAAGCTGTTTTGGTGTTTTTGTTTGTTTGTTTTGGGCTAGTCTTAGAATGGTTTATTTTCCTTCACGCCTTTCCTTTTAACATATCTAAGTCTTCATAAAATAGGTTTCTGCACTGTGAACAACATATAATTGGGTCTTTTCTTTTTTCTTAATCTATTCTGACAAATTCTGTCTTTTAAATTTGTGTATAGAGACCATTCACATGGATGGTGATTATTAATTTAACTGGATTAATATCTGCTGTGTTTGTAGCTGTCTTCTATTCATTACATTTGTTCTTTATTCTCCTTTTTTCTGTTTTCCCTGGGTTTTAATTATTTTTCTTGGTTCTATTTTATCTGCTTTAGCATATCAATTAAATTTGCTTTTAAAAAATAATTTAGCAGTTGCCCTAGAGTTTCCAAAACACATTTTAAATTAAATCTATGTCTACCTTCAAGTAACACTATACCACTTCATGCGTAGTATGTGGGCCTTAGAAGAGAGTAGTCCCTATTTACACCTCCCGTCCCTCTGACATCGCTCACGCTCATCTCATTGGCCTATGTCCCATAGTCACCAAATATCTCAGTCTGTCACTCTCCGGTAAACCACACTCAGCCTCAAGGCATGCATAAAACTTGCCCTTGAAGAGCTCCTACTGGTTTATGGTTTCAAGTGGCTTCAGATTCAGGCAAACAGATCTCGGTTGAGCGTCCGTGGTTTGCCTGTCTCTGCAGGTTTCAAAGAGTGGTTTGCTCTGCATCCTCAATTCCTGAGGAGTTGAAGAAAAGTCACTGAATTTCAATCTATTTGTCTTCTTCTTGCTGTTAAAAGACAGAGGTGAAGCCAGGCAGGGTGGCTCACACCTGTCATCCCAGCACTCTGGGAAGCTGAAGCAAGACAACACAAGTTTAAATCCAGTCTGGGCAATTTAATGACTTAGTAAGACCCCATCTCAAAAAAAAAAAAGAAGAAGAAAGAAAGAAAAGAGGCAGGGGTGGCGACATCCACACTCTTCACGTGCAGGAATAAAATCAGAAGTTGAGCAGATCATGTGGCATATCATAATTGTGTTTATTTGTTTGTTTGTTTTTTTCTTTTTCAAAGCATGCAGACCTCAGCTCAGTGCTGCTCCATCCAGCTGGCTAAGCCTGACTCCAAAGAGAGAGAGAGAGAGAAAGAGAGAGAGAGAGAGAGAGAGAGAGAGAGAGAGAGAGAGAGAGAGAGCTGAGAGAGAGAGAGAGAGAGAGAGAGAGAGAGAGAGAGAGAGAGAGAGAGAGAGAGAGAGATAGAGAGCACATCCCTTGCCACACAGAAGAGATGACAGAATCTCCAGTCTGATCTCAGGAACCTCTCCTTGCCTAGTGTTCCGTGCCCACGGGAGAGCAGTTACATTACTCCTGGTCCCTGTGTTGGCTCTAAGCTCAGTGAGTGCTGGCATCATGGCTCCTGAACCTGCTGCCATTTTTAGCGCAAGAGTCACAACTGCTCCTGTGTGCGGACTGCCCCTGACAAGCTCATCCCCACCCCACCCACCCCACTCTGAGAGTCACCATGCTCTTGTCCACCCAACGGCTCACCAGAATTAACCTGCTTTGTTCAAATAACAATGATTTTAAATCAAGGATTTGATTATAATGTGCGCTTTAAAGACACTTCAGCAAACTGTTTGGCTTAACAAAGAAGGGTTCTGCTTCCTCCAGGACCCTCTCAGCCCCAGCTCCTGGCTGGCAGCTCCACACAATGAGAATGGGCACCCCACTGATGACCCTGCAGCGCTACCGGATCCTGGAGAGCTTTTGAACCATTGGAGAAAGATTAAATTATATTCAGTAGCACTTCCGTGATAAGTGCGTTTTATACAGTATTTCTCGTCCCTGGCATTGGAGCATTCACAAGAGGCACAAGGTGACTCTCTTATTGTCCAGGACCTAATTCATTTCCGTTCAACTGAATTACAAAGGTGTACTAAGCACCTACTGCTTATCCTGAGCTGCAGTGCCTACTGGAAGGCCTGTTCCATTTGTCCGTGGAGCTGACAATGTCATGATTAACTACAAGCAAGCAAGCAAATAAACAAATAAATACTCTACCTCTTATAACCCCAGAGCATGTAAAAGTTGCCTGGATGAGTGTTTGTTCAATGGCATAGCACTGGACAGGCACAGAGACAAGAGTGATTGGAGAAAGAAACACAGGAGAAGATACTTTAGCTCCCCTCTGGCAGCTTCTCCAGATGCCAGCTATCAATATAGTGGAGGAAAGTTTCCTAACAAAAGGGAAGGTGATGAGAACTTACTGGGAATGGAGAAAAATCTGGTATTTCTGGAAGATGTGGGTGGAAAATGCCAAGAATGATTCTGCAAAACTAAGTCACAGAGAGCTTTGAATGGCAGGCTGAGACATTTGAATGTTTTCCTATGAGTAGCAGGATGTTGGCAAGGACTTTTGAGCAAAAGGATGAAGGTTCAGATGGGCTTTAGAAAGATCTCTCCAGAACACTGGGGAAGGAGGACTGAGGTGAAAAGATTTGTAGCATTGGAGATTGAACCCTGGGCCTTCTGTCTAAGATACTTCTCAGTCCTATTTAAAATGAATTTAAAAAATTTGTTTTCATTTTATTTTGAGACAAGGTCTCACTAAATCATTAAATTGCCAGCTAGGGCTCTAATTTATGATCCTCCTACATCAGCCTCCCAGAGTGCTGAGATTATAAGAGTGTGTCACCACACACAGTAGCTTTTAAAGTGGTTTCTGCTGGGTGTCGTGGCAAACACCTATAATCCCATCACTCTAGGAGGCTGAGTCAGGAGGATCTCAAGTTGAGTCCCACCTGGGCAATTCAGCAATTTAGTGAGAACCTATTTCAAAATAAAATGGCTGGAAATATAGATTAGTGTGAAGGCCCTAGATTCAATCCCCAGTGTCATAAAAAAGAAAAGCAGAAAAAGAAGGGAAGGGAAGGGGTATGGAGGGGAAGGGAAGGGGAGGTACTGCACATACTCAGGGCAGAAATAAGGGAGAATGGAAAGAGATGAATAAATAGTCCAAGAGATATGCTACTGTTTGTAGACCCTCTCCAAAACTCAGGTTGGTATATAATTATGCTTGTAACAGTACTCAAGGTAGGGCCTTACCAGGTGATTAGGCCATGAATGGACTGGCATTCCAGAGGGAGTAGGTAATCAATGGAGTGTTGTTACAAGAGCCAGTTTAACCCTGCCTTGCTTCTGTCTCTCACACATGGTGCCCTTCAGCCGTGTTGTGACACTGCACAGAGGCCTCACCAGTGCCTGGTGAAGTGCTCTTGGACTTCCCAGCCTCCAGAATGGTCAGAAAGAAATTTCTGTTCTTGATAAAATATCCAGTCTCAGGTATTCTGTTATAGCAGCATAGATGGTCTAGGAAACATACTACAGAAGCAGATTCAATAGTGCTTGGCAACCATCTGTGTGTGAGAAGAGGAAGGAGCTGGAGAAAGCAATGGAGTTATCTGTGGGGAGAGCTGCCATACTCCAGCCCACCCTGTACCCATACCCTTTGAAATGTGACTTTGCAGCTCCTATCATTGAGCAAGAGACTCTAAGTCTCTACTTCTGAAAAGTGGGTTCCAGCTCTACACTGCCTGGGTCCAGATCCAATATTGAACAGCTAGGCTGGTGTAGAAGGAGATGCTCACACCAGGTAACTAAGTTTGGGTTTCCTAGCCACTGGCCCTGCAACAAGAATTCAAAAGGAGATGGTGCACTTGAAAGATGATCTCAGAAAGCTTGAGTAGAGGGGTGGGAAATGAGACTATGGGGAAAGGAAGCCAACAAGGAACAGGTTATGGAGCAAGTTACCATTATGACTTCTGAAAGACATCTTCATCATCCACCTGTGGGAGGAAGGACTTTGGGTATTTAGCTATGAGTGCTCAAGGGTCTCTGGGGAGGAGATAACATCCAATGGCTGGCATCACACATAACAGAGGAGACTCCAGCCTGCCTGGTTCTACCTAGATAATATTCAGGTGGGACAACTCAGATAAACAGCTACCAGTGCTACAATTTGGGCTCCAGAAAGATGCACACTAAGTGGATATGAGCAGTGCCCATGTGGGTGCATGTCTTTCATGAGTGAGGACCAGGAATTTCACAGGGAGCACACAGAGGAAGAGGAAGAGGAGGAGGAGGAGGAAGAAGAAAGGGTTGCTGGGAGATGTAGTGCTGCCATTCTGCGTAGCACAGTGAGTGACCAGACCCACATGAGAGTTTATACACTGACCCATGCATAGGAGCCAGAGTGCTGGGCAGTAGTAGCAGGGACTAGGCTAGCCCAGTACCTGCAACAGACACATGCACACCAGCAGCAGAGTGTCCCAAGTCCAGTATGCACACGCTCACCCCATGTGCCCATCCACCGGCACCCCCAGCCCCCACTGCCTTTGTGCCCTCCTTGACCCTGGCTTCCACATGCAATGAGCTTCCACCATTAGAAACAGGTCTTGTCTTCAGTTCCAGCTGCTCTACCTACACTGCATGGCTTGAACACACCCACGTATTCCCAGCAGTTCTGTGGGCTGAGAAGCCCAAGATCAAGATGTCATCCAGTTTGATCCTGGAAAGAGCTCTCTCCTGGTTTATACACTGCTGTCTTTTCTCTGTATCCTCACTTCAAAGAGTAAGGCAGATCTTGTGTCTCTTTCCCTTCTTATAAAGACACTAATTCCATCATAAGGGCCCCATCCCATGACCCCATAGTGTGTCCATTTGCCACATCACAGTGGATTCACCTCCAAATACCATCACATTAGAGGTTAGGGTTTCAACATAGACCTGGGGAGAGGGGTGGGCACCAATATTCAGTGCATAACAACACATCTCCCTGAGCCCCAATTAGCTTGGCTACATCAAGCCTACCTTGCCTCATTCCTGCCAGGCCTATGTTTCTGAGGTCAGAACCCCACCTTGAAGGATTGGCCACTGCCCAGACTCCTGCTCGGTGGAATAAGACATCTAAAACCAAAGTCCTGCCATGCACCCAATTTTAAGGCATGGCATTCTCCACAGGTCTCTGCTGCAGACCCATGGCCCCTACATTTGTGTTTCTTTGGGAACTAAAACCAGCCTGGACAGGGCCAGAGTCCACTTTGGCCCCTTGGACTCTGTCACTTGAACAGCAGACTCTCCCTTCTCTGTAGGGCCAGCCCTGAAGCTGGGTTAATTCACTCCATCTCTATTCACTGTGGTCTCCCCTGCCTTCCTCTCCAATTTGGTCTCTTTTGCCAAGGAACTGGTTTGACCATTCTCATCCATTCAGCCTATGTTCATTGCACCCATCATGTGCCAGGCATTGCTCAGGATTGAGGAGTAAGTGAACATGGCTTATAGGTGCCACCCAATGCAGAAAGCCCTGTCCCTGGAATTGGCCAAGCAGTGTACATGGCAGGGCTATGTTACTAGGAGGGTGCTGCTAGCCTTGTACTGTGCGAGCGGCACCAGGCAACTTGAGTCTGCATCCTTAGCCAGCAGAAAGAAAATAAAAGAAAAGCCTGGCTACAACCCAGCATTATATATAGCAGAAAGAGAAAAGAGGCCAGGCCTTGACTTAATGATGCACTCAACAGGGGTTCCAGCTGAACCCAGGCAACCTCCCACCGGCGTCCAGCCTCCCAGCACCCCAGACGTGAGGAGTTTGCCCAAGTAGGTGGCAGCTTTCCTGTGGTGAGGCGGTGGCGGAGCATTTGCAACCTCAGAGAGCTGGGAAAATGCTCAGTCTGAAGAGCTGCCAGGTCTTATCTAAAGAGCTGTGTGCTGGCGCAAAGTCTGGTAGGGCCTGATTCTGAAGGAACCCTAAGAGCTGCTGCAGATGGGGTGTTTACAGACTTAGGAGACCCTGTGTACACTTTTTGATGTTTCCATTGCCCCTGAGAAGAGCGGGAGTTTGGAGATTTGTAGGGGAGTCAGCTTTCTTCCCCCACAGTCTCTCCCCTGGGCTCTGGTGCCACCTCTTCTACATCCAGCACTAAGCAGCCAAGAACAAGGCTCGCTGGGGAGAAAAGAAGCCAGTTGCCAACTCCCCTGCATGGAAAGAGGGCATTTCCTCAAATGCACGGGCCAGAAATCCTATCCCACATCCCAAAGCCAGGAGCTTCCCATCATCCTCTGAGAAGCTCTCCTTGGGGCTCTGTTCCCACATTAAGCCAGCTTAGCCCAGCCCACTGCTTGGAGCTTGAGCTGGCTGAGCATGTTTCTCAAGGTACTAGATTTCCCTGCCCTCTGCATCATGCTATCTGTGCTTTTTCTCAACCCCTGGAAAGAGCCAGGCACAGTCTGGTGCAATGTTGGTCTAAGTCCTACTTGCCCTGGTGTGTCACTGTATTGTCTGCAGAGAAGGCCTCTCTACCAAGAGCCATTCCCAACTGTGCATGCCTGTAATCCCAGCCCTCTGGAAGGGTGAGGTAGGGGGATCACAAGTTCAAATCCAGCCTGGGAAATCTAGCAATTTAGCAAGACCCTGCCTCAAGACAAAATTTTTTTTAAAGGGCTGGGGAGTGTGAAGGCCTTGGGTTCAGTCCCTAGTATCACACACACACACACACACACCCACTCAGTACATCACAGTACCCAGGGAGGGATGTTTGATTACTTTGCCCCTTTTACAGACATGGGAATGGAAGCACAGATTGGCTCTGGTCTTGCTTGAAGTGACACAGCTAACAAAGGGCGGGGCATGATTCAGTTCCCAGCACACACTGATGTAGGTGCCCTCTACTCTTCCTCCTTTCCACCCAGCCCCGTGCTCCCTTGGCCACAGGAAAATGACTCCCCACGCTTCTCCTTGGGTCCCAGTTGGAATGGATCTGAGGTCTTCGGAAGGCTTGAAGATCTCCACGCTGAGCCCTCCTAGGCCCTGGGATGAAAGGGATTCTACTAAGCATGAACATTTTTTTCTTGTTAGAGTGTCCATTTTGTCCTTTCAGCACGTTCTTCGTTTCAATCATTCCTTTTCCTTTCCAGACCCCAGGAGCCCGACATAAATACATGCAGTCTTCTCATTGATGTAAATAACCATTGGCTTTATTGAACCCATCTGCTCTGGCTGTTGGTTGAAATCATAGCTCTAGAGTGTTTTGACCCTTTGGGCATTCAGGAAGTCTCTCTTGCCTGGGAACATTTGTTCTGTTCCTTCAAAAGGAACCCTCACTCCAGGAGCTTTCCCGGGTGTCCATGGGGCCCAGGAGTGGAGCCATTTTCTCCTCGTTAACAGTCACTTTCCCTCTCTGTCCTCTCCCACAAAGCTTCTTTCTGTCTCCCAGCCTCACAGACTGCCTGGTTCCATCATTCTGTCCTGTGACCTTGGGTTTGGAGACAGCCAATGAGAGTACCTGTCGCCATGTCCTGTGCTGTCCACAGTCACAGCCTGGCTAACGGGTGGCCGCACACACCTCATACAGAGGAGCCCTTCTCTTGCAGTCAGGACAGCAGCAGCAGCCAAATGTCTGGGAGACTTGCTGCTTACTAGGTACTGTCTGAGCCTTAGGAAAACATCATCTTGGAACACAGAGGATCCTTGACTTATGTATTCAATTCTTCCACAAGGGCTGGTTGTAACTCAAGTTGGTCAACTGCAGCCTCAGACTCTTCTACACAGCCTTCAAAGTCTCTCTCCTGTACACAGACAGATCTCTGTGTCCTTAGAGAGATATTAGCCCAGAATTTCTCAATGAACCCCACACAGGAAAGGATGCTATAATGTTTCTTCCAGAACTCTTTAAGGATTAAATCTGTACCTGATGGGCCAGGGATGAAGCTCAGTGGCACCATGCTGCCTGGCAAGCACAAGGTCCTGAGTTCAATTCTCAGTACTGGAAAAAAAAATCTGTATCTGAGACTATCTGGATGTACAAGTGGCCAGCATTCAGGTTGTAACTCAAGACTTTGGTTGTAAGTTAAAATTAAAATTCTGATCATAACCCAAGTTATTCATATGTCAGGCTGGTCATAACTCAAGGGTTCACTGTATTTCACAGCCACCCAAGGGAACTTAGGCACTGACACCTATGAAGCAATCTGACTGAGATCATGCAGCCAGTTGGAGATAGGGCTGGGACTCTAACCCTAGAAGAGTACAGCTATGTCCTGCTGGTCTGAGCCCATGTCTTCTGTGTGTGGTTGATTTTAGTTTCTGTCTTCTGGCTGAGGTGTTCTTTGCTTTCTGCTTTTTGTTTGTTTGTCACTTTGTCTCTTTCCTGATTTCCTGCATCAGTACTTTATCCTTTACTGCAATCAGTGGTCGCATCCTTGCTCCCTAATAATTATTATGCTTAATTTGGTGGCTACCTAGTGGATTATTAAAGTGCAGTTCTGGGTATGTCTGTGTGGATCACAGAGGCATGACCTTGGACATTCTATATGGTCCCTGGGTGCTTACTCTCTGGCACTGTTCCTCTGCTCTATTTCCTGGCCCCCATGAAATGAGCAGCTTTCCTCTGCCAAACCCTTACACCATAAGGTTTCTGCCTTGGAGGCAGCTGACCATGAAGCCATGAGCCAAACATACCTCTCCTTCAAGTTGTGGGTATCAGATATTTGTCACAACAATGGCAAAGCTGACTAATCCACCCCACATTCAATCAGTGACCATTCATTCATTTTGGAAATATGTAGCACACAGTAAGTGAACAAGATTGATAAAGTCCCTGTGTGTGGCACACTTTCTGTCTCTTTGTTGTGCCTCTCACTCTGTACCTCAACCCCAGTTCAGGTCTAGGTTCACACTGGCCTGCACAGTTACTATACCTTGTTCCTCTCCACTGGGCTTCTTGCTGCATCTTAGAGCAGGCCTTTTTGCAGTTCCAAGCACCCGGTACTCTTGTCTTAGTCTCTTCAGGCTTCTGTAGCAAAATGTCAAAGTTTGGGCTCAGCTTACTAGCAATAGCAATTTATTTCTCATATGGAGAAGGCTGAGAAATACAAGATCAAGGCACCAACAGATTGAGGGTGTCTGGTGAAGGCTCACTTCTCGTGTCATAGACGGCACCTTCTGTCTGCATACTCATATGCAGAAGCAGCAAGCAGCCCTCTGGAGCCCCTTTTATAAGGGCATTAATGCCAATTAGAAGGCTCTGTTCTCAGGACCAAATCACTGCCTCAAAGGCCCCTGCCTCCTAAGAACGTATCAGGAGCTAGTATTTCAATATTTCAAGGAGACATAAACTTGAAGACCATAACAACTCCCTAAAAGCCAGCATGTTGAACCCCCAGTTGGGTGCTTTGGTTGAACAGGACTTGCTGGTTTCTACTTCTCCAAATATACTTGTTTCCCTCTGCCCATCTTCCCTCAGCCTGCCCCATCCCAGACCATGTCAAAGACAGGGAACCTGGGCTCTGTTGACTACAATTTAGCAGAGAAGCTAGGTCTGGCCTTATTCCAACCAATCCTGCTTTCCAGGCTCACCTTTCTCCAACTTGATCTTCCTGGTGGATTCCAGACTTTTAAAAAATTCATCCTTATTTCATTCCTTCAGAGTTCTTCCACTTTTATTCACAATTCAGCATGAAGGATCCTGGGGAAATGGAGGACGTGGAGATACAGAAATTACATAGGAGCTGCTCAAATGTTTCTCACAAGTTCAGGCCAGAAGTCAGAGGGTGAATGCAAATGGATTGGAAGACAGGACACGAACCCCACGTCTCCAATCCTGTTCTAACATGTGGGATGGGACAAGAGCAGCCAACACCTGAAGCTGGTGGTAGAAGCCACAATTCAAACCCAGGACCTCTGGTTTCCCACATCCTGTTTAATTTAATGCCTTCCTGCCTTTCCCACTGAGAACTTCGTACCTCACCGTACTGATTTTAACAGATTGTGAAGCAGTGAGCAAGAAAGTGAAAGATGGACTGAGAAGGTCATACAGGGTCCGGGTCATAGGCTGCAGTGGTAGCAGTGGATCAGGAACAAGACAAACGGGCTGAAGACTGATGTGCCATCTGGGAGAAGTCAAGGCTGAGTCCTAGGTTTCTGTCAGCAGCCAAGTGGATGTCTTTATTGAAAGAGAAGCAGGCTGAACAGTAGAGGGTTCCCAAAGCCCAGTACCCTTGCCCTTGGGTAGCCTCTGAGACCACATTAGCCCTGCAGCCCCACGCTAAGAAAGGCCTTGGACACAGATGCCAAGGTTTGCTTTCGCTGGCAGGTCCAAGAACCACAAAAGCCTCATTTTATTTAAAACACAGGGCTTGGCGGAATTCCCTACCTAGACAGAGACAAGCCCATTACTTCATCTCATGAGCTGCATTACAGCCTCTGTTTTTGTGTTTCTATTAGCAAAGCCTTTTGGCCAAAACTCCAGCCAACACATCAGTCGTTCCTCCCAGAGGCCCACAAGCCAGGCAGCAGAGGCCAGAATCCCAGGAGGCATCCATAGGCATTTCCAATGGGACCAAGTCCCAAAGACCATCTTGTTTATGCATACGAGGCCTATTGCTTTATGTTTTTAATTAAAAGCAGATTTTTATCAATCCCCCCAAAATCTATTAGAAGAACTAATTTTGCTTCCAATCTCCCCATTTAATATTCCCCCAGTGACCATAAAAAGCTTTGGAGTTTCAGTTCATGATTTGAATCTTTACAGATAATTAGCTGACAGAATGACTTGAGAGGCAAGCAGGTACACATTTTCACAACTTGGTTGGGAGTGGGTAGGAAAGTCATGGGAAAAGCAACCCTCACCCCAAGGCAGTCCTGGCTTGTTTCTGTTTCCAAAATGTAAACATGCAATTCACTGAAAGACATATTCATTTATGTTTTCTAATCGGTGCCATGAAAAGTATTCCTCCTCGTTTCTGAGGCATTTTACTATAAAGCCCCTTGAGTTTCCTACCTTCAACCTCCTCTTCCATGGTTCTTGTCATTGACTTTACTTGCTCCAGGCCACCTCCACCCACCCCACCAGCCGTCCTCAGCTTCCATCTTAGACATGAGACCACTTTACCTCTCCAGCCTTCTCTTTTCTCCTCCTCTTTCCACATCCTCTCTCCTGCCTCCCCATGTCTTCTCTCAGACTCACTGTGAACTGACCACCTTCTGAGTGGGTGAGACACCGTGTTATAACACATGTACCCACCTAATGCCTCGTGCATACAATTGACCACCCTGCACATACTTCATTGACTTCTGAAGAATCCGAGGCTCTTAGAAGTTAAAAAATTTACTCAAGTCCTTTTTTTCTTCACTTCTTTCTTGTCCTTCAACTCCTCCTTGTCCCTTCATTTTTGTCCTTCAACTCATTTTTGTACTTCATGATAGATAGATAGATAGATAAGATAGATAGATGCATAGACATATGGACAGACATATAAGTAGTCAGAAAATGAGACAGGTTCACTGAAGGACAGACTGATGATAGAAGGCAGATACTATAGTTAGGTAGGTAGTAAAAAGAGAGATAGGTGATAGATAGATAATAGCTCAACCAATCAATTCATGGATGATAGATAGATGAATGGATAGATATATCCATGGACTATATATAGATCTATCTATAATGGGTGGATGGATAAATTCATGATAGATGATAGATAGATAGATAGATAGATAGATAGATAGATAGATAGATAGACAGATAGATGAAAGAGAGAGTTGGACTACAGTAGCTGGCAAAAATCAACCAAACATTCCACTCCACCATTTTGTCCCTCTCCTAATAATGTTCTTTTGGTGACCTTCCTCTTTCCACCTTTTATCCCTCTGCTTTTGTTCCAGGTGGACTCAGCTTAGTGAAACCTAATGAGGTGAGTTTTAAAGGCTGGAACGAACAAAGAGTGACCAAGAGTACTGTGTGGCTGCCCAGGTGTCAATCAGGACAAAAGAGGTAATGCATGTGAGAGCCCTTCTGTTGTACATAGTAAGGATCTCTTCCTGAGGTTCCAAAATCGTCACATCCAATAGGGCTCACAATGCCAGGGGAGGTGCAAGGAATTTCAGCCACCTAGAGGGCTTCTTAAGTGCAGGATGTTGACCCCATCCTACTAGTTTCTGTCTCTCAGCCAGGGGAGGGCCTGTGAACTCACAGTTCCCACAGAGTTCCTAGATGATGACAAGGCTGGTCCAAGCACCCACTTGAAGAACAACTGCTGTAAAGTAAGCTTTGGAAGTTATTTTTGGCTATTACCTGATGTTCAATAATGTCTCTTTTAATCAAATCATATTATCTGATATATTGGGAAATGAAGGAAACAATTGCAGCTTGTTTGTTTCCAAGGGTGGGTCAAGACTGAAAGGATGACAGAACTTTAAATGGTCTACTAGCACCTGCCCCATGCTTTCTGATACCATTGGAACTGTCCTCTCTGCCTACCATGATCCCGTGCCTCTGCCTCCTTGTCCTGTACCCTGGGAATGCACTGTCTGTCTGTCTTGCTTGCTATTAAAACTCCAGGTTTTAAGACTAATCCAGAATTCTGAGTGCACGTGTGCGTGTGTGACACTAATGTAGATATGTGTGTGTTGGTGTCTGTTAAACAATTTCTTATAAAACAGAACTCTCATATAATGGAAAGAGAATGGGCTCAGAGCTCGGTATAGATCTGGACATTTGTGCCTTCACCAGGATTCCTATATTGAAACTTAACTTCCAATTTGATTGTTTTTGGAGGTGGGGCCTTTGGGAAGTGATTAGATTATGGGGGCAGACTCATCATGAATGGGACCCTTATGAAAGTAACTCCAGAGTTCTCCTTCATTCCTCCCCCTGAGAGGGCATACAATGAGATGACAACCATCTGTGAACCAGGAAGTGGGCCCTTACCAGATTCAAAATTTGCTGACACCTTGATCTTGGACTTCCAGCTTCCTGAACTGTAAGAAAAACTTCTGTTGTTTATTAGCTACCTGCCCTAGGGAGTTCTGTCATTGCCACTCAAATGGGTTAAGACAGAGCTGATAAGTGTGAACCATGCTCCTCCGTGTAGATTACTGGTGTTTCTCCGGGCTTGGAGCCCTCAGCAAAATAGTCCTGCAGTGTCCCCACTGTCCGCTAACCCATCCCTTTTCAAGGTAGAGTCTTCTAAGTGTACTTACCTATAAGACTGAACATACCTGATCTCCCTGCCCTGTCCACCTTGCGCTCAGCAGCCACCAAGCTGAGCAGAAAAGCCCTTTACCAGTATGGAAAATACTTGTGATGATAACTCACAAACCGGAGTCTCCTTCCCTCTATTTCTGCACCTCCCACTTCTCGAGGTGTCAAAATTGGCACTACAACCTTTGGGTCTGATCAAGAGATGGTCTAACCCTCCATCAGTGGCATATTCAAAAGCATTGCTCTCAACCATCCAAAGTTTAAACCTCTTGTTCAAATATTATGAAGAATAATTAGAGCAATAATTGGTCAAGGTTGGTTCAATGTTGAGTACACAGGCTGCACACGACCAGCATGTTTGGACAAAGCCAATAAATCCAACATTCTTCCTTATCCGAGAAGTCCTGTCTCCATCTGGCATCCTGTCCATGGCACTAAAGGATGGTTCTGGGATCCACGTTCTTCCTGGGAGTTGATCAGCTCCAGAGCAAACAATCCTTGCTTTCTATTCCTACATGGCACTCCCTAGTGTGAGGGAAAACTCTGAACAGGTGGGTAGCAGAGGCCCTTAGGGAGCATCCCAGCCCCCTCCTCCCCTTGCTGATTGCTAAACCTGCAGCAGCACTGTGTGTATTCTCTCTCTAGAGCATCCTGTATCTTGACATTGATCCTAACTGAGTGCCCTGCCCAGACCAAGGGCCATTTCTTTTGGAGGAAAGGACAGTGAATTCTTCAGAATCACACCCTGCCTCTTAAAATGGGTCAGCTCATTATTGGCCATCATATTCCGAAGCCTCGAGAGCAAAATAAGTCAAATACAAAATGGCTATTAACTTCCCAAAGTTTCAAAGCAGCTGGGGAAATTAGAAGAACTAATAGAAAAATAGATCTCGCAACACTGAAACTGAAAGAACTGAAACAGCTTCAAGATGAGATCAAACACAAGGGAGAGCATTGTTTCCCCAGGACAGAGTCTCTCCAGCAGCTGGGAATTCCAAACCCCACTAGGGAAAGGTTGTGAGGTTGTAAGAAAAATGAAAGGACAATCCTGGAATTTGGGCTATGCATTAAAATCACCTTTGTTTAAAACAAACACAAGCAAAACTGACCCGCAGGCAATTCGATAAGGATTTTATTCCATAAAAATTTTTAAACTTTTTATATAGAAAATCTGGAGACTGCACAACATGGAAAGAACACAATGAACCCTCATGCACCCTACCCAGTTTTAGAAATGAACAGCTCAGGGTCACTCTCCTTTTAACCTCTGCCTCCACCCATTTCTCCTCTCCAGCCCCAGGTAACAATAATTCGTTGACTACTAAATCAAAATCTTACTTCCCATGTTATCTGATGTATTTTTAACTATTTCATAACATTAAGTTTTGTCCCATACTGCTCACAAAAGTTTCCAACTAACAATGTTAACTATCAGCAAAAGGATCAACTCTGGCTGGGATTGTGGCTCAGTTACAGAGCACTTGTCATGCATGTGCAAGGCCCAAAATTTGAACCCCAGCACTGCAAAAAAATGTGGGGCTACTGTAAACAGTTTAAATTTTTCCATCTTTGGCCTTAGGATATACCATACAAAGGATTCAGTCATATTATTATATTCTGAAATAATTTCGAATAGTTATTCTACATTGTTTTGCCAACTGGATACATATGTGAGTTCATTTGCTTCCTTTTACTTTGAGTTCATTTGCTTCCATTTATTTTGGAATTGCTTTTTTACTTAATTTGATTTTACAGTCACGTAAAATATTTATATGGTTCAAAAGTCAAAAGATCAAGCCTAATAATGTATGGTCAATGACATTTAGCTTTTATGCCTTGCCCCTCTGTCCTATTCCCTCCCCCCTTCTATAAGAAATCTTTTAACAATATTTTACCCATATTTTTATCATATTTTAATTGACATAGTAATTGTACATATTTATGGGGTATGATGTAGCATTTCAATACACATACATAATGTGTAATAATCAAATCAGGGCCATTGGCATGTTTATCCCTCAAACATGTATCATTTCTTTGTATTAGGAACATTTCAAACCCTCTCTATTAACTACTTACAAATACTCAGTTAATTCTTGCTATCCATACTTATCCTACTCAGCTATAGAACACTGGAAGTCATTCCCCCATCAAATCTCACTTCTGACCCACCAGCCATCCCCTCTTCATCCCTCCCTTCCCCACAACCTCCCCAGACTCTGGTGACTGTGATTCTATTCTCTACTCCTTTGAGATCAATGTCAGCTTCCACATAGGAGTGAGAACATGTAATACTGTTTTTCTATGCACTGGGTTTATTTCCCTTAACATGTGCACCAGTTTCATCCACATTGCTACAAGTGACAGAATTCCATCGTGTTTATGACTGCAAAGTTTTTCTTCATGTATATATACACTTTCCTTATCCATTAACACATTTATAGACACCTAGGCTGACTCTGTATCCTGGCTACTTACATATTTTTAACACAAAGAGATATAGATATAGATACATTATATATACATGTATATACTTTAAAAAAATATATATATATATA
>NW_022900929.1:20840961-20841384 GCF_012274545.1 Fukomys damarensis
TTTATCCCTCTGCTTTTGTTCCAGGTGGACTCAGCTTAGTGAAACCTAATGAGGTGAGTTTTAAAGGCTGGAACGAACAAAGAGTGACCAAGAGTACTGTGTGGCTGCCCAGGTGTCAATCAGGACAAAAGAGGTAATGCATGTGAGAGCCCTTCTGTTGTACATAGTAAGGATCTCTTCCTGAGGTTCCAAAATCGTCACATCCAATAGGGCTCACAATGCCAGGGGAGGTGCAATGAATTTCAGCCACCTAGAGGGCTTCTTAAGTGCAGGGTTAGGGTTATCTGATGGGTCCAATCACAAGTGACACATTAGAGGGAGGTGGGGAGATTTTACTACAAAAGAGAAGAGGGAGACATTAGGATAGGAAGAAGAGGAAGGGGCCACAAGCCAAGTAACATAAGCAGACTCCAAAAGCTGGGA
>NW_022900929.1:20841553-20865027 GCF_012274545.1 Fukomys damarensis
GACATAGTAATTGTACATATTTATGGGGTATGATGTAGCATTTCAATACACATACATAATGTGTAATAATCAAATCAGGGCCATTGGCATGTTTATCCCTCAAACATGTATCATTTCTTTGTATTAGGAACATTTCAAACCCTCTCTATTAACTACTTACAAATACTCAGTTAATTCTTGCTATCCATACTTATCCTACTCAGCTATAGAACACTGGAAGTCATTCCCCCATCAAATCTCACTTCTGACCCACCAGCCATCCCCTCTTCATCCCTCCCTTCCCCACAACCTCCCCAGACTCTGGTGACTGTGATTCTATTCTCTACTCCTTTGAGATCAATGTCAGCTTCCACATAGGAGTGAGAACATGTAATACTGTTTTTCTATGCACTGGGTTTATTTCCCTTAACATGTGCACCAGTTTCATCCACATTGCTACAAGTGACAGAATTCCATCGTGTTTATGACTGCAAAGTTTTTCTTCATGTATATATACACTTTCCTTATCCATTAACACATTTATAGACACCTAGGCTGACTCTGTATCCTGGCTACTTACATATTTTTAACACAAAGAGATATAGATATAGATACATTATATATACATGTATATACTTTAAAAAAATATATATATATATATTTCTTAAGGGACTGTTTCCAGAATCCCTCACAAATGCCAAAACCACAGACTCTCAAATTTCTTATATAAAATGGCACAGTGTTTCCATATAACCTATGCACATCCTCCTACGTACTTCAAATTATCTCCAGGTTACTTACCACATCTAATACAATGTAAGTGATATGTACCTATTGTAGTGTATTATTTAGAAATTCATATAAAAGGTGTGTACAAGTTCTGCACAGATGGGATTTTTCATGTGTATTTGAATATATGGTTGCTAAGCCTGCAGATACAGTGACCCCAGATATAGAGGGCCAGCTAACATAGATACGAGCCTACACACTTACCTGTTATTCATGTTATATGTGTATATGTGATACAGGTGTGCCTGCGCAAGGTTTATAAAGAAAGCCACACACTTTGCTTTTTCTCCACTCACTCCTGGAGATACTTTCCCAGTGGGCTGTTGAGATGTTCTCAGTCCTTTGAGGCACTGAACTCTTTCTGGTTCTTTGCAATATTTTGCAGCAATGAGGACTGAACCCAGGGCCTTCACAGTGAGCTACATCTCCAACCCACTTTTACTTTTTCAGACAGAGTCTTGCTAAATCATTCAAGTTTGGCTCAGATCTGCAATCCTCCTTTGTCAGACTCCCAAAATGCTGGAATTATAAGCATGTGCCACCACACATAGCTCTGTCCAGCTTTTTGGTCTTACAAAGAGACCTGTGATAAATGACCTCCTGTAGGCCACTTTTCACATCTTCAGGCTCTCTGGTGAACCTAACATGCAATCAAGGCTGAAAAATTCTGATTTAAGAGGAAAGCTGGTTGTTAAGAGACCTATATCTGAATCCCAGGTCTGCCCTTACCTAATTCCTCATGTAATCTAGATAATAATACTTTCTACCTCATACGTTTGTTGCAAGGATTAAATGAGCTACTGGATACAAAGTGCTTAAATCAGGTCTGACTATATTTTAGGAGGTATACATTGTTGTTGATGATGATGATCTTCAAGTTTCTGATCTCCCTTCCCTGTATCCATTTCCTCTGCTATCCCAACTGCTTCAGGATGCTAGCACAACAAAACTAGATCATCATTGTGGAATTGCTGGAAATAGCTCTGCTCCCTGGAAATACAGAGAAATGATTTAGTTTTAGAGAGGCCCTTTAGGGGAATTAAGCACCTTAAAATGGTGGAACTCTCATCTCTACAGCTTTTATAGAGGCTTTTCAGGCTCCGCCAAATCAGTGAGACAACCTGTCAATTCAGTCAAGCCATTAATTTAATTGAGTTTTTATTTTCTACTAAACTGACAGACTGAGTAAATTGACAAAATTGACTGGCTGCTGTGATATCATTTAGATTCAGCTTGAGTAGAGCTAATCATGAAGGGGGTGAATAATTATTATTGACATGGTTGCAACAATCAAAGACACCCTTAGCCTGGGCGACAGAAGAGTACTGGGGTCCTTACCACAAAACCAGCTTCACATCTTACTGAGCTGAGGTTTAGGAAAGAAACCCTGACAACCCAAACCTACTGTGTTATTGGGGTTATCAAAATAGAGGGCAGGTTGGAAAAACGTGAAAAGGAAAGAACTGATACCTGAGTATTCAGACTTGGCGTGACTCACGGGCCCAATTCTGAGGATACAGAGGAGCTGACAGGGCTGAACAGTCAGTCATATTCCCTGAGGCAGACTGAATACTGAACGTCAAAGTTCTCCCCATCCTAATCCCTGGGACATGAAAATATTACTTCACATTGCAAAAGAGGCTTTGAAGGTAGAAGGCTTGCATTGGCTTATCTGATGGGTCCAATCACAAGTGACACATTAGAGGGAGGTGGGGAGATTTTACTACAAAAGAGAAGAGGGAGACATTAGGATAGGAAGAAGAGGAAGGGGCCACAAGCCAAGTAACATAAGCAGACTCCAAAAGCTGGGAAAAGTAGGAAAATGAATTCTCTCCTAGAGGCTTCAAAACAAGCCAGCACTGCCAGCACCTTGACTTTAGCCCAGTAAAACTGATCTCGGACTTCTACATTCCAGAACCATAGAAGAAAACATCTGCCTTAAGCCACCAAGTTTATAACTTTTGACAGCAGCCCAAGGAAGTGCGTCCACTCCCTGGCTGTGGTCTTCCAGCTCTCATCCATGGTGAAGACACTTTAGGGAAGGAGGGGAGGCTCAGTGCCCAGAGAGAGAGGACATCCTTCCCTGTTCCTGTCTTCAAATAGAGCAGATCTGTTTTTGGTGTGGGTCTCATGTAAGATTTCATTGAGAGAGAAAAAAGGATTCATCTAAAATGGAGCAGGATGGAGGGAGCCTGACACAGAGACAGTTGATAGTCTTAGATCCAATCTATGGGCAACACTTGCACATAGTGCCTGGCATAGAGTAAACAGGATAAAATGCAGTGGTGGTGGTAATGATGGTTATTATTTTCTGCTCCTTCATTTTTTCACTGAGAAACTCCAGCCCGGTGAAGGTGAGTGACTTGTCCAAGGTCATCCAGTTCCTAGAAGAACCAGGGCTAGAACCAATATGTAACAGTCCTAATATCTATTGCAACCCTTTTCCTAGGTTTTCCTCCAAACAGTAAATGCCATCAGCTGATGGTGCCTTACTTAATCAAATTTGTTGTGCAAAGGCAATTTTTAGGCTGGGCCTTCTATTACACAGCCATAACCAAGTTCCAAGGAAATCTGATCACTTGTGGGCTATGTTGTCCATTATGTTGTGGCCCACTGTGCCAAGAGGGTGACATTATAGCAGAAAGAGAGAGCTGCTTCTGGCCCCCTCTGCAGCTGCTAGGTAAATCGATGTATGCTCTGTCTGCCGTGCAGATTGTCGTGGGGATGGCAGGATGGGGCAGGGCAATGGGGCAGGGAGAGCGAGGCAGGGGTAGAAGCAGATGCTGCCTCATTAAGGTCACTCGGGTGAATCTGGGCCACACCAGGCCCAGCCATCTGTTCATCTGCAAACCACAGCTGCTTGCCGGCACGTCTCTCCTCTAAACAGCATCGGCGGAGTAGACATAGACTCCCAGCGCTGGGAGCCACTTGGTTCGACGTCCCGCTGAGGAGGTGTCCTGTTAGCCAAGCATCAAGTGGAAGGAGGAGGATGGGAAGGAAGGGGAGGAAATTGAGGATGAGCCGGAGAGGTCTCGCTCTGTGCCGTTCCACCCCCACCCTCACCCCAGACCTCTTATGCCTTTCTCTGGCTGCAGGCATTCCCTCGTATCTAAAACCAGCTCCTCACCTAGGCATTTGAGAATCTCAACCATCTTATCCATGTAACTTCTCCAAGGCTTCTTTTTATTGCAGCCCCAACTGGGTTACTCACTGGTCCCCCAAATGTTGTTCCATTAGAACTCAAGTTTCATGAGGAAAACAACTTGATCTTTTCATCACAATCTCCTCAGTCCCCACATGGCTGACTTGTGGTAAGCATTGTAAATGCCTCACTTGGTACTCAACACAGTGCCAGGCACTTACTGGTGTAAGACTCTAGCAAGTTCCTAAGCCTCATGTCTAAGTCTCACCTATACAGATCCATAAGTCTGAAAACCAATGAGAATATACAGCATATCACTTAGGGCATCTTCACCCTGTGAAAAAATACAGTATCTACATTTGGAGAATCATTCACAGCACTTAGTTCAGTCCTTGAGCCAGAATATAGCCCAATAGATGGAAGCTATCATTGCCATGTAACTGTTATTATAGAGATTAATGAAAGGACCATCAGGGCAGGAAGTAAACAAGTGAACAACTACAGTGCAAACTGAGAGATATCATCACAAAAATTTGGACAAAGACTCCCAAAGGCTCTATGTTAAAAATAGATCTAGAACAAGGCCCTTTCCCATCAACCCCACAGGAATATTCTAGTCCAAAGCACCCTCATTTCTTACTTAGATTATTTCAGTTGCCTCTAACTTGTCTCCTGTCTTCCTTTACTTCCTCTTTCACCCTACCACCTATGCCAAGGATCCTGCTAGAATTTGAGTCAGCTCATGTTGCTCCTATTCAAAACTCTCCCACAGCTCCTTACTCCTCTCCAAGAGAAAGTCAGTATGGCCTACTACACCTGCTCTGATGGTTCATCTTGTATGTGTGAACTTGACTGGGCCATGGAGTGCCCAGACACTTGGTCAAACATTCTTCTTCTGGTGTGTCCGGGAATGTGTTTCTGAATGAGATGGACATCTGAGTCAGTAGCTCTCTTCCGATGTGGCTGGGCCTCGTTCCCTAAAGAGTAGATCTGCATAGAACAAACGGGCTGAATAAGAAGGAACTTCTGCCAGACTGCATGATCTGGGACATTGACCTTTGCTTCCCTTTACACTTGACCTGAAACCTTGGCTGGTTTTTGTTCTTGAGCCACTTGCTTTTAGAATGAAATGACACCATCAGCTCTCCCAACTAATACCTAGTACATAATAAGTACTTCATAAGATGTGATTTAAAAATATGGTAAATGATTTGAAAGTTTTTAATTTATTACAGAAGAGGACACGTTGCCACTAATCCCTCTCAAAATACTTCCCCTTGCTTTAAACACACTTATCCCATTGTTTTTGCCACTTTCTGAATCACTTTTGGGCATCTCCTTTCACAAATGTCTTTAGTTGCACTGTTGTGGCTTCCTTGAGGTTCTGAACTGGTCCAAAATGTTTATCTTTCATAGTCATTTCAACTTTGAGGAAGAGCCAGAAGTTGTACAGCGCCAGATTCGCTGAATAAAGTACATGAGGACACACCACCTTGACAGAAATTGCTGTAAACATTTTGAAATGATTCAGGACATCTAGACACCTACACAATGCAACTAAAGACCTTCCTGAAAGAGGCCTTCCAGAACTGCTTCAGAAAGTGGCAAGAATGATAGGATAAATACGTTTGAGGGAGAGGAAGTATTTAGAGGGAGATAAAAGGAAATGTGCCTTTTACTGATGTTTTAATTTAAATATTCACCACATATTTTGATTACACCTAGCATATCTGTCTGTATAGAATTGCATATACATTAAAATGTAGGATTGCTTGTGGATGAAGGGAAAGTGCTGTGTACGGGTGGCAATAAAGAATACACAGTTGTTCACAGGAGAAAACTGGTATTTTTACTGAGTGTTGGTTAAGAATTAAGCAATAAAGAATTGAGGGTTTTGCCCTCCAACGAGGACCTAGAGGACAGACTCTCTGTACTGCTGATTAAGAGCTGATCTTTATGCTTTAACAGCCAGGAAAGCACACAGCGTGTTTGACATCCTCATCTATAAATTAAGGAGTCCAGCCAGGATATAAGCTTGAGGTGAGTTGAGTGAGTAGCCCCATGCAGGGCCAAGATTTTCCTCAGAAAACAGCTCAGGGTCTGCTCCAACACTGAGATAAATCAGAGACAGAGGCCCTAAAGTTCAATGCCAATGAGAACAGCTGCAATATTTTTAGTTAGAAATAGCCCACCAGAGCCATAAAATCTCAATGAAGAAATCAAACATAGAAGGTCTACTTTTAAGCAAGGTGACATCCTGGTGAAAATCTCCAAGAGAAGTTGGTGGTTAAATACTGCCCTCAGTAAGTAAATGAGTTGTCTTGCTATAAATGGCTGTCAGAAGAAAAGAAGTTGAGAAGGCTAAAATTGTAATGTATGTCATGGCAAGGATGAAAGAAGAAATAGACCCAAGGCTAGAATTTGAGTAAGGGGGGTCTGGCCTGCACTGGGACAGTAGCCAAATGGGGAACTAAGTACCTGCTAATTATTCTCTATCATGAAATGGGACTACTTAATGGCTTCCCCCTATTCCATAGGCTAAACCACCAAGTCAAATAAGGTCAAGTTTGCAGAAATGTCTTAATGAACTATATGTGCCATAAAACTAGCAATAGAAAAATAGCAATAGACTATCAGTAATGACACTTAAATTAGATATTCCATAGATGTAAATTAGAGGAGGGCTAAGTGCTGTTTAAGAAATAAGCCTAACCAATGCTATTCCCTGGGTATATCTTGCATACCTCAGCCTTGAAGGCAATTACAGTAGAAAACTGGTATTTTTACTGAAAACCTCCTTCCTTTCCATCTCCCCTGCCTGTCCAAGTCCCAGTGAAGGCAACAAGGCGTCCATCAAGCTGAATATGGACACCAAGAACTTGCCTCTTTGACAAACCACCCCTTGTGTACTGTTGACAGTTATAATCCACTGTACATGATTATCAAAGCTATCATGTTTGAAATGACATACATTCAAGATTATTAGTCACAATGCTGTTTACAAAATATTAAAGACAGCATAAGCACTGGTTTAAACAAATTATGATACCACCAAGGAAAGGAATAACTTCTAAACTCCTGGAAGCTCTTTATTTACTGATATGTCATCATCACTAAAATACATTGCTAAGAAGGGAAATTGTGATAGAACAATGTGGATATAGGCAAACTACTATGTATATACAGAAGAGAAAGGGAAGATATATGTGAGGAGTTTGCTTGGCTATACAAAAATATCTCCAAAAGTCTATCCATGAAGCTAGAAATACTGGTTGCTTCAATAGGCAACTGAATGAATGAATGAATGAATGATAGATAAAAGTGGGCAATAGATTTTTCACCTTATATCTTTATACTTTTGAAATTTTGCCCCATAAGAGTGAATTGTTTTAAAAAATGAAGACAATATAAAATACATTAGACATAGTTATTATAGAAAGACTTCAAAATATAGCAAAATCCAGAGAGAAATAAATATAATTCTATAGTCTCAAAGCTAAAATCAATCATTACTAATGCTTGATATATTTCTTTGTAGTGATTGGTTTTTTTTATGTAACTTAGATCACATGGTAGGGATTTTATACCCTACTCAAACATAGTATCATAAGCATCTTCCCACATTGCTAAAATGTTAAACAGAGCAAATATTCTGAGTGACTTCTATCATATGAATGCACCACCATTTAATACCACTGAACATCTAAGCAGTTTTCACGTTTTTGTAACCATTTTTAGGCATTGATCATTTACTTTTTCTCTGATTATAGCCTTAATCTGAATTCCCAAAAAGTAGATGTACTGGGATAAAGAGTATGATTGTTTTGAAGGTTTCTCATACAGATTGCCAGATTCCCTTACAAAATCTTGAGCTAATTTATGCTTCTACCCAGTGCATATGAAAGCACCCTCTGCAGTGTATAAGCCAGGGCTGGTTGTGTTGTTGTTGTTTGCAGTACTGCGCATTAAACAGAGGGCCTTCCCACTGAGCTACTTTCAACATCCCAAGCCCTTTTAAAAATTATTATTAGATTTTATTTTGAGACAGGATCTCCCTAAGTTGCCCAGTCTAAGCTCTAAATTTACAATCCTCCTGCCTCAGCATCCAAAAGTGCTGGGATTCCAAATGTGCAACACCACAGAATTAAAATATACACTACTATGCCTGGTTCCTAAAGGCTGTTTGATATCATAGTAAGAAGCCCAGGACTTTTCCTATTCTTTAGCTTCACATCAGAAACCAATCAACAAGACATCCACTTAGAGATCCAGTAGGTAACAAATTATGCACATATGCTGATTGCTTTGTAAAAGCACCTGTTCTAGATCCCTGAGAAAAGAATCCAGAATTGGTACTAAAAGTCTTGTTATCACTAAGAATAACACTGTCCCAAGTATTCTTGGATGTGACATGTTGAAAAGAAATACCACAATCGGGGAAACTGACACAGTATAGTCAGTACAAGATATCCCCTAGGAAAATTGCCAGGTTTTATAAAGAAAAATCCTTTGAGTGGGCCTTTAATAGTTCTCTTACCGGAGAAAAAGATCAGCCTGACTTCAATTTTCTGGAGAGAAACATTCCATATTTGAAAACACTAGAAGAGTGCCTACAAATCCCCAAGGAGTCAAAGTTGGAGCCAAGAATTTTCTTCTTAGTCAAATTATCTTTCAAGTACAGTAGCTCCTTCCAATCCATGGGGGCACATTCCAGGGTGCCCAGCAGATGCCTGAAACCACAGATAGTACCAAATCCTATGTATATTGTTTTTCCTGTATGGACTTGTCTATGCTAAAGTTTAATTTATAAATTAGACATAATGAGAGATAATAACTAAGAATAAAAAAAGAAATAACAGTATACTGAGTAATAACAATATACTGTCAAAATTTTTATTTAGATCTTATGAATTGTTTATTTCTGGAATTTTCCATTTAATATTTTCAGACCACAGTTGACTAAGGGTAGCTGAAACTGTGGAAAGCAAAACCACAGATAAGTGAGGGCGGCTGTGTAACGACAGTGGATGGAACATTATCAGCCTGTAAAAACTCAAGGATCATTGTTTCCCAAACTTTCCTGAGGAAACTTCTAGAAAACCCTATGAGAAAGGCCTGGGATTTGACAGAGTAGGAATTGGCTGTGAGCCTTAAATGCATCTACTTATAGAGCAAAGACTGAAACACAGCCACAGATTGGGAAGAGAGAAGAGAATATGAGTGTTCCAAGTCCTGAGCATGCAGAAACAAAACAGCTAACCATCCATTATGGATTACATCCAAATCAAACCCCAACATCTCATGTGTGTAAAAAGCAGCTGGATCGTGGGGGTACTATACCCATCATCAGGTTGCCCGGGAGGTGTTGTTAGGAGGTGGGCCTGGTTGGAGATGGCCACTGAGGGTGTCAACTAGAAGAATGCATCACTGTCCCTGTCTCCTCTCTTCTCTCTCTGTTCTTGGCTGCCATGGGTTGAGCAGGTCTCCTCTGTCAGGCCCTTCCATCACGCTGTTTCTGCCTTGGAGCCAACCAACCATGAACTGAACCCTCTAAAACCATGAGCTAAAATACACCTTCCTTCCTTTAAGTTGCAGATGTCAGATATTTTTCTCCCAGTGATGGAAAAGTGTCTAACACACCAACCAATATTTTTTAAAATGGAAAGAGGAGACAAAGAAGAATACAGAGTGCAGTGATTTTACTGTTTTCTTCATCTATGATAGATGAGAGTCAGAAGGTATCATTTAAAGCTGACAAATCAAGAAACTGAGGTGTACTAGAAGTAATAAAAGCTATTAACTGTTCAAATATAAATTGCAAGAAAGATAATGTTATTGACTATTTGGAAAACTAAAGAGAGGGAAGGAATGAATAATAGAGAACATATTGCATTTATAACTGCTTATACTAGGAAACCATTATGTACTGCATAAAGAAATAGAGATAAAGAGATTATATACAATTACAATTAATTTTATGAGGCTAACAACTAGAACGAAATGCCAACCTTATTAATATCAGAACTACACACATACAGCAAAGATCACAGAGTAAAAATACTTAAAAAGAAACAACTGTGAAAAGAATACACATAAAATAATATGAAAAACTAAACGCAAACATACATCAGTTTGTCAATGAACCTCAGCAAAAGTAAAAGAATATCAGATCGTATCACAAATAAAAACCAAACACTATGCTATATATAAAATTTGTTATGCAAAACAAGCATTTTTAAAACTGAGAGACTAGACAGGTATATCCAATAAATCTAAACAAAATGAAAGTGAAGTTTATGATATTAATATTTGATAAGCCTAAATTGAGTCCAAAAAACATTAAACGATACAAGGAAAGCTACTTAATCATAACAAAGGGACAATTCACAATTAAGATATAATAACTATGAATATTTATATACCTGATTGCATAACAGCAATACTCCTAAGCAGAAATTATCTAGACACGTAGAAAAATGGACAAAAATTTACTAGCTTCAGAGAACTTTAAATAAATTATCGCAGTTATGGAACTTAAGGTCCCTCTCAACTGGAATGCCACCTTTAGGATGCAGCCTTCTGCTATCCTGCTACTCACACAGAACAACATGACTACGGCAGCGTTATTTGTAAGAAGTTGACTTTTCTGCTCAGTTAGAGAGGACTAATTGAATAAACTGCAGTATATCGACTCAAAGAGCTATGACAAAATGACGAGTAATAATAATGATAGCAATCAAGGACCTCCATGCCCCAGTGGAGGTCCTCCAATATATAGTTACTTTAAGTTTAGAAAAAAAAAATCAAAATCTTGGATTTGGAAACCACTTTCTGTTTAAGTACTTAACCATTCCTCTTCACTCAGTGAAATGAAACATAGGATAAAGCCCTGCCTCCTTGTAACCATGTCTGACAGTCAGATCTGTTCTCAAAGACCTAAATCAGGAGCTACATGGTGCAGCCACTAAGCCCCAGGAAAGTGAGCACCTTGTAGAAATGTGCTGGAAGGAAAAAATACACAACGAAGTTCACAGACTTGGCATGGGAAAAAAAGAGTGCAAAACAGCTCCTTAATAATGCTGATATGGATAATACGTTGAAATGATATTTGGAGTAACCTGGGTTAAAGCATACTATTGATTTTACATATTTCTCTTTCCTTTTTATCATATGCCTATTGAAACTACATTACATGTGTGGCTGGATTGGACTGCTCTGGAAAGTAGAACACAAGCAGGCAGGCAAGAACAGAGGGAGTCCTGATAACAAACAACCCTAAAATTCTCACTACTTAACAACAGGGGTTCTGCTCTCAGTACCCTTTCACGAGCTGCTCTGTCAAGGCATCTGTTCATGCAGTCACTGAAGAGCTAGAAGAGGAAAGCTCTGTCCCAGCACAGCTCCCAGGCACTGTGGCTTTGGGGAGGGATAGAGCTCACACCCTGGTTCATGAACTTCCACTGCCAGGTGTGGCAGTACCTGTAATGCCACCACTTTGGGAGACTGAGGCAGAAGGATCACAAGTCCAGCTCCAGCCTGGACAGCTTAGTGACTCAGTGAGACCCTGTCTTAAATTTAAAAATGAAAAAGGTCTGGGGATGTAACTCAGTGTGAAGGCCTTGGACTCAGTCCCCGGTACTGAAAATAAATAAATAAATAAAATGTATGTATATATGTGTGTATGTTTCCCTCAGGGGAAATGCATATTACATGTGTTCACAGTTCGTTGGTCAAAGGAAATCCCACCGCAATGCCTGATTTCACAGTATGCAAAGAAGTGTCATTTCCACGTATGTCCAGAAGACAAAAATATGTGAGGAATAGCAGAAGTGACCATGACATCTTGCTTTGCATCCTATGCAGCACTGATGTGTAAGCAGCCACACATGCTGACTCTGAGTGATTTGAGCTTAACTATTTTTCAAACTTATCTAGCATTCACTTCTGTTCAGGGAGAAATTGATTTTGCACAGGCTCAAGGGACACATGAGGGCCTGAAGCCCTGTCTGATCATGCATCTACTTTCCACCTGCCTGTGCCCACCAACTCTTCCATTACTTCCGGGAACTGGGTTGTGCACCCATCCTATGGCCACAGGCAGCTGAGAATTTATGGCGAGTCAAAGACTGTTCTGCGCTTTGCACAGGATAAATCCCATCAATCTGCCACCTAATACCTTGCAAATGGGTCTTCCCCTGGGACTTCTACTCTGTAGACCAAATGCATTCAACTTTCCTCCTGTGAAAAGGTGCTATGTCCTCACTACCATGGCCTTCGTGGTTGTTAATGGTAATGCTCACAAGCACGCACAACCACTCCCCAGAAAAGAAACTGGGCATTCAAGTCATTGCCTTGGGACTTCCCTGGGCTTGACCCTGCCACATCCAGAGAGCAGTTTTCAGGGTTTTCCTCAAGCCACTGGCTCTTCCTCTCAGTCAGAAGGGTAGGCCTGCCCAAGGGGACCAGAGTGATAAAATGCATGGAAAAGGGACCTGCTGCCCACCTAAAACAGAAGCAAAAAAATGACTGTTTCTGTAAGCCAGTGAGAATTGAAGCTGTTCGTTGCCTGGCAAAACTGGCCAATGCAGAAATGATCCAAACGTGGCAGTTTCAGCAAAGGTTATTTTTACTGCCTGTCTTACCGTCAGTTGTTCCCACGAGATACTTTATAGTAGTATACCTATCCTCATTCATTCATTTCACTGACACTTGTGCAGCAGTTGCCAATACCGAGAATTGTTCCAAGAGCTTTACAAAAACTTATTTACTCAGTTAGCATAAAACTTCCTATTGTAGCTTTCTTTGTCATTCCCATTTCACAGATGATAGGGATGAGGCAGAAAGGAGTCACAGTCACACAGCAAGTAAGCAGCACGGTCAAAGTTCAAACTGGGAAGTCTGGCCTCAAAGTCCATATTCCCAAACACTGTGCTGCACAATTATCACAATTCCTAATGAATAGAGACTACTTTTTTTCTTCCAGTACTGGGGATTGAACCAGGGCCTTCACACTGAGCTACATCCCCAGCACCCCGTCTTCCCTTTCTTTACTTTTTATCTTGAGACAAGATCAAAATAAGTTGCTAAATTTTCCAGGCTAGGCTCGAACTTGCAAGCCTTCTGCTTCAGCCTCCCAGGGTACTGGGATTGCAAGCATGTGCCACCAGAGAGAGAGAGAGAGAGAGAGAGAGAGAGAGAGAGAGAGAGAAGAGGAGAGAGGAGAGAGCTCCAAAACTAATATAATCAATTGATTCAGTTCTTTCTGTTCAAATGTGGGAGGTAGAGATGCATTAACTGAATCTTACCATCATGCATTTCCCAGAATTCTCTTTGCATTTATCACCATCCCTATCATTAATAAAAGTTTTCTGGACAAAGGCATTGTTGCAGCTTCCCTTGTCCCAGTGCAGATGTAGGAATAGGCTGGCTCTAATTAGGCCATGACATGGTAAAGATGAAACAAACATCCCTGAGGACAGAGAAGCATCAGGCACCCTGGTCAGGTGGCTGTCACTTGGTGACTACAGTTTTCACAAGACTACATAGCAGCCAGCTGCCCCAGAAAGTCGCAAGAACTGAAAACACAATATTCCTGTCCTCCTCCTGTTTCATTATCACCAGGGAGGGCGTCAGCATTAAAGGAGCAGTGTGAAATGGACAATTCACACATCTTCCACGTTTCTCAACAATGTTGTCCCTGCTGTTGCCACAGCCACCAGCAGTGGCGGCTGCCTCACAGGCTCCTCACAGCGAGAAGAGGACCAGACGTCTACCAGTAGGGAGGTGCACGCAAATAGGCAGGTGCCTGAGCGTATGCGTGCACACTTCCTGTTTCCCTCTCTCTGCAGGGCTTAGGGTTTGGCTGTGTGCACCCCAGAGTTCATGTGCTGGAAGTGTGGCCACTGACGTGGAGATGCTATGAGGTGGTGGACCCAGTGGTAGAGCATTGCCTAGAGTGCACCAGGCCCTTGGTTCCGTCCCCAGCACTGAAAACAGAAAAGGAGGTGGGGCCAAATGGAGGTAGTTAGGGGGACACTGGCCCTCAAAGGAACTAACGCTGGCCTCACAGAAAGTTAGTTCTTACAACAGTGAATTATATAAAACAGGTCCCCAACCCCCAAGCCGCAGACTGCTCTGTGGCCTGTTAGGAGCCAGGCAGCACAGCAGGAAGTGAGCAGCAGCTGAGGGAGGGAGGTTTCTTCTGCATTTACGGCTTCTCCCATCACTGACATCACTGCCTGAGTTCCGCCACTTGCTAGATGAGCAGGGCATTAGATTCTCACAGGAAGTGCGGACCCTATGCTGCATGGGCAGGCATGGGGTCTAGGTTGGGAGCCCCTTTGAACCATCCCAAAGCCACCTCACCACCCCGATGCTAAAAGATTGGGAACCACCGCTATAGGAGTCACTCTCTAGCTTTCTCTCTCACCAGGTGATTCTCTCTCTGTCTCCCCCCTCCACCATGATGCCCCACTATGTCGTGACCCAGACAAGGCGCCTTCACCAGAGACTGAGCCAATGAAGCCAAGGAGAATAAAGCCTCACCATCATCCCCATCCACACAGCCCTCCTGGAAGTGGTCCCCGTCAAGTCTCTGGGCCACTCTTGCCTCTAACTGGGGAAATGAAGGAACTCGACTTCCGTACACTGAGTGGTCACTCTTCTGCCAATCCTGCTGTGGACCAGGTGGCCTCACTGTCGACACCGACCTTCCTCCCTCTCCTGTGCCCAGTCTCTGGCCATCAGACTGTGTTTGGATAAACCATCTCCTGGTGAAAACCACCCGTCCGTCCAGGATGGAGGCGCAAGGCCAAGTCTCCCATCTTGAAGATGGAGCCCAGCTTTCCACTCCAATGCTTCCTGATTTCCTCCTCTGCCCTGCTGATATCCTGCACTGGGGGTGTGGTGAGGCCCTGGATCACTTCTGATTGAAATAGTCACTGCCTGTCTGCCGCTTTTCATCTTATTTGGCCCTATTATAACACATTTCATATAGCTATGGGGTTGCACGCCACCCCCCAGACACTCCAGTCCTTTAGGGCAAAAACCACGTAGGCCCACATCCTACCCATCAGTGTATCTGTAAGAACTGGCATCCAGAGAAGACTCTCAGCCAAGAGTTGCTGAACAAAGCCCCTCGCTAGCCATAGTGATCTGGTCCCACGGTTGGATGGGCCAGATGCAGGGGGCTAGATAGGTTTGTGAAAGCTCCGGTTGGCCCAACAGAGCTGCCCAAAAGACACTCCTGCCTCACAAAGCCCACGCAAAGTTTGCCTTTGCCTGCCTCTGTTACCGTGGGAATGGACTGTCTCAAACGCAGCAGAATCACGGAAGTGGAGGATTTCCAAGTGCCACTGCCAGCACGGGGCTTTTCACTGCCGGGCCACAGTCGGTGCCATGGACGGGGCCTGGGGGAGATCCTCCCTTCCCTCTCCTCTCCTCTGCTCACAGCCTCTCTGTCCCTCTCCATCTCATGCGCCTTTCTCTCCAGCCCGAATGCTCAGAGATCTGAGAGGCCTCTTGAGCTCTCCTCATAAAGAGACCTCCGGTCTGTGTAGCAGCAGCCACAAAATCTTCTCCAAGTCAAGGGGGTATTTCAAGCAATATTATCCACTCTATAACCACAGTGGAGTCAATATTAACATAACTACTCTAACTTGTATAGAAAAAAGTACATATATCCCAGCTAATAGAAATCTGGAGGAAAGATAAGAAGCAATTTAATGAG
Organism: Fukomys damarensis; assembly: GCF_012274545.1. NCBI lineage: Eukaryota > Metazoa > Chordata > Mammalia > Rodentia > Bathyergidae > Fukomys > Fukomys damarensis. The sequence continues at coordinate 20,857,192 of NW_022900929.1, forward strand.
CATGTACTTTGTGTCAAGCTTTATATTGCTTCACTTGCTCACTTAACTTTCAGAGTAATTCCAGGCAACAAGTATTACTGCTCCCATTTTACAGATGGCACCATTGAGACTTGGGGATTTTGAGTTGTGGTTAAATTATAAAGGTATGGTTTGAGATTAACTCAAATGTTTGACTCCCAATCTAACGTTCTGTCTATTCCACTGAGTACCTCCCATGAATAAAGAGAATGCCTCATTCTAACCCAAGTTTCCCCTTTTAATTCAGTTTCAGGGCTTCCAATGAGTTGCTTTCAGTTTGGTATTTGGTCCCTACTCCTTCCTTCTGTGCCACCCAAACAGTCAAAAGCATTGGGGAAGCAGCATGCCATGCCATGGGGGAAGAGGTGATCCACACCACATACCCAGTCCTCAGTCCTCAAATATAGGTTGCTTTGGGGTCGTCTTTCTGATAAACTTACCACCCTGGGAAGTTTTGGATGGTCTTTGGGTTGCTTGGAGGTAAATGTTTCTCTAGCCCCCTTCACCTATCTCAGAGTACAGGTCTCCATCTTGCCCTGTCTGAGGGCCACTGGCACCCCACTTATCCCCAGAACATTTTCCAGGAACCTCCCCCCCACCCAGTGGATGCTCAGAACTACCCACAATACCAAACCCTATGTAAACTGGGTATGTTTTTTCCTATATATACAAAGCATAATTAAAATACATGAAGAATATTTCATCCTTTAAAATGTATTACGCTAAAAGAGGCATTGCCTTGAATCCCCTTCAAAATCCTCCCCCTCACTTGTAACACACACTTGTCCCATCGTTCTTGCCACTTTCTGAAGCAGTTCTGGAGTCTTCTTTTGTGAGCTTCTTTACAAGATGTGATCAAAGACATGCTGCTGCCGCCCATCCAATGGAAAGACAGGTTTGCGAATGCATCACAACGTATCCTCATCCACCTCGTTCACTGTATCTGGTACCATATGACTTCTGGCTCTTCCCTAAAGTTCAAATGACCATGCAAAGTTAGGGTTAGGGTTTTTTAATTGGTTCAGGTCATTGAGGCAGCCAGGATAGTGCATCTAAAGACATGAAAGAAGATTTCTAGAACTGCTTCAGAAAGTGGCAAGAACACGTGGATAAATGTGCTTAAAGTGAGGAGAGTATTTTGATAGGGATTCATTCTGTAGCTGTAATAAATTTTTAAATTTAAACATTTGCTGTATCTGTTAGGTCACACCTCATAGATACCTATGACAAAGTTTAATTTACAAATTAGGCACCGTGAGAAGATTAACAAAGACTAATAATAAAATCAAACAGTTATAGCAATGTGATGTAATTAAATTGCCAGCATCACTATCTTTTTGCCTTGAGATGATTTCTAAGTCAAATAAGGGCTACAAGAACACAAACCCTTCAAGGCCACCACAGTCTGTCTGATGACGAAGAGTGCTTCTGAGTAACGGGAAGGCAGTACATACAGCATGGATACAGAAACAAGGATGAGTCACAACCTGGGTGGGCTGCAGCTGGTCAAAGCAGGATTTCATCACACTGAACGATGCATACCTTAAAACTCATCAGCTGTTTATTCCATGTTACACATTCAATTTGTTCCCAAGGGCTGGTTGCAACTCAAGTTCGTCAATTGCCTTCAAAGTCTCTCTCCTGTATAATTTTAGGCCACGCTTTCTTCTAGGCAGATTCCAGGGGCCTTAGAAGTTGGCCCAGGATTTCTCACTTAACCCCACACAGGAAAGGATGCGGTAATATTTCTTTGAGAACTCTTTAAGGGTTAGATCTCTATCTGAGACCATCTGGAAGCACTGGCGGCCAGCATTCAGGCCGTAACTCAAGACTTTGGTCATAAATTAAAACTCAAATCCTGGTCGTAACCCAAGTTGTTTGTGTCAGGCCAGTTGTAGCTCAAGGGTCCTCAGAATTTGCAGATCACAGTTGATTGCAGGGAACTGAGACTGTAGAAAGTAAAGGAGGGGGACTGTTGTGCTGATTTTAAAGCCGTGATTCTCCAAGTGGGGTGATCTCAGCCCAGCAAGGTCTGGGAAAATGTTAAAACTGCAAATTTTCAGGCCCCATCCCATACCCACTGCACCCAAAACTCCCAGGTGATGAGCACACTGGAGATCAGTTGGAGAGTGAAAGTGAACAGGCTCTCCGGCTGGTTCTGAAGCACTCTAAGTGTGAGAACCCTGGATTCGAAAGTCGAGTTTTCTCGCTCTCTGAACATGTCACCTCTCTCCAGCCCTGTATTTCCCACAGGACCCAATTGGAGGAATGTGGCATTTCAACAGCAGGTGAGATTTATACAAAGCTACCGCTGATGGTTCTCCTCATTTCTGGTGTCTGCTTGCAATTTATAATAAGCAGAGGTCCAACCTTCAGAAAATCCTGAAAATGTATTATATAAAATTTATACTTACTTTAATGATAGACTATTTTTAAATGTTTGCTGGCACATTAATGCCAGTGGTTGGTTTATATTGATTAATCCTTCCTGTTTCACTTTTCATTGACAGATAATAATTTATATGTTTATGGGGTACAATGGGATGTTTCAGTACATATATACATTGGGGATAATTAAACAGGCTAATTAGCATATCTGTTGACTTCAGTATTTATCATTGCTTTGCAGTAAAAACATTTGAAGTCCCCTCTTTTTTCTATTTTGAAGTAGATGATTATTACCGACTGTGGTCCCTTTGTCAATGATCAACTGAATTTATTCTTCCTACCTGAAATTGGGTGCCCGTTGACCAACAGCTCTCCTTTCCCATCCCCCCTGCCTCTGAATTAATACCTAATCTTTGTAAAATGATGAAAATTTACTGGAATGCAACAAGTTTAAGAATACAAAAGCTGCAGGCAGGTGGGAGTGGATCCAGCGTCAGGCTGACAGGAGGGTTTAAAGTATTTCTTCAACCGGTACGTTATTTGAAGTTTGATTTTTTTTCCTTTCTCTTCTCCACCCCCCACCTCCTTCAAGGGAAAAAAAATACCAGAAGACATGAGCATATTGTCTCCCCTTCTCCCAAATAAAGGTAAAGTGACAGCACTTTCAATGAAAGGCTCTGCATGATTGGAATTAAATGTCAAATACGATTTTCTGTTGGCAATTCAAAGTGTTGGTGTCAAAACCAAAACTGACAGTGCAGCTGCAGATTAGTATCTGTCTGGATCACGGCGTCACACTGCGGGAAAGGTTTATGATTTAGTAGATTAACACCGCTCTCTTCACGCTACCACTTAGGAGATAATTTGTTCAAGCAGGAGCCCATTAGATTGTGGCTGCCCACACACAGGAGGCCCCTGTCCCCTGAAGTTCTGTCGGGTGTTTGACGGCACCCCCTTCCCTCTGGGGGGCTCTGCCATCATTCCTGGGTGACAGGGAGGTGAGGAGAGCAAGAACGGGGCCACAGCTGCAGGCACCTGGCTGTCAGTAGCCCCAAGGGGTGTCTGCCGGAGATGTCTCAGGGAAAATGGAGCTCCTATTGATCCAACCAATATGAAATGGCCTTCCAGGCTGGAGACTGGATTCATTCAGCTTCCCACATGGGATGAAGGGAGGAGGGGCTTCCTGCCAGCCACTGAATCATGGAATTTACCACTAGGTTTCCTCTAGCTCTAAAAAAGATGGCAACCAAGGACTCAACGAGGTTAAGGAACTTGCTCCAGATCTCAGAGTATAGGAGGGGGAAAGGGGTGGCATCTATTGCTTGACAGCCACAAAGCAGCAGACATGTTAGCACTTTTATCCTCAATATCTTCTGTAATAGCACAGTGGCTTTGATGTTTCATTAGGGCAGATTAGGTGAAGCGTGTTAAATACCTTGTGAAAGCCTCAGTGGAGGTGCACCAGAACTCAGCTCCTCAGCCCTAGTTCAGTGTTTTCTGCACCAATTCGCAAAGAAATCCCAGATCAGCGGTGGCTAAGGTACGGCGCATACCGCACAGCAGGCGCACAGACCACGCAGGCCGAGTCCCCCAACATCACCCCAGTAGCTGAGTGTAGGATATTCAGGTTTCATCGCAGTACTGGGACTTTGCAAAAAATAAGTGGGCTTAGGGTTGCAATTTAGCCACCCGATCTCTAAAAGGCACCATCACTGCCTTAGACTAAATATGCCTAATGGGGAGGGAAGAAAAAGACTTGGAAAACCGTCCTTCTACCTTGTGCATGGGACATTGCCCCCAAGTGACAGTCCACAGGACCCAGAAAGTGAAATAAATAAAGCAGATGCCCTGTGTCTTGACCAACCATAAATTCTAACCAGTCCTTGGCCAGCCTGATTTAAGGGTTTCATCTTTCAGACACTATGTTTTGTTTTGTTTTGTTTTTTTTCCTTGACTTGTCTCCTTGTCTCCGCTTCTGGGGACAGAAGGGAAAACAGGCGAGAGCAGTAAGTTCAGGGCAGCATTTCCGTTACTCAAGCACGCCAGGACGTGACAGCACAGAGACAAGCAAGATACTGTTTAGACTCTGGTTTGGGGATGTGGACTGTCTTTGGGGTGAGCCATCCTCTAAATGCAATCGTGTGGCGCCATTTCAACTCTCACACCAATCTCTACCCTTGTACGTATCAGAATTTTAATGCCCACTGCCCTGTTTGAGTTATGGTAATTTATTGTAATACTGTATTTTGACCTTTTCAGTATTTTGTATTTTTATTGGATAGCTGTTTCACCTCTTCCCTGGAGGGCTAGTCAGGCTGAAAATGAGAGAGAGTGGTAAGACCAACCAATCAAAATCCAGAATATTAAAAAGGTCAACACACAAGAGCAAACTGCTAATTTGGAAAACACACAAAGTACAGAGAAGAAAGGAAAGCTCTGAGCAGTGTGGTGTCCACGGTGAGGACAAGTGGACAGGAGTCGGCTCACCGCCCACGGCACAGTAGTATAAACTTGCCCATCACCAGGAAGCCACGGAGGGGAGGAAGCTAGTGCAAATGCCAAAGCAGGTCAGCAGGCTGCACGGTTTCTTTTTCTGTTTGGTTAGCACAAATGGCAAAGAGACAGAGTGGGGCTGAAATGTCCTGGCCCAGACATGCCAGGGCCCTTATAATGTGTGACCCTCCAAGGACACGCCATGGGCATCATCTACAGCACTCTACCTGCATCCAGATGAAGACGCCGGGAGTGTGAAGCTCTCCAGGAAGGGCAATTCCTAAATCCTCCCATGGACTCTTTCCAGTTGAATCCTATGAATTAAAGCATAGCAATGAGCCTATCTTAAAAAGTAAGATTAGTAGACGCATAAAAATATGATACACACTAGTTTGAGTAGACTTCTGGGTCTATCTACCGAATGTCCTGCCTCCGAGTAACTGAGCTGAGATGCATCATGAACAAGAAACCCGGGCACTGCCTGTCACCTGCTGACACTTACAGGGTACTGGTGATTAAGGACACAGGGCAATAGGCACAAGTTGAGAGTGGTGGTGCACACTTGTGATCGCAGCAACTCTGGGAGGCTGAGTCAGGAATTCAAGCCCGGGCTGGGCAATTTAGTGGGACCTTGTTTCCAAATTTGAAAAATAAAATTTAAAAATAGTTGGGTTGTAGCTAAGTGAGAAGGCCCTGGATTCAATCACCAGTACCACCACCAATTAAAAACAAAATGACACAGAGAGCTTTATGATCCTAGGATATTTGGTACCAAAAAAGGTCACATAAAGAGAAACTATGCAAAATAGGGGCCAAAATCCCAATGTACATAGTGAAAAGATTTTGACTCTGACTTCATCTTGTACAATGAGACGAAAATTTACAAAGATGGGCTAGAGGAGGTAGGGCACATGCTTAGCATGAGTGAAGCTTGTAGCCAAGTGTGGCAGTGCATGCCTATAACCCTGGCACTCTGGGAGGCTGAGGCAAGACAATCCCAAGGCAAATTAGCAACTTAGGTAGAGAACAAAAATAAAAAGGCTGAGTTGGAGCTCAATGATACATGTAGCTAGGTTCAATCCCTGATGCCAAAAAAGAAAGCGGGGGGAGGGGAGAAAAGAAACTTTAGGAAGAGATAATTTTGTTGTGTTGATTTAATATTAAATATGTTTAAAGATTTAAGGGTTCAGTGGGAGTTTGGATTCATTTTTCTCCAACAAAATCATTTGCTAATATAGAGACATAAACCTTCACAATATCTCTGATAAAAACACAACTTTTACAAAATATTTAGAAGGCCTCAGACAAAAGCCTCTTCTAAACCTTTGGTATTCCAACTTTTCCATTTTAATATCTTAACACTGTTTTCTTTTCTATTATTCAATTCGTTGTTTCTATTATTCCACTTTGTTGTTGGGGGGGGGTCTTTGAGACAGGGTCTCACTATGTAGCCCACGCTTGCTTTGAACTTGAGGCAATCCTCTGGCCTCAGCCTCCTGAGCGCTAGGATTACAAGTATGTGCCTCCATGCCAGGCTCTATTATTCCATTTTTGCTTTCCAGCTCTTTATTCATCAATAGATTTGAGAGCAAGTCATGACGGTTTATCAGAACACTTGTATCAACTTCATGAAACCCTGGGTTGGTTGTAAAAATTTGCAATTTTCATTTGCTCTTGATTTACATAGAAAAGCCAAAATACCTGAAAATCATCTGTAATCTGACCAAACATTGATACAATACATATTTGTCCAAAACAGAATTATTCATGAATACAGTGTGATTCTGAAAGTTTGCTAGTGAATATTTGATGGCTCTTAATTTCCTGTGTAAATTTTTAACTTCAGGGACTCTAATAAATGAAAACTCAGCTGTGTGGACTCTAGGCTTACCAAACTGCAAAACAAAATTTTTCAATATAAAATTCGCTATCACAAGAATAAAGTGATTGCTGAGGTACATTCAACTATAACACAGTTTAGTCCAAATCTTATGGATACTAGGTCAAGACAGTGCTTTCAAGAATAAGAATTTGGAGGGAGAAACACTCTGGAGCATTTCAGTGACTGTTCTGTAAGAATAGTTAGTATATAATATGCTTAAATTACACCATTAAACTATTAAAAGACAGCATAGCACATGGCCCCTGATTTTTAAAACTTATTCTTTACTAAACATTTACTGCATACCAAGAAACTATACTTTTCACTTTCTGTTCATTGCTATCTGATTCATATCATGGCCCAAAGAAAGACATTAATCAGTACCTACATGTTAAAAAAAATGTTTAGTGAATACTTGAAATAAGTAATAAAATTAAACACAGGGAGGTTAAATAAGTTGCTTGAGATCAGACATCTAATTAATGGCAATGACAGGGCTGAAAGCTGGGTCTTTCTGACTGCAGCCCCCTGGTTTCAACCGTTCTACTCCAACACACGAGAGGCATCTGCAAAAACTACACTAAGAGATTATATGAAGGTCATGGAGGTTTTGGCTCAGCCTTTGTAATTTCACATTATCTAAATTAAAAGTGATTGCTTCTATAATTAAAGAAAAGGAAAATAATTTTCGTCATAAGTAAGGTTTGAAATTGGAGGTCATCATATTTCTTATGGCTAATACAAGATTTATGGAGCCAGGCACAGTGGCACATGCCCATCGTCCTGGCTACTTGAGTCATTGAGGCAAGGGGACCAAAAATTGCCTGGGCAGCTTAGCGAGACCCTATCTCAAAATGGAAATAAAAAGGACTGCAGTTGTAGCTCAGTGATGGGGCATTTGTCTAGCGTGCACGAGGCCCTAAGCTCGATCTCCAGCACTGCAAAATATAAAATGAAACAAAAGCTTCCTGGGCTAGGGATTGAGCTCAGTGGTTCCACTACCTTCCTCACAGGCACAAGGTCCTGAGTTTGATTCCTGCTACAAAAAAAAAAAA
>NW_022900929.1:20865131-20866188 GCF_012274545.1 Fukomys damarensis
AAAAAAAAAAAAAAAAAAAAAAAAAAAAAAAAAAAAAATGCAAACTTTCTAAAGCAAAGGATTAAAGTCTGGCCCAGTTTCAGCTGAAGAAAGGAATCCAAGCTGGCCAGGAGCCTTCATATGGAGGGTTTGGCAAGACCCTAAAAGCTGCCCACATGAACACTGCCTACTCTGCCTACTGAGGCCCTTAAAAGAAATCACTGTGTGTGGTCAGGGGAAGAGGACCAACCACAAGCAGAGGCCAGTACACCCACCACTTCCTGCCCAGCCTTGCCTGACTGCCTGTGCACTCCACCAGCCCTTATGTGCAGCTCAGCCCTCCTCTCGGTGTGAGACCAGTGAGTCCAAGGCCCTCCTTTCCCAGAGTCATCCTGGAACTGCACACACCTGTCCCTGCCTCCTTGGGCCTCTGGATGCACCTGTAATAGAGTTGGCATAATTCTTCTCAGACTGCCCCACTTTTCCAGGCCTCAATGGCACTGACTGAGGTCGTCCATGGCTGGCTGCCTAGCCTCCCTCATTTCCAGTCACCGTAGCCTTTTAGCCAAACTTCTCATCATATGCCCAAGTCTATTTCTGATGTTTAATCTCTGCTTTGCTGAATGAATTCCAGGGAGACAGCTATTGATCTCTCCACTGTCAAGGTAGCAGTGGGTCTTGGACACTTCATCCCTGCCCCAAGCAAACCCAGTGCACTTTATAAATGTTTCCACTTCCTGTGAAAGCTGGCAGGGCAGAAGTTGGGGAGCATCAGCTCTGAACCACCCCAGAAGGATTTGTTTCCAAACACCATCCCTTCTAGCATGGACCACTGTTACCCATCAACCTCTGGGACTAGAATCACCTCTTAGAACCCACGATCATTGGTTCCAAGTTCCCCATTCCCATCGGACAGATGCCAAAATCCACAAATGCATGAGTCATGTATATAAAATGCACAGCATTTGCATAGAATCTGCGCACATCCTCCCATACACTTTAAATCACTTCCAGATGACTTAAGCTGCCTACTACAACGTAAATGCTTTGTAAACCGTTGTTATGCTGCATTTTTTTT
>NW_022900929.1:20867755-20875277 GCF_012274545.1 Fukomys damarensis
GGTAGTATGGCCATTTTCACTATGTTGATTCTTCCTACCCAGGAGCAGGGGATATCTTTCCATTTTTTTATATCCTCTTCGATTTCTTTTTTCAGAGTGCTGTAGTTTTCAGTGTAGAGATCTTTTGTTTCTTTTGTTAGATTGATTCCTAGATACTTCATTTTTTTGGCTGCTATTGTAAAAGGAATTTTTTCCCTTATTTCTCTTTCCGTGTGTCTGTTATTTGTGTATAAGAAGGCTATTGCTTTTTGGGTATTCACCTTGTATCCAGATACTCTACTGAATCTGTCAATTAAGTCTAGAAGTTTTTTGGTGGAGTTTTTTTGATCTTCAATGTAGAGTATCATATCATCAGCAAATAATGATAGTTTAACTTCTTCCTTTCCTATCTTTATTGCTTTAATTTCTTTCTCTTGTCTAATTGCTGTGGCTAATGTTTCCAGATCTATGTTGAAGAGAAGTGGTGATAATGGGCATCCTTGTCTTGTTCCTGATTTTAACATGAAGGTTTTCCGGAATACCGACAAGAATAAAGTCTGTAAGTGCTCAGCACAGGTCCAACCATCGTAGGCCTAATTACACAGTACACAAAAGGAATGCGAGGTTCACAGTGCTCAGAGAACCAAAACTGGAGGGAGACTGCGGCTCTGGGGAGCGACGGAAGCTGCAGCGAAGTGAGCCCACGCATCGCCCCATTCGTGTGGGCTCGGCACAGGGTTCAGCTGGCAGCAAAATCACACTTTGCTTTTTGGAACTTTGTTGAAATTTTTTTTTTCAATATTTTTGACCCGCAGCTGGTTCAGTGCACAGAATTCACCCATTGCAAACACAAAAACCAGCCACACAGTTTGAGGTACTCTTAGTCTACTGTACGACGAGCACTCTTCTGGTTGCTTTCCATTTCTATGGCTTTGCATGAGTGGTAAGTTTTCTGGGTTCTTTTGCCTCACTTAAAAAACGAGGGTTTGTGGACTGAATGTTTGAGTCTTTCTTCAAAATTAATTTGTTGAAATCCAGTCCCCAGTATGGTAGGGATTTGGGGATATGTAACAAGGTCAGGAGAATACAGCCCTTGTGAATGGGATCAGTGCTTTCACAAGAAAAGGAGAAAATGACTGCAATCCTGGCACTCTGGGAGGCTGAGGCAGGTGGGTTACATGCTCAACTTAGCAAAATTCTCTCTTTAAATGAAAAATGCAAAAAGGACTGGGATGTACCTCAGTGCAATGGCCATGGGTTCAGTCCCCAGCACTGCAAGGTGGAGCAGGGGGAGACAGCAAGCAGTGCCAGTCTTTTTCTACCACATAAGGACACCATGAGAAGTCACCAGTCTACCAGAAAGGACCCTCACCAGATACCCAATCATGCTGGTGTCCTGATCTCGAACTTGCATCCTCCAGAACTGAGTGAAATAAAATTGTGTTGTTCGTGGTATTTTTTAATAGCAGCCCAGGCCAACTAATTAGAGGAATTACCACTGGAATTAACATGGCCCCTCTCAGATTACAGCAGAAACAAAAAAGGAACAATTTTTTCTACAATGACGTTTTCAAAGCCCTAAACCTAAGACAAAACCCCTCAAAAAGTATTATAATTTCCAAGAGGAATAACAGGAGGGAGAATTGATGCTGGTCTGGAAGAAGCAGGACTGTAGTAAAATGGAGCTCAAGAGTGATGGAGGAATTGTGGAGATGAGCTGATGAGAAAATCAAGCCCGACAGTAAGAAATCGGCTTCCAGAGAATTGCAGTCCCAGGCCTAGGCCCGGGAGCATAGCTAGGCCTCTCCACACAGCTCTAACCAAGAGCTAATATATAGTATTTACCCAGGGAAGACGGTTCCAGAGTGAGGAATGAGATTTAGTTAGTTACTGTAACACACATTATTTCTTGGAGCTCCCAGTTCCCCTATGAGAAAAGCCATTCTTCTTTTTCAATATATGCCTGATTTTTGTAATCTCCCAGGCTATCGTCAAATGGCTTCCACTTATTTCAAAAGGCATTTTATCCTCCTTGAGGTTTTACCTGCTACGACTTGGGGCTGGTATCCACGGCTGCAGCCCACCAAATGTGAGCCCTCACCCTCACAGGAAAGCAGCTTAAAATATCCTAACCCCCTAGCAGGCATTGGTTAAACTAGCATCAAACACAAGATGAAAATCAAGAATTTTTTCTCTCTAGTGGCTCGTAGAGTCTTCCCTCTTTTTTCCAGGCAAAATCACTTGTGATTATTGTTTCTTTGCCTTGACTCCTCTGTGTAACAGATTATCAAATCAGTTTTTGTTCTACGAATTTATTTTGTTGGCTAATTGGTCCTTCCAGGCTCAGAGGTACTAAGCTTGACACCAAAGGGTCTATTTCTTTATATTAATATAGCACCTTTCTCTAGAGAGAGCTAAGCATTTGCAAACACCAACTAATTATTCACTGAAGATATTTCACAGAATTAAAAAGTTGCAAATTAGAGAAAAATTGAAACCCACAACTGTTTTTTTATTTCTTATATAATTACTGTCCAAGAAGAATTTAAGCATTGGTCGTGGTCCAATTAGGGTCTGAAGTATCTACTAAACCAGCAAGATCAGTAACGTAATTGTAGGAGGTTTCAAAACGGCATATTGAGGCAAGCGGAATAGACTGGGGATCCAAATCATAAGGGCAGACTGTATTCCACAGTGAGGCCATATCAGGAGAGGGGAAACAGGCATTTCCTCCATGTAGACAGTTGGTCCCTGCCTTTATTGCGGCTCGCCTAAAATATAACCTGTCTTTTCAAGTACCCCCTCCCACCTCCTTACCCACTCCCATCTTATTTTACTCCCTTGGGCCCCAGTGAACTTGCCCCAAATGAACCCTGTTACCACTTTAATTGTCTACACCAGCAGGAATCATGCACTGCTGTGTATTGTTCCTACTGCGGTTTATTTCTTTTCCCGCAAAATAAATTGTGAACACTTAATAGCAGGGATGTTTCTTAGGTTTTGAACCCTGATCCCCAGAGCCCCTGAAATCAAGGCATAAAAACAAAAGGAAAGCAATCCTTTGTTATTTTATCTGTTTATTGTGCTATTAATAAATTATGAAGAGAACTCTTTCTGAACATCCAAGGGCCCAAACCATATATTTATGTCAATAGGTGCTCTTTGTACTACATAATTTAGGTCTACACCAGGACTTGTTAGGTCCCTGTTTGTCTCATTCCTTTTATTTCCTTCATTCTGTCTCTTTCCCTTCCTTCTAAATGTCATTAATAGTGTTCCTTTCTTTGAGATTCCTCCTTAAAACACTGCTGTATGAATAAGGAAGGGAATGATTGATATAAAATTTGAGCTCAATTGTTCCATCCAGATGGAACAGAGCAGAGAAGAGCCACACACTAAAAATAAGAGCTGGATAAGACTAAAATGAGACCCACATCTCTCACCATGCACTAAACTAAAATCAAAATGGATCAAAGATCTAAATATTAAAGCAGAAACACTAAATCTGCTGGAAGAGAGAAAAGGTGGAACTCTTGAAGACATAGGAGTAGGCAAAGACTTTATGAACAAAACTCTGATCACACATGAAATATTACAAAGAATCAACAACTGGGATCTCATCTTATTAAAAAGCTTTTTCGCAGCAAAAGAAACCACCAACAGAGTAAAGAGACAACCAAATGGGAAAAAAAATTTTGACAGCTGTTCCTCAGACAAAAGACTGATATCTAGAATATGTAATGAAGTGAAAAAAATCAAATATCTCAAATTTAAAGACCCAATAGAGGGCCGGGGATTTAGCTCAGTGGTTCACAAGCACAAGGACCTGAATTTGATCCCCAGTACCATAGAAAAAAGGACACAATCGAAAAATGTGTATCTGAGATGAATACACACTTCTCAGATGAAGAAGTACAAACAGCAAATAAATACATGAGAAAATGTTTAACATCACTGGTCATTTGAGAGATGCAAATTTAAAACGACACTGAGATTTCACCTCACTCCAGAAAGAATAGCTGCCATCAAGAAAACAACCAACAACAAAGGCTGGTGGGGCTGGGAAAAAAGGAAGCCTTCTCCACTGTTTGTGGGAGTGCAGACTGGTACAACCGCTGTGGAAATCGGTGTGGAGATTTCTCAAAAAGTTAGGACTAGAGGTTCCATTTGACCAACCAGTTATCTTCCTGAAAGAATTAAAAGCATCATACCACATCATGTGTGTGTGTTCACAGCAGCACAGTTTGCATAGCTAAGTCTTGCAAACGGCCCAAGTGCCCATCAACCGATGAATGAATGAAGAACATGTGGGGTTTTTTATACGGTGAGGTACTATTCATCCATAAAAAAGGAAAAACTTGAGACATGTATAACTAAATGGGTGCACCTAGAGACCATACTCTTAAGTGAAATAAATTGGGCATATGTTTAAATATTGCATTTTTGTCTCTGCTGTGAGAAATTGAAAGTGTACATGAGGGCAAAAATGTACAATAGATATTGTGAAATAGGAAGCAAATGTTCAAATTGAAAGGGGCACAAGGGAGAGAGGAGAGAGTAAAGAAGGAAGGGAAATGAAGAATCAAGAAAAGAAAGATAAAGTAGGCAGAGCGTGGAGGCGCACGCCTGTAATCCCAGCACTCGAGGCTGAGGCAGGAGGATCACTGTGAGTTCGAGACAAGCCTGAGCTACATAGTGAGTTCCAGGTCAGTCTCAACTACACAGTTAGATCCTGTCTCAAAAAAAAAAAAAAAAAGTAGAAGCAAAGCTCTGGTAAATAAGAAAGGTCAGAGGGGAGGGGAATGGGAAATAATAAGAATCAAAATATAGCATGTACGGGTACAAATTCCACATGATGAGTGTGATCATTATGTACATCTAAATTGTACCAATAAATGTAATTAATTGTTAAAAAATAAGAATAAAGGCTGGAGAGAAGATCATATTCATCCTCTTAAACCAGGCATGGGAGTGCACATGTAATCCCAGCACTCTGAGAGGCTGAGGCAGGAAGATCACAAGTTAGAGCCCAGCGTGGACAACCAAGTGACTTAACAAGATCCTGTCTCAGAATTTTAAAAAAAAATCTTAAGTAAAAATCATTAACCCTCTTGCATCTCTCAAGAAGAGCTCTTAACTCCAGCTGTCCTTTTTATCAAGAAGATGGAAGACCACTGGGTATTCGTGGTGGATAAACTAATGGTCGACTTGGAACGCCCAGCTGAACTGAATCAGCGTGGTCTGGGCGTGGAGGACCCACCTGAGGATTGCTGCCAACTGCATAAAAAGAGAACTGGAGAGGAAGATCATTTGCTGTTGATTTTCTTGGGGAAGCTGGTGGTTTTTCTGATGCAAACTTGGCTGTTCTCCTCAGAGAAGCTCAGGGCCTCGCTGTCACTGGGAATGGCTGCTGTTCTCCTGAAGGGAGCCCTGATCTTTGTCTCGAGCATCACTTCCTGGCTCCAGGGCAGATCCCTCAGCCTGGTGGCACAAATCCTCCACCCCACTGGTGCAGGCTTTCTAGCTTCTACCACCTTTGGGCCTTCCCGGTGCAGATACTTGATACAAACAACACTGTGGGCTCTAGACCTCTGGCTGGACTCCTTGGAGGACACTGTCTTGCACTGTAGGTCTTCATCTGGACTTGTGCAGGACATTGCTGTGGGATCCGGGCTCTCTGCTAGTTTCTTCATGTTTCTAGTGCAGGGACAGATCTCTTGCACTTCTCATTATTTGACTTTTGGGATGAATTTATAGAATACTCCTATAAATTATGCATCCTGTATTAAATCTATTCCCTTGCGAACCCTGACTACAACAGTACTCTTGAGGGCTATGTTTTACTCCTGACCCACAGTGAAAGGTGAGAGAGTTGAGTTCTACCTGTGGGCTTGGTAGTAACATCTGGAGAATTCTACATCAGGCAATACAGTGCTTCAGAGAAGCAGCCTTCTACTGCCAAACAGTCCAATGATGGGAGAATTACAATAACTACATTGTGAAGACATTGCTGAGCTTACAAGGAAAAAGGAAAATCCCCAAGGGCCAAAAAAAAAAAAAGTTTTATAACATGAAGCTTCTGAGCAAACACCAAAGCTAGGACGCCTTGGGAAAGTGCTGATTCTAAGAATGTAGAATTTCAGAGATTAAGAGCCGAGCCTAAGGGAATAGGAGACAGACTAGTGTCCACGCAAAACAAAGAGAACCTAAAATGCTGCACATAACAGGATATCCTAAAGGCCACATTCTAAGCAGAAAGGAAGGCCAAGAAGTAAAAACAAAGGATATAAATGTATTAACACATTGTACAAGTTACATTTAATGTATAAAACTTATTCTCCAAAGCATATGGAATGTTTATAAAGATAAGCATGCACTCATCCACAAAAAATTCTCAAAACATTTTCAAGAGTCAAGCGTCATGCAAATTCTCTTACCCCAGACCAAGTAAGATAAAGTTCAATTTTAAATTTTACTTCAGGGCAGGGGATATGGCTCAATGTTTGAATGCTAGCCTAGCAGGCACAGGGCCCTGGGTTCAATCCCCAGCAAAAATATATTGTGATTAAATAAAACTCAACTTTAAAATGAATGAATCTAGAAATGTACATACTTTTCCATAACGTATAAACTGTTGTAGACATCACATTAAAAATGTAATACTTAGAAATAAATATAATAAAAATAACATCCAGTAATTCCTCAGGATCTGTGGGCAAATTGACTCTAAAACTCACTGCAGATACCAATCTCTGAGGATGTGTGAGTCCTAAACAGAAGTAGTACAGTGTTTGCACTGTAACTACACATATTCTCCCACATGTTTCAAGGCATCTCCAGATGACTTACAATACATAATACAATGTAAATGTTATTTAAAGAGAGGGAGGGAGGGAGAGGGAGAGGGAGAGGGAGAGAGAGATGGAGAGAGAGAGAGATTCAATCCCCAGTTGGTTAAATCTGCAGATTTGGAAACTGCGAATATGGAGGGTCAGCTGCATATCAAAATTTGTGGAATACAGATAGAGGGATAGGTAGAAGAAAATTTATACCCTTAAACTCTGACATTAAAAAGGGAGATGGCTAAAAATCAATGAGCTAAATATCAATTTAAGAACTTGGATAGAAGGGCTGGGGCATGGTGACACACACACATGGGAGGCTGAGGCAGGAGGACTGCAGTGAGTTCAAGACCAGCCTGGGCTACATAAAGTCAGACTGAACTACATACACAGCAAGACCCTGTCTCAAAACCAAAAAACAAAAAATACAGAGGTTAGATAGATGAGTGGTGAGCAGAGAAGAATGTAAACCTAAAAAGAAAAGGAAAGCAATGGTAAAAGTAAGAACAGAAATTAACGTAATAACAAACTAAGGGACAGTAGAGGGAATAAACAAATCTAAGAGGTGACACTTTTAAAATATAGTAAAGTATAACAATACTCAAAGACAAAGAGAAGTCATAAATAATTCATATTCTTAAATGAACCATAACTAAGGATGCATAGATTTTAAAACACAAAAATACTATGAAAAGTTTTAT
>NW_022900929.1:20875288-20931617 GCF_012274545.1 Fukomys damarensis
TATATATATACATAATTTGAAACCTTGAGTAAAATGAAAATAATTTCTATAAAAATGGGAATTGCCTCAAGTGACCCAAGAAGAAATTTAAATTTTTAAGTCTTATAATTATTAAAGAAATTAATTCTGAGCCAGGTACTATGGCGTGTGGCTGTAGTCTCAGTTACGTCGGAGGCTGAGGCAGGAACAACACCAGCACCCAGGAGTTTGGGGGAAGAAGCCTGGGCAACATAGCACAACATTGTCTCTTCCAAAAAAAAAAAAAAAAGAAAGAAAGAAGAAAGAAACTAACTGTGATTAAAATTATCCTCTACAAAAGTAAAATCAGGTCCATATGGCTTTGTAGTAGACTTCAACCAAATAATGAAAGAAAATATAATTCCAATCATATAAACTCTTTCAGAGACTATGCACTTTATTAGATTAAATAACTTGATACCAGCACCAAAATAATGGAATTAAACCAACAGATAAAAATGGTACAAAAAAGTTAAATTACAGATTAATTCCCCTCATAAACATAGATGCAAAAATTGAAAACAAAATATTAGCAAATGGCTCTAGCAATGTCTAAAAAATAATTTATAACAACTAAATTGGGATTATTCTGGGGATGCAAACCTGAGTCAACCTTTGAAAGTCTACGTCCGTGCCCCTCCCTCCTTCATTCAGAGCAATTCAGAAAAGCTAAAGTCTCAATAGATCTCACATGGTTGTCTCAGGTTTTCCCTTTTCTTCTGGATCTACTCAGCCCTGGCCAAAAGAAGTCCATTTGGGACCTGGATTTCTTCCTCAGTCCTGTCCTAAATTAAGATATTTTGCCCAGGCTGTAGCTCAGTGGTTCCACCACCTGCCTCACAAGCGCAAGGTTCCGAGTTTGATCCCCAGTACCAAAAACATTTTTAAGGATATTTTTAAGATATTTCCCACGGGAACAACAGCACCTTCAAAAAGTGGTTACCTCCATCTCTAGCCTGCCCATTCTTTCCAGAACTTCAGGAAATTATCAGGAAACACAATACAATAGCTTGAGGCCCATATCCGCTGTACTTAGAAAAATCTCTTTATCCCCAACCCAGATATAACCATTACCACAGTTCCAAATCTTAACACCAGTTTCCTAAACCCAATATTTATAGAATCTAGAGCCATTTTACTATTACTAGCCATAAGTTAGGAAACACAATAGCTCACTGAAGGGATTAATAAATGAAATTAAAAGAATAAACAAGGAACCAAAACATTGGGACAGCTACAGCTTTTCCACCATGTCAAATGCCATACATTGTTCCAAGTCTAGCCCCATGCAGTTAATATTCGTTTGAAGCAAGAATATCATCAAACACTGCTTCCCGTATCAGTAGAAAGTTCCTCTTGGCAAGGAGAAAAGAACCAGTCCCCATGCTTTCTCTCAAGGGCTTTTTATAAAGCCTTCCTATTAAAGCTTCTTATTTCCCTCAATAATTTATTCTGGATTCCCTTGGTGTCTCTCCAGCCCCATGTACTGAACTCTGCCCTGAACTTCTCTTGGTGGGGCTCTGCTGGGTAACACAGCAGCTGACCTCCACCCAATTCCAGGGCCTATACCTTCCCCTAATCCCTGGACCACACTCTTTGCTTTCACATTTTCCTAAATCAAAGGTCTCAAGGGTTTCTTATTCTCTGTAATGTGAGTGTGCATGCGTGCGTGTGTGAGTGTGTGTGTGAGTGTGCGTGTGTGTGTGTGCGTGCACACGCGCATGTGTGTGTGTATGTGTGTGTGTCTGTCTGTGGCTTCTGTATCTTCCTTCCCTTCTGGAATGCCTTAGCTTTGCTCCCTAACATCTGCCTGGAACCCAAGGAAAACTGCCCCTTGAGTTTCCATATTTGTCCCAGCTGGAAAAACCCACATGAAAGATTTCTGAATTTCAGCTGTCTCTGGAGAATTCCCCAGACCCAGCGCTCTGTCGTAATGTGGAGTCCACAACCCCATAATTCTTGTCTTCTTTGAACGTTTCGATCCTCCAGGTCCTGACAAGGCAGTCTCTACTTTCCCAGGACATAGGCTCAGAGGAACTGTCAGAGTTTCAGCCTGACCTTAGATGGCAGGTCCTGCTCCTTCCACCCACGTGCGAGCCATCTGCAAGCTCTTGTCGGCATCTTCCTCGCCTCCCCCATTCCTCTTCCCAGAGGAATGGCTTGAAAGACTGAACACTTTTAACCTGATCGTGTGGCCCCTGAATTGTCTCCCGCGGCCTGGTCGTTCTTTGTTCACACACCAATCCCTGAATCCTCCCCACTCATTGTGCATTTCCTCTTCCCATGATCAGAGCTACTTCCCAACGGCAGCAAATCATTGTTTGTTGCTGTGGACTTCCTTCTTTAACATGCGCTTATGGGTAATTCTATTAAATTCCTTGCCTGGCTTGACCTAAGAAAATTATGCACCATCTGCATACCAAACCCTCACCACCACCACTTCATCTGTTCTTGGATAAACTCAGCCAGCTCCTGATGTTTGAATTTTTCATCTATGTACAGTCTGTGATACCTCGGCATCACTGTTAATTGGTTCCTGGAGGAAAGATGAGTAGCAAATTGTTTTGACTAGAAAGAGTAGGGAGTCATGAGGCAGTCAACACTCACAAGTTCTAACTTGTTCATGGAGTACCAAAGCATGAGTACTGGGGAAAAAATTCTCACATCAAAATGTGATGAGTACCAAGTACACGCTAGGCAAACTGTCTACCACTGAGCTACATTACTGACACTCCATTGCCAGCCTTATTGCACCATCTGCTTTACAAGGAATTTAGAAGACAGAGCCAGGCCTGGTAGCTCACACCCAAAATCCCAGCACACTGGAAGGTC
This sequence comes from Fukomys damarensis, assembly GCF_012274545.1. Lineage (NCBI taxonomy): Eukaryota > Metazoa > Chordata > Mammalia > Rodentia > Bathyergidae > Fukomys > Fukomys damarensis. The sequence goes on from NW_022900929.1 coordinate 20,878,139, forward strand.
GAGGCAAAAAGATCCCGAGTTCATGCCCAGCCTGGACAACTTAGTGACTTAGAGAGACCCTGTCTCAAAATAAAAAATAAAAGAGGCTGGGGATATAGCTCAAAATGAAGGCCTTGGCTTCAATCCAAAAAAAAAAAAAAAAGGATTTAGAAGAAAACACACACACACACACACACCAAAATAAACCCAGGGAGGAAGAGGACACTTCTTCCATCCTCCTGTGTCCTTAAATCTCCATTTATCTTCAACCCCCAGCAGACCTCCTCCTCCCCCTCCTCCCTCCAAATCACTCCAGAGAAGAGATTGTGTGGCCAACATCCATGGTTCTCAAATTAAGCAACAAAGAGCAAAAGTAACAGAATAAAACCTCAGACAGGCTCTCCTTCTCAGGAGTTCAAAGGAAATAGAGATGAGATTACAGCCACTCCAATCTGTCCGGCTGATTGTTGGCACTGGTGGTGACACGCTCCTGTTTACTGATTTATGGAGTGATAAGTAGCAACAAGACGGAGTCTGACAAGAGTGGGCTATATATATTCCCGAAGCTGTGTTATCCCAGTGTAGACACTCCAATCAAGCCATATGCACTGTGGGCTGCCTCTGATTCTCAGGAACAACTGTTTCAACGAGGACAGAGGCTAGGATTCCAGATTTGTTGACTCATGTTGTTCTTGGGGAGGCAGAAGGAGGGAGAGCTCTGTTTCCGGACTTCTCATGGGAGGCTGTTTTCAAAGAAATACAAATCATTCACTGGAGGCAGGACATGTTAGTAGTAGTCTTGGGTTGACTGAAGCATATGCCAGGGCCCTCAAAGATCTGTAGGCTTCAACAGAAGGATTTTTTGTTCATACGTCCCCAAGAAAAGAATCCTTCCTTCTAGTTTATTCTAAGAATGAACAGCACTCAGATGTGATAACATATTCCAAAAGATTTAGGATGTCCCATGAGTACAAGAAGAATTTTTAGCACAGAATTTCTAGAACGGGACCATGACTTCAATGAGCAGTGCTGGAGGTTTGGGTTCCAATGATTGTTTTCTTTACAGAATCATACATTCATCCAACAGGAGGTGAGCCTGGTTCTGAGTTAGGGGAGACAAATCTGGCTGTGGCGATGTCACTCCTCAGAGCAGGGGTGCTTCTACATGTACAACTGGCATGGTGAGGCCTCTCGGTGCATATGCTCTCCCAGGCCCTAAGTGTCCAAGCAAAGCCTGTTCTTCTTGTGTCCAGGAGACCAAACGTAACAGTCAAGGTATCTTAAAGAGCATATGGGTGGTTCACTTCCATTCTAAAACTGCCACCTTTGCCATAATTGCAGATTGTCCCATTTCAGCATTAGTAGTTGAGCTTCTCCCCGATGGTTAGAATCCCTCTGTGACACCCCAGAGGTGGCGGAAACATGTAGTTGAGTGCCTTCAGTGACAGGGAACTTGTGACCCTCTCAGAAGCCCTTCTCAGGTCACCCATGACTCTGGAGACTTGCATGGAGCTCAATTCTCCCTCCCTGTGGCACTTATCCATTGGGCTCTTCCATCTGGAACAAGGCAGAACAAACCCAGCCCTACTCTCCTAACACACTGAACCCAGGTCCTCAGCATTCCCCTTTCTGGCTGAGGAAGAGCTGTTAGCTCAGTCCATCATAAAATAAGCACCGCCTTCTTTGCATCCACGACTTCACTTAGCCCTCAGAGTCATTCTTTAAGGATTCTGTGCCCACTTTATAGATGGGAGAACTACAGCTCAAAGAAGTTAAGCAGTTTTCCTAGAGCTGCTAAGCAACTCTCTTCTGACTCTATTCCAGCTTCTCCCTTAACCCAAAATTCAATCTGTACATAAATTTGAAGCCCTCTTCACCAGTTCATCATTTTCTCCTTCCCTGCTAGGAGTATATTCACACACTTTGCTATACCTGTCTCTATGCTAATGTTTCCTGATGGCATTCAACTATTGGTAGGTAAAGGACTAACAGCATTATAAAATGGGTATTTATATCAATCCAGCTGTCTCCCACAGAAGTAGAACAAGGACTATCATTTGAACTAGGAAATCACTGTTTTTTTTAACTCTAGACAACAAATGTTTGAAAGCTCCCTTTACAATGTACTGAGCCAGGCACAAGGGTTACAGTTAATTTGGCACAAGAGTCACTAATTTTCCTTTTAGGAAGACAAGTAAATACATCATGAGACATGAGGATGGGCCCCCTATGAAGAACCCCATGATTATGGTGTCTCTGTCTGATTTCAATTGCTGTAACAGAACACCCAAGACTGGATAATTTATAATTCAAACAGGTTTAGTTTTGGTTTAGGGTCCTATAGGCTGGGAAGTGTGAGATTGGGTGGCCTTATCTAGTAAGGGCCTCCAGTGCCTCAACTCAAGGCAGAAATTGGAAAGGCAAGGTGCCTCATGTGAAAGACACCTAAGGGGCAGACTAGCATTACACAAATCCACTGTCACAACAACTAATCAAATCCCCCAACAGGAAGAACTCACTCATGCAAGAAAGAAGATAATTGGTCATGAGGGCTCCAACCCACAACCCCAACACTGATGCATTGAGGACTTCAGCCTCAACATGAGTTTTGGTGGACAAACTATATTCAACCCATAGCCCGTGGGAAGGTCCTGCAGGGGATGGAATAAAGGAGAGGAAGTGAGCAGAGACTCGTGGAACAGGGAATGATGTTCCCGCCCCGCCCCTTTTTTCCTTTTTTTTTTTTCCTGGTACCAGCAATTGAACTCAGGACCTTGTACTTCCCCAGGAGGCGTGGCTCCAGAGAGCTACATCTTCCCCAACCCTATGACCCATCTTAAGGAATGAAGCAGGACACACCCTAGACTCACTCCATAATGAGCAAAGCAGTAGTCATGGTGGGGACTGGGGTCATCCAGGAACAGAGAATTTTCTGGTAACACCAATGTATCAGATGCAGCAGAGGGAAGATAGTCTGTAATATGAGGCTGAAAATAAGCAGCTGGGTTAAGATCAATGCACTAAACCTTGATGTTTGGACTTGGCAGAAAGTCATCAAGAGTATTTTTGCAACAGCAGATGTATGTGCTAGAAAATACCTCTGGAGAGTTTGCTGTGAATTCTAGGGTAAGTTAAGGCTCACAACACAGAATCTTTGCTTGCAATAATGCCAGCCAAGGTCACACTTATGCTTTCTTCAACTATATTGCTTAGTTGACTGTCAGCTAATGCCATGTGTCACATTTGAGGTGTGATTGAAAAATATAGTGTGTTTAAATTTAAAGAAAACTGTTATAGCAAAAGACACATCAGCTTTAATCCTGCTCAAAATGCAACTCCCCCTCCCCTGCTTTGAACACCCCGATCCCATTTTTCTTGCTTGTTTCTGAAGCAGTTCTGGAAGTCCTCTTTCATGCAGGTCTTGTGCTGTTGTGGCTCCCATGTCCTGAATCAACTCAAAACATGTACTTTTCGTGGCCATTTTTAATTTGAGGGACAGCCAGAAGTCACACAGTGCCAGATATGGTTAATAAGGTGGAAGAGGACACAGCGTCATGTTTTCGCGAGCCAGCCTTTCCACTGGATGCTCTCAGGACCAACATTCATCATATTTGTTATCACTCCCTATAAAGACACTCAGGAAAGGGGGCTTCCAGGACTACTTCAGAAAGTGGCAAGGGCAATGGGATAGCTGTGTTAGGAGTAAAGGGGAGTGTTTTGAGGGAGATTCATGGCAATACATCTTTTAGCATCGTAATTTTAAAATTTTAATTATTTACCACAGTTTTCCATCAGTTCTCATACTGTGCCGTGAAACATTGTCTCTCTGGCTGTGAGTCACTAGACCTGAGCTTACCCCAATGCAGTGATCAGGTTCAATCCGCCCCACCCCATCCTCTTGCTTACATCTTTCACGATACTGGCTTTTCATCGTCTAACATTACTAGGCTCACAGTTTCCCGTTGAACATTAAAGTAAGAAACCTCTGTAAATATTCATGTGAATCACAGATTAAAAAGGAAAAAATATCAAAAGGCAAGGGCAAAGCTCCAAAGCATGTCACTAGATACTTCCCACCAGATTAACATTTACTTTTAAATCAGGCCTTTTCAAAAGATAGCTCTTTAAATCAGTAACTATTCCACTGACTTTTTCCTTATCAAACACCATGAATATTTCCATGAATCTAGTTGTACAAAACCTTGCTCGTGATAAACCTAAACCAGCTCCTAGCATCAGTGGCTCTCTACCTAGGCACCCGTGGGCCAACACTTGGACCTCCCAAATTGTACACTTGAATGAGGTTTAGCTGCAGTGCCATCTTCCTTGTAGGCTGGAAATCCGAACTCCAATTGCTTGTCTCCAATTTTCCAAACCACTTATGTTTTCCATGATTCATGAAGCACATCCATAGCAATTTGAATATTTTAGACAGACTTTTTTTCAGCAACAGGACCTAGAATACTACAAATATCTGTTTTATCATCTATTAAATATTGATTGTTCTAGCAGTACCTGGTAGGGTGGTTTTGTAACTAGATAGCATAATGCAACAACAACAACAAAAATAGTATTTAACACATAGTTTAAAACATTTAACAAATTGCCCTATCACTTCATTTCCTCCTGAATGTCAGGCTGCTAGCATGTCCATTTCAAATGGCCTAAAAGCCCAATACAGCCCCTTTTCCTGGAAAATTCAAAACTTTTCCAGAGTCCCTGGAAGATTCTTGCTTACAACTCATCAGGCAGAATTGTCATATCCCTATCCTTAGCTGCAAGGGAGGATCAGGGATTTAGCTCAGTGGTGCTGTGCCTGCCCAGCAAGTGCAAGGTTCTGAATTTGATTCCTGGTACCAAGAAAAAAAATCTTAACTGCAAGGGAGGCTGACAGTGAATATTACATTAGAGCTAGGTGCATATATAATCAGCACAGACTTGGGATACTATTAGCAAAGAACAAGAAGACTGGTGATCTTGGATGGGCAGCTAGCATAGCTACAAAGACTTACACCCATTTGAAGTGAAGGAGGACAGTCTTACATTGTTTCTCTTTGAATATCTACTAACATTTCTTGCACACACTTCATGGTCAGTAACCTTATGCTAGCTGTATTACCAGTTGATTATTGCCCACAAATGGCTCTATAATCAGTAAGAATTTCCTGGCTTGTTATATTGGAAGAAAACAAGGAATGAAGGAATTTTTATTTGTCCTCAAATAAGAGAAGCAAAATGAATGCTGTTAAACTATTTTGAAAAAATACAGTAGTTTTTTTTTTTAATCATTCATTTTGCATCCCCAGCACCCACACTCACTCTTTGCTTAGCCAAACCTTTCTGTACAGAATGGTACAGCAGAATGATTATCCCGACTTGGTCAAATTACCAAGGAAGAGTCTGGGGTGTAGCTCAGTGGTACAGTGTTTGCCTAGCATGTATGAAGACCTGGGTTCCATTCCCAGCACTACAAAAAAGAAAAGGATTACTAAGGTCTGTATTGCTCTGGCTTGATTGGACAAAGTTTTGCTATAGGTGGCTTAAGAAAACTTTGTTATAAAAGCAATATAATTGAGCACTGTTGCATACAGAACTTTGGAAAGCAGGAGGCAACCATTAGGAAGGATGCTACAGAATAACTGATGGTATAAAATAAATAAGTAAATCCAGACGACAAAGTAGAGTATGCAATATACATATCCATAATCACTAAAACATATGTTGCCTGCAAATGTGGGTTTATTTATAGATACAGATGGATCTGGAGCAGGAACAGGAGTAGAAATAGCAACATAAATAGCGAGATTTTGAAAACACACTTGGTAAAATCTTGACAACAATAATCTCCAGGTACTGCCTTATGGATAGCTTTTGTTTCTTTTGATGCCATTGTGCTTGTTGTTAGTATTCTCCAAACTTTCTGAAATGAACCTGAATTTTTTTTTAATAATTAAAATGATTACTGGTTTTGCTATTGTGATTGCTGTTGTTTGGGGGCTTTAGTTTGTCTGTTTGTTTAACTTTTCAGGAAGTGGAGGTAAACCAGCCTTTCTCATGTTTTAAGTGATAATCCAGTTACAGTTAGATGAGACAAGACCTGGGAAATTTAAGTGGCCACAAATTTGAGAAAGGCACTGTTTATGATTCCAAAACCATTTGAAGAGCTGGGGTGAGTCACTGGCTTTTATTTGCTGCTTTAGAAAGACAAGAAGCAAAACACAAAGACAACTTGAACCTGGAAGTAGGTGCCACAAAACTGAATATGATTTTCTAGAGGGGTTTGTGTATTTCCTATCTTCAGAGATTCCTATTCACTGCAAAATGCGGCCCCACAACAATGAAACTGTTTAGCACAGCAGAACTGTCTTCAATGCTATGCATGCTGCCACCTGTATACTCCAAGTCTCCTTGAATGAATAAATCCTAGAAAGCCCATGGCTCTTCTGCTTTTGTTTTAATAATGGAAAGGCTTTATATAGGATAGACTCACATGGATTTGATGACAATGGCCATGACATTCAAGTGATTCTTATTTCACATGCAGTGCTGAGCTGAGTGCCTGCTTTATCTTACTGTTCACAGAACAAAGAAGCCACTTATCAGTTACAACTGCAGCAGAAAGGGCTGGATAGTCCAGGGCAGCCTGGGCTAATGGCACCTTTGCTGATGCATCTGTTGTCACCCAGGAGATTAACTCCTAGACTCTCAGCAAAAACATGATCTGCCCTGTAGAAGAAGACTGTAGTTTCAACAAGTTACTCCTTGCACTTATGAGGAGGCACAATCAAGATTTATAGGTATGTTACTAGAAAATCACGACACCAAGTTTTAAGCCATGTAATTATTTACACTGAGACAAGAAATGGAAAAGGGTCACAATCCATCCTTCTGCCTACAAATATATGTAACAGTGCCTGAGCCCAGGTGATATGAAAAGAGACTCTGAAGTTACAAGCACAATGGACCATAGCTATCCAGATTTGATTCTAGTTTCTGGCTGCCTTCCACATTTTATAAGCCCAAGGAGGAGCAAGTACAGGCCATGCTGAATCTCTCACAGGTTGTCCTGTCCCAAGACAGGAGAGACTGGGATTCTGATAAACAGATACTCAGTCCCCAAATAAAATCAGTGCACTTGGCTGAGCCTTTGTGGAAACTGAACATTCCAGAAGAGTGAAGGCTTAGTGCTATAGGAAAAGTTAACTGTGTGCAGAAAGGACAATCCAAAAAGGCGGTGGTCAGCTCAGCATTCCTGCTATGCATCAGTTAAGACAACCGAAGACCTGTGTTTCCCAGAGGCTCTTCCCCACCCAGTTCTGGGAGTTTCCCAGTGGCAAGCATTGGAGACTGGGAAGGTGGAAGCACAGCAAGACCATTATTCTTTAAAGGCAGGTGAAATAAAATACAGGAGATTCACTGAGACTCTCCAGTGGACTCTTGTGAACTCATTCTGGTATGTGAAGCTAAAACCATCTACAGTAACTTACAACCAACTTCCCTCAGTCCCCGAAGTTTTCCACTGGCCCCCAAAGATTCTAGATCATCACATTAAAACCCTCTGTGCCACTTTCCTCTTTAAACCTGGTGGAGTCATGATTTTGCAAATAGAAGTATATCAGAAACCTTGGAGACAACCATCCTAAGTCCACAGTAAATGTGGAAGTCAGATTTTGAATGTAAGTACAGAGCATAAATCTCTTTTAAAGAGTGCATGGCTAGAGTTGTTCTATATTCTCTCCAAATCTATAAAATTTCACTTTTTTCTCTTGCTACATACAGCTCTGACTTTTTTTTTTGCCTTTATTATGTTATTATGTGCTATGCTATGTTGTCTTATTTTTAATGTTCCATTAAAAAACCTCTTAAAGGGCTGGGGATTTAGCTCAGTGGTTCCCTGCCTGCCTTGTAAGCACAAGGTCCTGAGTCTGATCCCCAGTACCAAATAACAACAAAACAACTCTTAAAACTGAATTTTACAATTGATTTGAATAAAGAACAACCCACAAGTCACCTATTGCTCAGAGCCAGAAGAAGTTCAGAAAGCTCAGCTCTGCAGAGTGGGCACTGTGAGGTATGAGATGAACCTAAGTAGAGGCATCATCTGTGCCCTATCTGGGCACAGTCTGATCAGTTTGCTGCAGATGACTGTCAGAAGCTTGGCTGCTTGTGATTGGCTGAAACCCTGATATTTATTATAAGAAGAAAATTCTTGTATTAGATTTTGGTTTGTTTATGTTTTGAATTAGGCTGAGATTTAGGAACTTAAACTACAAGGACAGCAGCAGTCCAATGGCCTTCTGCTTATTAAATTTGACAGCTGAACCTCTAACTCCATTTTCTCCCTATTCAAATCTTGCTGAATGTGTGTGAAGTCTCCAGCTCAGGTCCTGGAACACAACAGAACTCAATCAACTGTCATCTCCTGTGTTACTAAGCATCTACCCTGTACCTATGTGAAGGGATAATCCCTACCTTTAAAGGATTTTTTTTAAAATCCTTTTAAGAAAATAACACAGAGCTAGCAAATGAATAATAGAAACGGTAACTGTTTTAACACGACAATTCAAGAAACACCCCCAGGTATCTGTGACTGTCAAAGAGGGGATGCTTCAGTAAAAACACAGGAGTTAAAAGATGACACCAGCACCCCCAAATGTTCATCATCCTGGGAGCCCTCTGCCACTTTTGGAATGACCACTAAGTAAGTGTAAGTCAGAGAAATGAAAACCTCCACCACTTCTTAACATTCTCCTCCAGAGTCTTCTATATCCAGTGGGATTCTTCAGGTTGAATGGAGCCAGATATCTAAGTGGATTAATCATTATTTATAACACCATTTTGAACCATGAAGCATGGATAGCCTCCCATCACTTGCTCCCCACTAGATAAATTGTGCAACAATAATAAATGGAATTTGCCTCCCTACCAAGGATGTGGTGCTGCCATCTTTCCACCTGATCATCAATTAAAAGATTAAATAATGAATGGACTGGCAGAGTTCAACTATAATCTTTAGACTCAGACTCCAAAGATGCACCATGAACAGCAGTAGGGGATTTATAGTTTTCATTTTCTTTCACCTCACTGGGTGAGAGAGCACACAGCACAGGTTCTCTTTTCTCTCTCTCTCTCTCTGTCTCTCTCTCTGTCTCTCTCTCTCTCTCTCTCTCTCACATACACACATGCACACACACACACACACACACACACACACACACACACTTGTGTGCCACACCCCATGCATATTCTATCCCATGGCTTCTCTTGACATTTGCATGGCTTTTCCAGTTAAGTAATGAACTTATTAAAATCATGAAGGGAAATATGTTCTCACTGGAGGGAGGTGGCTTTAATCCTTTAGAAACGCAGAGCTCTGATGGTAACTTTGCCAACAGTGCCTACCTAGAGTGAGGCCAGGGGAGAAAGACAGACACTGAAAATACCAGGCCAGAAGTCATGCAGCTTAGCCTGTGGGACAGTGGCTGAGAAGAAGTGTAGCAGCACACAGGGGCTGCCAGCTGCCCAAGAACATCAGCTGGAGGGACATTTTCTCCAGAGGATGGTGAAGCTAAGCACATTCATGAGTTCAGCAAAGAGTTAACTAAAGACACGAGGCCTGCCTATAATGAAATACTGAGAGGTTGTTAGAGATATTGATTAATCATAGCAATGACTTATATTTGTAAATCCTTTACAATAGAGTAGGCTCTGCACCAAACACTTTCCATAGATTAACTCATTTAAACCTCACAATAACCCTATCATGGAAATACCATGATTACCTGGCCTTTAAAATGAGAAACTTGATGCTCAGGAAAGTTAAATAACTCAACAAAAAACACACATCTGGCAAGTGGGGGAAAGTTGGGATTCCAATGAAGTAGATGGATTCCAGGGCCCATTTCATATCAGAGCCACATACCTCAGACCTTTTATTTTTTATTCTTAGCATTCCTAAATTTTTGAGCTTTGTTTTATAGAGGAAAACACCATTACCATACTCTTTACGAATGCTCCCTTAATTCCATAATGAGAAACAGACTAAGTCCACACAGGCACATATACACAGCACGTGTATACACATGTGCATGCACAATGCACATCAAGGTGGGGGACTAAGGCTTTTGGGGGGGTCTCTCTACCCTGTTTCCTCTCTTCACCTACCAGGTCAGTTGTTCAGTAGATAGAGAGGCAGTGAGTCAGGATCTCGGGTGTGGTCTCTTCTAACACCCCTGCAAACGCCTCAAACCATTAGAAAAGTGCCATAGGATTGTCACTGCCCCATCACTAGACAGGTAACCACCTCGAAATCTGCAGTACCTTCGATACCTGAAAGTGTATGACACATTATGGTCCAAAGTGAGCCCAAAAAGCTCACAGTTGAGTCATCTGCCATCAACAGCCTCTCCCAGAGCTATCCCAAGGGAATGACAGTTGGGTCTCCCACATGGAAAACATAAATGGGAGCCCACAGTGGACACAAAGGTGCTTCACTAAGCCATGTTGAAGTGGCTCACACACCCCAGCCCATGCCCTCCCCGCTGGCACCATTACAAAGCAGAGGAGCCTGCTCCCCTCTTCCCCGCCCCTTCCTTCCAGCATCCTCCTGTGACAGCCATTCTGCCTGACTTACTCTTGGCAGTGCTGGCTGAGGGTTGGCCTTGGGCAGAGGAGGACAGAGATGGGCTTCAGGCCTTCTTAGGAATCAGCAGGCTCCCATCACCAACAGCTCCTTGGAGAACTTGGCCTTTGGCTTCCAAAGGCACATGTGACTTCTGGAGACTTTCCTGTGGCTCGAAGGGAAGGCCCCATCTTGCTCCTTCATGGAAGCTGCCCACTCTTAGGATACCCTTCCCTCTGTTGTTTTAAGAAGAACAGAGCCTCCTTCTCAAGCCTCCAAATAAACTTCCATCTCTCCCAAACACAAACACAGACACTCACATGTCTGGTTTTATGGATCTCTCATTTCCCTAACTTCATTCATGAAGCTGAATCCAAGGCTGCATCTCATCAAAGTCCCTTGTAAAGGACCACATCTCCAAGGCCTCTCAGCACCCATGGCAACATGAGGTCAGGAGATCAGGGAGTGTGGGGACTCAGAGGGCTGCAGGGCCTGGGGCTGTGCAAATACCGGTCCACTTTGCACCTTCTTAGCGGGCATTGATGGGCCTGGCCTTGACCTCACAAAGGCAAGAATGTACCTTCCTTCAAGGTTGCTGTAACTTCCACTCTGACAGCAGAAGATGTTGTTTTTTTAATGTCTAAAAGTCATATGGCTCTCTGCTGAAGTCTCTTAGATAAGAGGAAATAGTATGCTGTCCTTAGAAAAGCAGCAGGGTGGTTAAGAATGGGTTTGATTTGAGTTAGAAGGAAGGAGGCATCAGTGGCAACCAGATGTACATGCCCTTGGCACATCAGATTAGACTCTTCTTCCTGGGAGCCTTCTGCCTGCTTCAGCTCACAACCTGGGCAGAGGAACCTCATAGATTTTTCCTTGCCTCCCTCCTCAGTCTTTGGTTTATAAAAGTTGCCCAATATTTCATCCCTTATTCTTATTCCCCACCACCACCCCACCCCACCCATAGCCTAGAAGGGTCTCACATGCCATGGCCAGCATTGGCATCTAACTCAAAACCACCCTCTGGGCCTCAGCTAATTACATTCTACTGCTAAAGAAACTATCATAGAGATCCAGACCTGTGCATGGGCAACTGATCTTGGGCTCTATTATGGCTGTATCTAGATGTCCTCCCAGAGCCACCTTCAGTCATAGAGTCTTTTCAGAGGTGGATGAATCTAGAGTGTGTGACAATGGGATTAAGGTTGTGTGATTACTAAATCAGTACACTGATTGGCTTGGCACCACCCTAATCCTGGTAAAAGATAAAAGGGGCAGAAAGAAGCTGTTAAATTTCCCTCCTTGTTTTGGCTACTATGTGAGTGCTATGAACTGTTTCTCCTCTGTGACACCTCTCTGCTATGTGCCACTCTGACCTGGAGCCAGATGATTATGGTATGAAACTTCTACAAACTATGAGGTAAATAAGCCCTTCCCCCTTTAACTTTGAGTGTTGAGAAAAGCAACCAAGACAGGCTCTAAAAAAGTATTTAGAGTGGCTCGGGGTGTCTGGTTTTAATCTCCAATCTTACTACACATTGGCTGTGTGTAGTTTGGGGAAATTATCCTATTCTATGCCTCAGTTTCCTAATCTATGAAGAGGTCCTGTAAGAATGAGTTCATGACAAATACTTGGAACAGAACCTGGAATGTGGATAAGATCTCCGTAGATATAAGGTGCTATCATGGTTTCTGTTACTGTACTACACAAAGCTGTGGGCCACCGGAAGTCCTATCACAGCAGATTAAGACCAGTGGAGATGAAATTGGTATCCAAGAGAAGAAAATACAAGAAGGCATGTGGCCACTCAAAGAAGGAGATAGAACCCCACCTCCACCCCTCACTCTTCTACCTTTTCAGTTAGTTGAGACTCAATTTCATCCACAACCGGGCATCTCATTATCCTCCTATGCCTAACTATAAAGAACAGCTTTCTTACACTGTATGTATGGGTGTGAGCAATCCCCAGCTAAGTCTCAGGATGAATCTTCCTCCATTCATCCTTGGCACATAGAGTCCATTCTGTCACTCAACTTCTTCCCTGGGGCACACTCCACCTCCTCATCCAGGAAACTGCAAGTAGGATTAGTTGTCTCTGAAGATCTGATGTCCTGTGACTCTTACTCTCTTACTTTTGAATCCGTCCTGGCTATTTTACCAACAGTTCTATTCCTTCCCATCTGTATTGACAAGTTCATTCTTTCTCAGGTACATCTCAGTGAACTTGAACACAGAAAATGACAGAAAAAGAAAAGCAGACAGCTGAAAATCAGTGGGCAATCTGTACCATTTCTAAGGAAATTTTCCAAGCAAATACAGTGAGAAAAATCTCGTTGACCTCTGAGAGGGACAGTAAGTGTCCAATGATGATATCCACCTTCCCAAGCTCTGCTACCAGTTCACCAGTCTATCTAGCATGCTCTTTATTTCATGCGACGAATCCCAGTGTGACAACTTGGACTCAACCACAGGAAAGGACTGTTCATTCCCAAAAGAAAATTACCTTGCTATATGCTTCCAGCCTATGAAAAAGCCCATCATCCCAGGGACACGAGGTCACCAATGTACATCAGTGACAACCACAGAATGGAAGAGGACCATGTTTAAAACAATCATCTGCTATTAAGTGCTATGGAATTCCACACATATTCTCACTCTTCACCTTTACAACAACGCTCCAGAACTTACCAACATAAAACAACAATTTTATCTCATTGGAACTGGGCGAGGCTGAGCTGGACAGTGCTCACATGGCCCTTCTGATGTAGCAGTGGTCAGATGTCAGGAGCACTGAGGTCATGGGAGGGCTCAGCTAGCCTGGATGTTCTGGGTAGCTCACACAGGTGGCTGGCACGTGCTGCTGCTGCTGCTGCTGCTGCTGCTGCTGCTGCTGCTGTTGCTGTCCATCAGTTGCTTGTCTATGGATAAGACCTCTGCAGGACAATGAGACCTTTTATGTAGCGATTTTCACCCTGGGAGTATCACAATACCAGGCGTTGCTGCTGCTGCTGCTGTTGCTGTCCATCAGTTGCTTGTCTATGGATAAGACCTCTGCAGGACAATGAGACCTTTTATGTAGCGATTTTCACCCTGGGAGTATCACAAGATACCAGGCGGAGGTTAGGTGACATTTTTGACCTAGCCTTAGAAGTCACTCACCATCACTTCTGCTAGATTCTGTTGCCTGAAGCATCCACCAGGCCCACTTAGATTTTAAGAGAGGAGACTTGGGCCCTACCTTTCAATGGGAAAACGTATCAGAGGAATTTGAGCCACTTCTTAATTGCCACTCATGGCTTATCACCAATTTAAAGTTGAAGAAAATCAAAGAGAAAATCAATTAAGTTGTCAAAAGTCACATTCCTAAAAATTAAGAGCAGGGAGGTGAAGGGTGTTGCTCAGTGGTGGAGCATGTGCCTACCACTGCTTGAATCCTCAGCACCACAGGAAAAGAAAATTAACATAATAGGAATTCATGCCCAGCCCTGTCCTGTTCCAGCCATGTCCCCTTGGCCATGTCACAAATTACCAAGTAAGCTGGGCAGTTTTGTTTTCTACGCCTCATTAATCAAAAGTGGGAGTAGCTAGGTGCATACTCTATTTTTTTCTGTACTTATCAATGGGCCTGACTTCCTCCCTAAGTTATTTCTAAACCAGCAATCAAATTCTACCACTCCCATCTCCACCCCCTTCCCCACCACCAAGCCTGCAGAATTTAAACCAGGTGGAAGCAATGTCACCCTACTAAGGGTCAGAACAGAAGGTCGCTTTCTAACTTATCACCATCCTGCCAGTAAACCGTATCTTGCCAAAGGCTAAAGACATACAGCTCTCTTGCCTGAAAAGAATGGATGCAGCTATAGAATCAGAACCTCTAGTGTGTACAAGAAACCCACACTTTGAGAGGCTGTAGGGTCATCTAGAATCTTGTAATTGTGTATTACTATTTCGAAGACACTTAGGCATATTTCCTGCTCATCCATCCAGAAATGATACGCACAGCCATTATGGGTATCAAACACCTATATAATCTGGCTGTTCATTGAAAAGAGTTCTCAATTCTAAATGATGCTTTGGCAGATCATAAGAGGTTACAGACTTAATTGCATCCTGTTCATAGCCACTAAATGTTTCAGCTGAGTGGTTCCTGTTGCCAAATTATTTCCCTCACAGATGAAGAGTCCACGCCCTCCAGGGCTCAAAAATACTGCCTCCTCCAAGACCACGGATGGGTGGTATGGCACGGAATAAACAAACACTCTTGCACAGGACTCAGCCCTGGTTTAGAAAACTTCCAGTTCTGGATTTGAATCCTGTTTCTGCCATCTAGCAGCCCAAGTTTCTCAAACTCTTCAAGCCTCAGGTGTCCGACTATCAGACGCGGATCATAGAAGCGTCTTCATCTTTGGCTTGTGGTAAGAGTGTGCGCAATGAGACTGATAGGATTGTGCACTCTGCACAGTGCTTTTTACCTGGTATTAAGGAAACATTAGTTACTAGTTAGCCCAGAAATAACTAGACACTTTTGAGTAATGCTGAAACTTGGACTGGGAGCAAAAGGGGCCAGACAGGAGTTCAGGGAGGTGTGATATATACGACCACTAACCCTGTGGATCAGTCAGGGAAAGGAAGATGCAAAAAACGTACAGAATCTGGTGTCAAGAAGGTTAGTGTCAAGAAGACCTGCACATAAGCAAATACCGTGCAATACCATGTGGGGCTCTGCTTTCTCAGGGTCTGAGAACGGGCGGCCCAACATTCATACCTAAAGAAGGACTTCCACCCATGGTCAAGCAATATTTGATGTCTTTCCAGCCCATCTTCCAAAGAAGTTTTAGGGAGGACCGGCATGGAGGAAAGGGCTTTGAGAGACAGCCCAGTCCTTAGCAGTAAGGAACCACTGAATAGTTGTCAGCATTTTCTCAGCCTCAACTGAAATAGTTTCTCTTTTCTTTTCTCTTCCACTGTCTGATCTCAGTTGTCACTTCCTGCCAGAGAAATAGAATATTTATAATTTGACTTGGAATCCATACTCTCCTACTTCCTCTGTAACCTTAATTTTCACACTTCCATTAGAGCACACTAAAATGTTGTTCAACTTTATTATAAACTGTTTGTTCTCCTAAGAAGCATAGTATCAGCAGAGCCCAAAACAGAGGCCCTGATATATTAAGAAGGTTGGCGGTTGTATGAAGGATTTGACAAGTCAAAACCTAACTACAAATTCCTCTTCCAGATCTTGCACACAGTAAAATGTACACTGATGTAGTTCGTTGAATAATGAAAAGTAGGCCACAGGAAGGATATAGAAGTGACCTAAAAACATGGTGTCTGTACTGCCACACTGAGAAGCCGATGGCAATTTTCTGTTTCAATTAAGTGACATCATTCCATATTATGTTTAGAACTGCAGCTTGTCTGGTCAGATGCAGCTGAACATTCTGTCCCCTGCAACTAAGGCACAAGATGACAGTGTTTATAAGCATTCCTCACTCGGACCCATATATGGAATCAATCTGGAATTATTTTTTTAAAGAGGATTTGAGTTTAGCATTGCATGGGAAATGCCTGTGTCAGGAACTCAACAGCATGTTAACACACTATGTCAAAACAACTACACCGGGAAAACTTCACTTCACACTGTGGGAGAACATTACATTACACAAACCACCAAATTCTCTCCCAGGCAAGTGTAGGCATACGTTCCCTGAGAAAGTTTCCAGAAAATATTTTGATCAGCTCACCTGTAATAATTGTTTCTCCCCTTCCTGTGTAAAAGATTGGTGTCACCAGCTTTCTGGATTAGCTACTAAATTTTTTCTTTCCTTTCTGAATCACTGGGGATTGAACCTACAGACTTCTCCAGACAGAGTTACATTCCCTATCCCTTTTTAATTTCGAGACAGGGTCTCACCAAACTGAATTTGCCATCCTCCTGTCTCAGCCTCCCAGAGTGCTTGGGGTGACAGCATTCATGAACATAACAGGCTAAAACTTTTATTATTTTTTTCTGTATCTTTCCCAAAGATATTACAAGAAAAAAATACTTTCACATGTGATGATATAATTCCAGAAAGAAGTTTCCCTATCTGACAAGAAAGTACCTTCTTCAAATAATGAAATGAAAGGCAAGAGAGTGTAAACAAGTTATACAAACTCACACAGACAGGTAGTGGCAGAATCATGCCAAGAAGCTGCTGAGTGACAAGAACATTACAGAAAAGCAGAAGTTCACATTAGGCAAAGGGTAACTCCAGGGTGGAGAAGAAGGGAGTTCAGGTTTCATCAGGTTTATACCTGATTTAATTTGGATGGGAAAATACAGCACACTTTCTCATATTTAAAAATCAAATCTTTTAAGTAGGTAAGAAAATTGGTTTACTGATAAGGATGAGGAGAGGAATCTCTAATTGTATACCAGTTTGACATATGAAATTTCAGATTCAAATATTATGAAGCAATATCCAGTAGTATATAATTACCCAAAAGGTCACATTTGTAAAATGTTAAGTCTGGTGGATGAACTAACGGTCAGCTTGGAGGGCCCAGCTGAACTGCATAAGCGTGGTTGGGTGTGGAAGGAGAACTGTTACCAATGGCATAAAAAGAACTGGAGGGGAAGTTCGTGTGCTGTTGATGTTCTAGAAGCTTTCTGTGGGTGGTTTTCCTGATGTGAACTTGTTCTCATCAGAGGAGGAACTCAGGGCTTCGCCGTTGCTGGGAATGGCTGCTGTTCTCATCAGGGCAGCTCTGATCTTCACCATGAGCATCACTTCCCGGCTCCAGTGTGATCCCTCCACCTGGTGGCACAGATCTTTCACCCCTCCACACAGGCTTCCCGGCTTCCACCACCGGCCTTCGGATCTTCCCAGAGCAGATGCTCGATAAGACAAGCATGAGACATCGCTGTAGGTTCAAGGCCTCTGGATGGACTTGTGGAGAACATTGTCATGGACTGTAGGGCTTCAGCTGGACTTGTGTGGGACACTGCTGTGGGATCAGGCCCATGACTAGATTCTTTGGGTCTCTAGTGCATCGCTTGATCTCTTGCATTCCTCTGCATTTGACTTTTTGGGTGACTATTATAAAGTAATCCTATAAATTACGTGTCCTGTATTAAATTTACTGATTTCGCAAACCCTGTCTACAACATGAAGTATCTAAATAACAAACTATAAAGGGTACCAATAGCATGCGGTTCTATGTGTGCATATTCTTTTTTTTTAGCACATATTAATTCAACAGAATAATGGGTCTCATTGTGACATTTTCATACATGCATTTGATACCCTCTGATCTTATCTCCATGCCTGTGTTAAGTATATTCTGAAGACAGATTCTAGGTGGGAATTGGATTCAGTGAAAAAGCCTCAGGAACAGAACTCAACAGACAGGTTTGAGGCCAAGGTTAGCCACACCGGGACTATTTGCTGTTGGCTTCTTCCTTTGGGCAAAGGTTTCTGGTGAGCCTTAGGGCTGGAGTTACATCTACCATTGTTTTCCTTCTTTTATCTCTTTTGGGTGCGGGGGGGGTGAACTATGTACTTTTGATCAAGAAAGGGTCATAATGGGAAACTGAGGCAGGAAGATAGCAAGTTGGAGCCCAGCCTGGGCACCTTAGTGAAACCCTGTCAAAAAAAATTAAAAAACAAAAAATAAAAAAGGTTGGAGATGCAGCTCAATGTGAAGGCCCTGGGTTCAATCCCCAGTACTTCAAAAGAGAAGGGGGGCACAATGATCATATAATCAAACATTTTTTTAATTGTACAGTTGAAACTGAGATTCAGAAACCTAAAACAACCCATTGAGGACAAAGGACACCCAAGAATCACCTGCCCAGCTTTTCCTTCCCTTCAGTTCTCCATCACCTTTGACTTTTTTTTGAAAATTTCCTGGCTGCGGAAGTTAAAAGCCCATGCTTGAGCCCCGTCTCCAAGCCTGTGCTCCTTTTTCTCTGCATGTCACAGTGTCACTCTGCTTTCGCTGGTTGTGACTGCTGGAACAATTCAGTGTAAACACCTTTCAGTGAAAGCACTTCAGTTTTGCGGGAGGAAGTGGAAAATAAGACTCCGGAATAAAAAATGTTCACTTTATGAAAATGTCATGGAATTCAAGGGAAACAACTGGAAATTCAAGTGAAAGCGGCCAGGGTAAGTAGCAGAGGCATGATAACCCACAGTGAGTAGGTGCCCCAGCCTTAGGGTAGGCTTTGTTGTGCTTTTAGGAAGGCCCAGGTCTTCACGTTAATGTTTGACCTACATCAGGGATTTAGAGGACTAGAAACACAGGTTAGTTTCTTGAATCTCTGTGTATCTCGGGTTGGTTGGCTATCATTTGCGTTCCCAATTTCTCTCCCAATACATTTGTTCCCCTGACCACTTCAACCCTCCCAAACATTCTTCAATGTTTTGACATTTATTGTTAATAAAAATCATGAATACTTCTCATCTGAAAGTTAGTAGTACCGTTTGAAAGTTTTATGTACATTATTTTTGCTTGGATTTATGTCACTTTTTCTTCTCATCAAAGAATAAATACAAGCACTTGGCCAAGTTTATAACCTACTCAAAATCAGAGGTTTCTGACTAGGAAGCAGAGCAAGTGAATTTAACCAAAATTATCTTCATTGGAAGACCAGAACTTTGCACATAGAAACCTGGAGTGGGGGGAGATGCTGGGTAAGTGTTGTGTGTGTCCACGCATGAAATATGAAATGGTCAGTGGGGACACTCAACCTCCATATCAGAGGCCTCGGGCTTTGCCTCCTCCTACAAATGCTCAGGTAACCAAGGCAAAGGGACTTTTCTGGTCTCAATTATCTCCTAATAATTGTTTCAATTTTCTGCTTCCTTTTGAGTGTGAAGATATGGACTAAAAGGCTTAAAAAAAAAAAACAGGCTGAAAAGTTCTCCCAGACGTGAAATAGATTTTATAAAAGAAACTTCTGGCAACTGTAATGTAAGTAAATCAGAGACATATGGAGTTGTGTTTCCCTTGAAATACCCATGGGCTTGGAAGCCCAGAAAACACATAAAAATTTAAGGGGGACTGTTTTTGTGAAGCTGAGCTTTTTTGGAAAAACTGTAGTAACAGAAAACTGGGCTCCACTGGCCCCTCTCCACCAGCCTCCTTCTCCAGCTCCTCTGTCGCTGACCTGCCCAGTCCTTCTTCCTGAGGGTGCATGTCACCTTGCACAGTGACCTGTACCTGTGAGTGCGACTGGAAAAACCACCACATAGCACTTCCCATCCTGGAGACGCGACTGCACAAGCTCCTTTGTGAGCATCTGTAGTGGATGTTTGCACAGTCTGTTTCTGTTCTTGGGGGCCTCTCCCGCTACACCATCAGGCTGGTGGCAAGCACACATTTACCGCATGTGCCCTATGGGGAAGGATAATAAAGAAATGGAAGACCATATGCCAGCCCACAAGGCAGGTTACAGATCTTTAAGAGTGGATGGTGGTTAAAGATTCCAGCCTCCTCCTTCCACCCTGTGTGGGGATTCTGGTGACAAGTCCAGAGAAGTTAGAGGAAAATCCACAAAGTATCTCAACTGAGAAGAACACAGTTTGGAGAATCAGACGACCTGATATCAGATCACTGCAAACCCTGACAGTGATCATTCTACCACTGGAGAATCTCAGTTCCAGAGGGTATGGTGGCACACACCTGTAGTTGCAGCATTCAGGAGGCTGAGACAGGCTGAGCTCAGCCTGAACAACTTATCCAGACCCCATCTCTAAATAATAAATAAAAAAGGACTGGAGATGTGGTAAAGGCCCTAGTGCAAAGGCCCGAGGTTCAATCCTCAGTATCAAAAGAAAAAGAGTCATGAAGAGGCTGGAATTTCCTCCTTTATTCTTGAGAAAGGCCAGGTTGGAAGATGTTGCTATAATTTAAATACAGTGTGTCCCCTCCAAAACTCACATGGAAATTGAATGTGTACGACGGGGTATTAAGAAATGGGACCAGGTGGGATTGTTGAAAGGTGATCAGGAAACAGGCACCTCCAGAGTGGGTCTGCTGTCATACTCCCTGTCTCCAGCCATGTGCACTCCCTGAGGTTCCTGACAGCAATTAGACCATTGGCAGATGTGGCTCCTCAACTTCCACCGAGCTGTGAGCCAAAATAAACCTCTTTTCTTGTAGCTTACCCAGGCTGCGGTATTATACTCTGAGTAACAGGCAACTGGCCATGACAGCAGAGTACTGGGAGATAAATGAGCCTGCCACTCTCATTGCGACCCTAAAATGAGGCAGATGACTCAGTCCCTGCCATGCTGGGCTGGAGCAGGTCTCCACACAAGGGAGGCTGTCAGGTGGAGACTTGGTGCTTGGAGCAGGTAAGGAGAACTCGGACTAGCGGTGGGAAGTTCATCCCAAAAAGCAATAGAGCTAAACTTACTGGGCATGACCAGATTATTTTTCTGGACAACTGCTCATAAATCCTCCTGCTTCCACAAGAAGGTGACTCATAAGTCATCAACTAAATGGAAATACCAGAAGTAGAGTAGCAAGCTAAAAACAATAAACTGTGTGAAAATCCTCTTAAAAACTGCAAAATGTTACCTACATTTTATGCTTTCACTCAATCCACCTATATTTACGGAGCATCTCCATTTGCTCAGTCCTGTCACTATTTTTCCAGGAAAATTAGATTGAGTAAGACATTGCCTCTTTCCTTATAGTCTAGTAGCAGAAAGAAACAACAAAATTGAAAGTTATGATACAGTCCTCTACCCATAGCTGTAGTTCTGCTTTCCACAGTGCGGATTCAGGCCAACTATAGTCCAAAAATACTAAATGGAAAATTCCAGAAATAAATAATTAAAAGGGGCTGAGTTATGAATAGTTATGAATAGCATGTTGAAGTTCCAGACTCCATCCTACCTGGGATATGAATCATCCCTTTGTTCTCTGTATCTGTGCTGTATATACTACCCTCCTGATGGTTACTTAGTAACCCTCTGGATTATCAGATCAACCATTGCAGTGTCACTATACTTGTGTTCAAAACACTCTTATTTTAGTTATTAATAGCTAAAGCACAAGAATACTGATGGTGGCCATTTAAATATACAAGAAAGAGCATACGAAGTGCTCCCTTTAAGTATAATATTACATAACCAGAGGAAGAATGAGTACAATACAACAAGATATTTGGGAGAGACTAGACTCACACAACTTTACTACAACATATTGTTATAATTGTTCTATTTTATTATTAGCTATTTCTGTGACTTTCTCGCATCTAATTTATACGGTAAACTTTGTCATAGGTATGCGTGAAAAGAAAACAGTTTGTTTGTATGGAGTTCAGAGCTATCCGTAGTTGCAGACATTCTTTAAGAATCTTGGAATGCATTCTCTATGAATAAGGGGAGGTCACTGTCTCTTATAATTATTCTGGTAAATAAAACCTGCAATGAGTGTAACAATAATGCAAATAAGTGGCTCAGTGAGTAGATGGCCAGGTCAAACTCCTTGTGGAATTGACACTGAGTTGTTAAGACCTGAAGTATATAAAGGAACTAGATAATGAGAAAGCAGTGGGGTGGGATGGCCTTCAAGGCAGAATGACGTCCATCTTGGAGGAGACACAAAGGTAAGAGATAGGACAGTTCAGGGTACTGAATGTCACTGTGTACAGCTGTATGGGAAAGAAGGTATCTAAATGTTGTTGAGAATAATCAGAAAAGTACCTAAAATAAAATGGTACAGCATAAGAGTAGGAACATTGAGGGTAAGAATGATATACATAAGATGATTTCTACATCATTTCTTAAGTGTGACAAAGTAAAAGGGCAGAAATAAGACTAGGCAAAGAGGGAAATTTTTTAACTGACTTGAAACATTCTAGTTTTGTTTTTGTTTTGTTTTATTTTGTTTTGTTTTGTTAAAGTTGAAGCTGGGCATGGTGGTACATGCCTGTAATCCCAGCACTTGGGAGGCAGAGGCAGGAGGATTGCCATGAGTTCCAGGCTAGCCTGGGCTACATAGTGAGTTCAAAACCAGCCTGAACTACATAGTGAGACTCTGTTTCAAAAAAATAAAAATAAATAAATAAGTAAAATGAAGTTAGTTTATTTAAGAAAGTGTGTGCATGTGTGTGTGTGTGTGTGTGTGTGTGTGCACTATAAGTGAAGTCTTGATGGTTGTATCCCAAAATGTTAACAGTGGCTGTAATCTCACTCATGGGTTTGCTAACTATTAGTTTCTGCTTGTCTTCATTTTCTATCACAAATACCATTTTTATAAAATAACCAATAAAACTGACCTGGTCACAAAAAATTTCTATTCAAGTTACCCCTCAAACTGGATGAGATCTCTTGTATAAGGCGGTTGGCTCTTTCCAGCAATCAATAATCAGGTTGCATGGACTCAGGCTTTGCAGGCCCTAGTTCTCCTCCCTTGCTTAAATTATGATCTTCCAAAATGTTCCTAGAAGACAACAGGGATGGACAAACTCCCTGGCTCCCACTTGCAGATTTCATTTTATTGAAAAGCCCAGAAGAGAGCTTCCCTTTCATTCATTCACTCCTGTACATATTCATTTGACAGACGTTACCAAGGCAGGCCCTGTCCTGGGTGCTGAGCGAGGCACAGACACACTTGTACTCAGGAGCCTTACTGAAGCCAAGATCTATGGGGACCCATGTTTCAAACCTACAGAGAAGACTAAATATTATCATAAACTTCTGTTATCCCTGTGCTCCATTTGGTTTCCTTTGAGTTACCACAATTACACATGTCTAGGTCAGACCATATTATTCTTTGTAGATATGTAAATGAATTGTTTTCTTATTTAATACAAATAGTATACATACAATCAAGGGATACACATTCTGCTGGACTTTGCATCTTCTACTTAAAAACATCTTGGGCCAGGGATTTAGCTCAGCGGTTCAGTGGCCTGCCTTGCAAGCCCAAAGACCCAAATTCAATCCCTGGTACCGGAAAAAAAAAAAAAAAAAAACACATCTTGAGGGTTGTATGAGTAAACCATTTATTTTGCATGTGAGCAAATACAAATAATTTCCAGAAGTGAAAATGTACATTTGTGATCTTAATAAACACTGCTAGATTGCTCTGCATGAACACTGCTCTAATTTACTATCCTTGCCTACTGTCCAGTACCCTCCCTAACCCAGCATGGTATCAAACTCTCGATCTTTGCCCAACCATTAGATTAAAAATGGCATCTCGTTTTCATTTGCATTTGCATTTCTATTGTGGGTGCAGAATGTGCTCAAATGGGATTAAAGAGCTATTTTGCTAAAAGCTTGTTTACTGCCACCAGACACAATCTCTTTAAGAGACAAGGACTGCAGACTTTTCCCAGAAAAAAAAAAAAAATCCGCAGCAGCAGGCAGTATCAATCTGTTATCAACCACTCCTGAGAAGCAATTGACTGCACTTCCCACCTATAACCTGAGCCTTTAAAAGCAGCTTTCCGGACCACAGCAGAGAAATCAGCAAAGAAGGAAACCGACGCGTGATTGCTTGCTCTATGCCAGGCGCCAATGCTGTACACACTCTCATTCAATCTTCCCAATACATTTCAATCCATGAGGCTCTGAGAGGCTGAGTGCTTGCCCAAGGCTCTCATAGATTATAAGTGGCAGAGAAGAATTGAACCCGTTCTATACTCCAACACCCAGAGTTTATGCGGTACGTAATGCTGCCTCCTGCTATGCTAAGGAGTTTTTATACAGCACACAGTGCTGCCTCCTACTATGCCAGGACACCCTCCATTAAATACTAATACAGCATTAAATACTAATGCTGATCCTTAAATTCCCTACTATTACATTTAGAAATAAAATGTCCCCCAAAAATCACATATGTGTGGAAGGTGACTGGATTGTGCAGCACTATACTCATGATGGACTCATCCACTGATGACTTTGTAGCTGAGTGGGCTATTAGGAGGCAGGGCCGTGTTGGAGGTAGCAGCTGGGGGTGTGGCCTGGAAGGGTGTATTTCTGTCCAATCACCCCCATCCCTCCTGTCCTTCCAGGCTGCCACAGGTTAAATAGCTCTCCTCCACCATCCTCTTCCTCCACGCTGTTTCTGCTTTGGAGCCAGCAGACCATGGACTATAAAACCATGAGCCAGAATATACCTCTCCTTTGTGTTCGGGGTGCCCAATATTTTGTGCCAGCAATGGAAAAGTAGTTAAGACATTTATATGACATGAATAGTGTTGAGATATAAGCTATGCACATCTTTCCACGTACTATAAGTCATCTCTAGATTACCTATAATACCTAATGCAATGGAAATGCTATGTAAATACTTACACTGTGTTGTTTAAGAAATGACAGGGAAGAGTCTGTACACACTCAGTACAGCTGCAGTTTTTCTCTGAATATTTTCAATGCCTGACTGGTAGGATCTGTGGCTACGGCATCCACAGATACGGAGAATTGACTATGTACTACAACACTGCTCATCTGCAGAGTTTAGTATGGTCCTTGATAAGATTTCTTATGACCCTGGCTTCCCTTAAGAGTCAACGTCACAGAGAGAGGAGGGAGTGAAGGGGTAAGGGGAAAAAAGGAGAACCAAGACCTGGCATATAAAGGTGCAAGACCCCAATGATGAAAGTAACTGTACTGTGTACCTAAAAAGTACCAATAAACTCAATAAAAAAAAAGAGCCAACATCACAATAACTTCCTGCATCCTTGAAGACATTTCTACCACAGGTACCAGGAATTGCTCAGAATGTTAATAAGATCTCACCGAAAAATGCAAAGGCTAAAAATGGACATATAATTTACAGAGTGCACCACTGAGCTCAATGAGCTAGAAGATTCCCTAGGCCACGTGTTGATGACTTACCTTTGGAATAGACTTCACCAATGGCCTACAGCACTGCCTTGAAAGAACCAAATTTAACAACTGTGAGCTCCCAGTGAGAGTTCTGGCCCATGATGCTTCCTGGCTTTATGTTGGAATTCCTGGCATAAATCTGGCATAGAGCAATCGAGAGGAAACCCTCCCTCCAGCCTCTGGGCAATGAGCATTTGCAGATTTGTTCAGGCAAACTAATCCCTTCCCATGGTATGAGGGAATAAAGAGTCAGGGAAAAGACACACTATTCTGAGAGAAGGTATCTTTCTAAAACTTTATTCAAGAGAGATTCTGAGACCCCTTCCCAGAGTGAAGTGCCCTACCCAAGGCCTGCTACTGAAATTGGGAATAAAGGATCTAGAAACTTTGTATAGCAATTAGACAGAGTAATTTTATGTCTGTTGACTCTAATAACAACAACAACAACAACAAAAAATCAGGGCCTGTAAAAAAAACTTTTATTTAAGCCATTAAAGTGAAGAAGTATTTTGCCATGTGACAAGTGTTCACACCACAGAGGACATAATTACTTAGAATAAGGAAGTCCAAATACCCTATTGCAGAGCGAAGGACTTCCAGGGTCCCTACACACCCAGGAGCAGTACGTCGTGAAGGCATCTTCTTGGGGGATAAGTGCCACCATCTGCCACAACTCCTCCCCAAAAGGCCTTTGGCCGAACTTGAAGCCACCGCCAGGGTGATCATCGTACAATTGTTGCTATTAGAAATCATGCTAAAAATGTGCAAAATGGCTTCTTTGGCAAGAACCTCTATTCATCATCTTAAGTGGGAGATGAACAAAGGCCTCTGAGAAAATAACTGAGGAATTATGTCACACGCCACAGAAATCTGTATCCAAAACATTAAGGCGGCCAAATTCCAGAGCGCCGTCCAGAATTCCTAAGGATATGCTAAGTGAAATAAACCAGACACAGAAGGCAAGTGCTATGCGATTCTGCATTCAGAGGCCAGGAGAAAGGGGACAGAGGGGGCTATTGTTTACTGGGTACTGAGTTTCTATTTGGGAGGATGATAAATTTCTAGAAATAGACAGTGGCAGCTGTAAAATATTGTGAATGCATGCAATTTATGTATATTTTACCACCATAAATAAATAAGAATTTCCAAGGTACTTTCTGAGCACTGATAACCTATTAGAAATAAAACAAACAAAGATGCCTGAGGGACTATCCCTTCTGAGTCCAATTATAGTGCTTATAAACCATAAATATACTTGTTTGCTCCTAGGGAGAGACTGGGGGGACTGCACTATTCAAAGAAAAAAAGGCAGTGAAAGGTTCTAGCAGTATTAAAACTCCCATGATTCTCTACCACTGGATTTTCAGTTGGTCTTCAGCACCTTGTAGAAATGCCTCTCACCCCTGGGCAAAATCTATCTCCTCGTGGACTGGCCAAGCTGATTCAGTAGATCAGATCAGCTGGGGCGGGGGGAGCCAATCTTTATCTGAAGCCTCTAAATATTCCACACACTGTTGAGGAGGAGATTGCTGAATTCCATTTTTCACGGAAGATCTATAAACCCAAGTTCTATTTTACAGAGTCTCCGAATGAGGTCTGAACATTTCAGTGGCTCTTATACACTTCTATGGTGCCTTCCCTCTTTTGCCACCTGCCCAGTACATTGTTAGCAGAGGCGTCCTTCCAGCGTCCTGCTGCCTTTTGATGCATTTTGGGTTAATTCCCCAAAGACTTGTGTGCTGGAAGCTTTGCCTCCAGGGTGGTGGCATTAAAGTGATGAAGACTTTGAAAGGTGGGTTTCCGTAGGCAGTGATCGGGTATTGGGCATCCACCTTTGTGCATGGGTTAATGCTGGTCTCTTAGAGAGGCCTGGGGCTGTCAGGAGTGATTAGTCTTCTGCAGATCAGGTTGTTTTAAGGCATGGTCACCCCATGCACTTGGCCTCTATTACACATACCTATGTCCCTTCCTGCTTCTCCATCATGTTGTGATACAACCAGCAACCCTCACTAGAGTCTAGCACCATGCTGATTAGAACATCCGGCCACTACAACTATGAGCCAAATAGAATAAACCTCTCTATATGTTAACTGTCATTGGATATTTTGTTATTGTCACATAAAACAGAATAAATTACATCAGTTTCTTTTTGTTTGTATATAATTTCTTCTTAAAACCCCATCCATCCTAGTTCTTCCTCACCATCATACTGGTCTTTTCTTCTGCAGCCTGAAGCCCACCTTGCTGACTGCCTACTGGAGTCCCACGAATACTCTGAGCTTAGCATGAGCAACATCCGTCATCTTTGCCCCACACCTTAATGATCCTTCCCCAGTGTTAGATATTTCTGCAAATGGCATCCATACTGGTTCTCCCAGTAACCCGACCTTGGAAACTCCTTTCACTTCTGTGACATCTAGCTGCTGTCAGCCCCCTGGTTTTCCTTCCCCTGCCTCCACACACCTTGGTTAGATGATTCCTCAGCCCATCTGAAATGTCAGAAACCAGAGCACTCGTCGATCTTTCTCTTAAAACACTGAAACATCATAGTTCCAAGGACCTCAAAGCATCATAAGTCAGAGTGGAAGTGCAGCTATGAAGAGCTTGGATTTGCCTGGAACTCAATAAAGGCACCAAGAAGCTGGAGATACATTACCCTTCAGCCAAACCAAAAGATGTTACTGTTCATGTGGAAGAGGCAGTGGCAGCTGTGCTACATTCTCAGGCACTGTGAGATGGGGGTTAGCCCTAGTATCAGACAAGGCTGGAGAAGACTTTGTAGGATAGGACACTGAGCTTCATTTTTGTACCAATTTCTGTGCTTGGAGCTAAAGAAGAACCAAGCCACCATTTTTCAAGAAATTCCCAGGCCAACCAGGTGTGGCAGCCCATGCCTACAATCCTAGCACTCTGGGAGATGGAGGCTGGAGGAATGCAAGTTCAAATCCAGCCTGGAAAACTTAGTAACTTTTCAAGAACCTCTCTCAAAATAACGAAAGAGCTGAGGATATAATTCGGTGCGAAGGCTCTGGGTTGAATTCTCAGTATTATAGGGGAAAAAAGAAAAGAAATTCCTAGGTCTAGGAGAAGACATAAACTACAACATGGGGTGATCTTGCTTCACTAGAAATACATGCAGAGTTGGAAAGAAGAGCTTTCAACCCCCAACTTGGGTGCAGTGGTAGAGATTATGAATGGTTTTCTAGAGCTTCCTCCTCTGAGGCTTTGGCTGGGACTTAAAAGAGAAGGAAAGAGGACCTCAAAGGAGAAGGCCTTCCAGAAAAAAGAACTGTAAGTATGGACTTCAATTACATAAGGCAACACAAGTTTTGTGGGAAACAACAACTGTTGCAGCGTGGCTCTGAAGAGGGGTGGTAGGATGTGGGAAATAAGTTCAGAGAGGTCATGGAGGCCAGGACCACATGATAGTTTGAACAGCAAGCTGAGTTAGACCCTTGGCCTTCTCTGGCACCTCTCGGGCAAGGATTAGAAATCAGGAACAATGAACGCTTACAGGTAGATGTCAACTTACACATTACCTAATCCAATCCTCCCATTTCAAAGGCCAGGACCTCCTGATGATCCTGGCACATCACACTGTATCACACAATAAAAACCCCACACAAAGTCTCCGAGAAGAGTACACCACATAAGACTCGGTGACTGATGAGAGGGGGCTGAGGATGTTCCAGGGCACCTGCTCCAGGGCAGCCCGCTTGAAAACCAGCCCAAAGCAAGAAATCATCATTTGCAGAAGGAACAGATTGCACAAAGACTTAATGAGGAAAAATAAACACCTGTCAAAGACAAGCCTGCCTGTGAGTCATCCCTAGCCAAAAGCGCCAAACCAGAATGTGCTAATAGTACTTCACATCTGAAAATCCCCAACCAGTGGACGATGAACAATTAGCCTGAGTCATTATCAAGGACAAGTGGCCAAATACAAATATGCAACCATGGCTCTCACATTTGTAAAGGGTCACTCGAATCCTTTTAGTTTGTGTGTTTATTTTAGCAGCCAGAAAAGGAGTTCTTGGAACAGTGTGAGATTGTGAAGGCATTGGGAGCTTCTACTAATTAGGTAGCAACCACTGGGGGATGATAAAGCACTAATTTTAGACCAGGTTGGAGTGAGCTTTGAATGACAGCTTATTCATTTACTGTGTCTGACTTAGCGAGTGTTTCTGGCCTCTCTACACTTCTCTAAATTGTCTGGCCCTTTCCCAGGCACCAAGTATATTTATGGGTTCCCTTTCCACCTGTCATAACCCTGTGGGAGTGTTTGCAAAAATAGCCACAATAATCTCTCTTTCTGAATCTTGCTCCATTTCGACATTGACTCTGGACTTTGCCAGGTGACTTGTTTTGAGAAATGGCACTTAGGAAAGATGACTAAGCAGAAACCTGGAGAATGTGCACTAAAGTTTTTCCCTCTTGTTCTTCCTGGGAACCCTGTCACCACCCCCCATGTGAATGAGCCCAGGTGGGCCTCGTGGGTGATGGCAGACACATGGCCAAGCCACCTTATTGCCCCATCTGAGATGGAGACAACCACCAAACCAGAGAAAGAGGACACTCGAGGACATCTGGCCTCCACTGCGCCAGTGCTCTCAGAGAGCCGCACCACCAAACCACAGCATAACAAGAAATAACAAATGTTTGTTATTCTGAAGCCCTAAATTTGGGGTGGTTTGTTATACAACAAATGTACTTAGATGTTAGTGGTTCCTGCTTTGAGACCCTAGGTCTCTCCTTATTCAACAAAGATCAGTATCAAACAGTATCAACACAGATGACACCATCAAAAAGATGACTCTCACAGGTAAAGACAGCAAGGTTGTTCTTATTTCAAAATCTTGTTTATCTTTCAAATACATCAAGTCAAGGGCCAACATTCAAATCATTATATTCACCACAAAACAAAACCAATTATTTTCCTTGTTATCCTGTTCCTAATATGTGAAACATAAAGATTGCTCTTCTCAGTTCTTATCTTTCTCCCCTAGTGGGGATTAAACCTAAGCCTTTGGACTGAGCTACAACAACGGCCCATATTTTAATTTTTTTTTATTTTGAAACAGGGCCTCTCTAAGTCACTAAGTTGCCCAATCTCAGCTTGAACTTGTGGTTCTCCTGCCTCAGGCTTCTAGAATACTAGAATGAGTATACCAACCTGCCCAGCTCTTTCCAGCTTTTCTTTTTTTTTCCTTTCTTTATTGGCTATATAGAGTCAACCATTGGGTCCTGTCAACTCGACCACTTAAATCCTATACACTCCTTCTACTCCTCTCCATCTTCATTTATTTCTGCAGTGTGGAAATCACCCATTCTGCCTTCTCAAACTGTTGCACTGAACCCTAGTCCATCTCTTACCCTGTGTGTTAATCTTTCTTTTCATACACCTTCCACCTGAGCCAGCAACGTCCTTACTGAAAACTCTTCAATATGTGTATGGGATGGTGCCCAGGTGCTTTAAACACACCACATAAGCCCTTTGCTGATCCAGCCTCCTCTCCCATCTTTACAGCCTTCTAACATGTCCCCTAACACACTTAAAGTTCCCAAAGCACACCAAGCTGCTTCATGCCCTGGGGCCTTGGACCTGTGATTTGCACAGACATAGGATGTATTTCTTCTGTGTTTCCTTTCTAAAATTGCACTCACTGTAATGCTCCACTCCATAGTCACATCCTGCATACAAAACATCCTTCTGCCCTACCCCCAGAGAAGTCAATCTCTTCCATGTGCCACTAGCAGGCTTGGTGCATTTCCCTGACTATTGCAATTAGTACTGTGTTATAATGTTACTGTTTCACTGTTATAATGTTACTATTTCTCTCCCTCCCACCCACCCAAAACCCATGCTATCACTTTCTTAATGCATCACCTGGAACATTATTTCATCTATAATAAGAATTCCAAAAAAAAGTTTGTGTAATGAATGAAATCACAGGGCCCTCACCTTTTTACCCTTACAGTAAGAAAGCGTCATGAATCTGTCATTAAAAGATCTCTAACTCAAAGAAGAAGCTCATTTTACAGATTTTTTTAGTAAGATGGCTACCACAAAAACATTTAAAAGTTTCAGATTTCTGCTTGGAATGGATCCTTTTTGATATGAGTACCCTGTGGCAAATTGTGATGGCTACTTCTGTAAAGCAAGGAACATCTCTAATCCCAAGGGAGATATCTCAGAAGGACTTTGACGACTTCCATAGAAGAAAACCTCACATTCTGATAAAAGGGTGAAGTAAGAGATCTGGCAACAAGCAGTTGATCCTAAGCTCAGAAAACACCATAAAGCAGTGGAAACACTGGATGCCTTGGCACACACCTGAATCCCAGGACTCCGGGACACCGAGGCAGGAGGATCACAAGTTCAAGCCCAGCTTAGGCAACCTAACAATGTAGTAAGAACTTATATTGAAACTTAAACATGTTTAAAAGGCCTGGGGGAAAGGCCTGGGGATATAGTTCAGCTAAAAAGCCCTGGGTTTGATCCCAATACCAAAACAAAACAACAACAACAAAAAGAACAAAAACTGTGGAAGCACCACATAAAAATCCCCTCTCTGTGGGGTGATGTTCTGGGTAAAATCATAAACATCAAAGATAAGCTAGGCATAGCAGCACAATCCCAGCACTTGGGAAGCTGAGGCAGGAGGCTCACTGGGAATTTGAGGGCAACCTGGGCTACATAATGAGTTTGAGACCAACCTCTCCTTACTTCTCTTTTTACATCTTTAAAATGAGGAATTGTGCCAAGTTATTCCATAGCCCCATTACATCCCATAATCCCACATGTCTGAGTCTATGTAGCGATTGCCCAATCTGCCTGCACATCAGCATCATGTGGAAAGTTTCATAAAGCCTCTGCTTCCCAGGCTTCTGACACTGGGACTCCACGACTTGAAGGGACATTTGAGAATGGCATTGTTTTGAGAAGCCCCAGCTGGTGATTCCGACAGGAAGCCCAGTATAAGACCTTAGCCACCATATGCAAACTTCATCGGCCTTTTTTCAGCTACATCTTCAAGCTATAGAATATGGTTTTCCAATGGGAATATGTCTCCAGTTTCATAAAAATGCTTGAGGGAAATAGAGTTCACTTTACATACAGTCATCTCGGGGCAACTTTTCTGGGGCACAACCATTGCTTGAACATGGAAATCCCCCTCCCCTCTCAGATACCAACATTTATAACATCACCATTTGAAGCAGCATATTTTGTTTTTGTTTTGTACTGGGGATCGAACTCGGGACCTTGTGTTTGCAAGGCAGGTGGTGGAATCGCTAAACTTAATCCCAGGCCCCTTGAAGCATGTGATATGATACACTCAAGAGTAACATAGTTTGGGGCCGGGGATTTAGCTCAGTGGTTAGGTGGCCTGCCTTGCAAGCTCAAGGACCCGAGTTCAATTCCCAGTACCAAAAAAAAGAGTAACATAATGAAAATCTTTAAAAAGAATTACTGTTTTTTGCGTAGACAGCCAGCACAAGAACATCCCACACTGTAGAGAAAGGTGAGTTTTTTTTGGGGGGGGCACAAACCAGTGACCAGAATAATATATCCCATACACAGACAGATAGATCAGCCTGTGGAATCTGTAGGTGCTGCAGTGGCCCAGCCTCTCTCCATGTTCCCCTCACTGGGCGGAATCCACCTGCTTCCAAGCCATGAATCACGACGAGTCTGTATTCATTGTGATGGTCCTCTCTCTTCACAAGATGCTGGTTTTTGCATCCTCTCTGATTGCCATGGGATCCGTCACTGGACAATGAGACTTGAAAGTCATACAGTTGGTGCACTCCTGGGGAATGATTTTTCACTGGTTGATCAAAACAGAAAATCCTTTTTGCCACACAGGATCCTTGCTTCTTTCTTGGAATGTCACAGGCTACAGCAGCCATTTGGTGACCATGAGGCAGTAAATGTGAAATCCAAATACCCATCATATCCAGAGCTGGCAGTGTAGAAAATGACAAAAACTGGGGCCTCAGTGGCATTGAGCAGCCACAGCTCCAACACACAACAATGGACTTCTAGTTTCATGATTAAATTAAGAGTGTTTATTATTCAAGACACTGTGAGCCTTGTTTCTTATTACCTGTAACCAAAAATACCTCCTAGGCATATCCATCTCTAGTCGGCGATAAGTACCACCTGCAGGAGGCAACAAGGCCTATTTGGGACAGCATCTCATGGCAGAGAGGAGTAAGGAAATAGCAGCCACCAGGGAGAGGTGCTTCAAGAACTGCTTGAATGGGTGAAGGCTGGGAAGGATATGTGTAGAACAGTCACAGCTTGCACAGAGACAGCTGGAAAGTACGGAAAAGGAATGCAGGGCCTTGGAGCTGATCTTCTGACATTCTAGAAGGGGATCTGTGCAGCGGGAAAGTACACAGATTTCTAAATCAAGCTTGGCAAGATGGCTCACACCTGTAATCCCAGCACTCTGGGAATCCGAGGAAGGAGGATCACAAGTTAGAGGCCAGTCTGAGCAACATTGAGAAGTCCTGTCTCAAACTAAAATAAATAAGTAGGGCTGGGGGTGCAGCTTAGGTGCGAGAGCCCAGATTTAACCCCCAGTAAAACCCCACAGAAAACAGAGGAGAAGTCAAAAAATTGCACAAGTGACCCAAACCTCCTCCTCACATTCAACCTGGAAGGCTCTGTCTTGGGCTTTATGTCCGCTCAGTGTGACCTCCCCAGACGATGTCGTCGGGTCTATGAATCTATTCCAGCTCCAATGGATGCTCTTGGCCACTGGGCCCTGAGTTACTGTGACTTCAAAGGTCTCTCTACAAAGAAACTTGTGGGGACCCCCCCCCATGCGACTCTGAAAGCCAGGCTCAAAGATGTTCACGTTTGGAACAGGTTTCTGGAAGAAAACCTTAAGAAATACAACGCACATTGTCTCCCGTCTCACTCTTGCTCTCTCTTTCTTCCCTTATTCTCTCTAACACTTAAGGAAATTAAAAAGAACCTCTTGGTGTATAACACATTGGCACATCAAAGTCCCCAAAGGAAAATATTTGAATTTTTTCCATCTATTTCCCTCTCCCGTTCTTTATGCTTCTCAATGGGAAGAAAGGTAGAGCTTACATTTTATGTCAACACAAAAGGCCTCAGTTTGTGTGCATTACTTATTAAAGTATTCAGTGATTCAATGTCAAGGTATGTATTATACATACTTTTTTTTTCCAGGCCATTATCAGCTTTCTTACAACACTATTATTCTTCAGCCCAGCTAATGCTCCTGTCAAAGATTTAGCAACAAGCATGGAAAATGTCAAACAGTAGGGAAGAAACCTGGCTGCTTCCACAATTGCACAGAAAGCCGAGTTGTCTTTTATGGAAAAGCAGCATAATTCCACCGTGTACGCCAGCAGATGTTTTATCAGGGGGCTGAGTAGTGGGCTGTTTTATTTGTTTTCCTCCACACACCTGAGTCCATCTTCTCCGAATAAGTTCCCTTTCGTCTCTTGCCAATATACTTAATAAAGTAGGGCCTTCGTTGTGAGCATTTCACCCCCTCCCCAGGAGGTACCCGCGTTGGACTGTGGCAGGAATCAGCCCAGAGAGTCACCTGCTCCGTCTGCAGAGTAGAGCGATAAGATTTGAGGAGCACTAAAAGGCTCCTCTGGAGAGAAATATTTTCCCAACCTGCTTACCACTGTGCCTGAAATTACAGCCCCTCTCCTTTTGGGCACTGAGAGCCTCCATTAAAATGCAAATACGGTGGGTAAGTTATTTTATCAAACTATCACATTTTAGCTTGAACCAGGTTATGGCTTAATCCAAAATCCTGAAGTGCTGGGACACAGGGCATTCAGTGTGGATGTGAATGGAGAGGGCATAAAGGTTTTAAATGTGCTTCTGAGAACCACGCCCAGCAGCTAGAACCATGTGAGTGACCAGAATATAATATTCTACAGCACCAAGAGTGGAGTCTGGAGTTCACACACAAAGGCAGATGCTCTTGAAGTCCTTGCTGAGCAACGGACCCATCTGTGTGTCTAAGAAGCAGTCATCCTTACACTACAAAGATGAATGCAAGCTAAGTACAGCTAGCTGTATTGCCAGCTGATTGGGAGGCTGAGGCAGAAGGATCGCAAGTTCAAGGCCAGACTGGGCAACTTAGCAAGACCTTCTCTCAAAATTAAAAATAAAAAGGACTGGGAATCTAGCTCAGTGCTCAAAAACAAGATAAATTTAAGGAAGCATCAATGTACAAACAGTGGAAAAGAGAAGCTCCTTTTCTCTTGAAGGAATTAGCATGCTCATTTGGGTTTAAGGACTATTTCTTCCCTGTCTGCACGTGGTCAGGACTCTTACCCACGCCCTCCACAGCAATTTCAGAGGCAGCATACATCCTACGAATGACACTACTATTCTTCTCCAGCATTTCCATTTCCTTTCCCCTCTCACCCGTTTGAAGTTAGCTGTGGCCACACGACTGAGTGTGGCACATGATGCATGAGCAAACTGACACACATCACTTCCAGGCAGACAGCATTAAGAGCAGGCACATGATTCCCTGTGCTCTTCTGCCGTGGTGAACGCTGGAACATGATGAACTTGAAATAAAGTTGCTTCAAGGTCAAAGCAAGCCATCATGGTGGACACAGAGAAGATCTAGCTGGAAGCCTTCTCAACCTACAGATGACTAAAAGTGAGCAGGAATAAACGCCTTTGTGTTAGTGTAATCGCTTCCACACAGTCTGGCCTGCATGGCTGCGCCACATCCCATAAATAGCACCTCATGAACTCTCACCAGGTTCTCTCTATTACCAAGCACTCATTCAACAAATATGTGCTCAGCTCCCACCATGTGCCGTATAATAGCACAAGTACCAGAGATTTAGTAGAAACAGTAAAGACAAAGTCCTTGGGCTCCTGAAGGTCCCATGTTGGTCAAGGAAACAAAGCTACAGACTAATTTATTAGTAGGAGTAGGTTTGGTTAAGTAGGGAAGAAAACTCAAAGAAAGCCAACTTAAGCAAATCATAGGCTCAATTTCCACCACGTCTAATAAGTCTAGGGATTAGCATTCTAAAATGCATAAGGTGCCTGAGGAACCCAGACTTCCCCTGTCTTTCTGACCTGTCATACTTAGGATGCAGTTTGCCTTTTCCAGAGCACCTAATATTCCAAAATGGTTGCCACAGCACCATTCATTTTACCTATAGTTCAGCAAGAAGACAGAGAAAGAGGAGAAAAGAAACAAGGGATCCTCTGTGTTGACTTGGGCCCTCTTAAGCAGCTTTCCCCGAAGCCCTAGCTCATAAGTAGTAGGCATAATTGATTGGCTGGAGGCTGGAAGGAAACTATTATTCTAGTTGGATATATTGTTGACCCAAGGAAAATTGAATTCTGTTAGTTAAAAAAAAAAAAAAAAAGAAGATAATAGGTATTGATTGGTCAGGTAATAGTCTCTGACATAATAAAAAAACAAATAAGGATTTTAGCTGGTGATAAGAGCTTTGAGGGAAGAGATGTGATTAAAAATGAGGAAAGTGCAACATAATCTAGGGCAGGGAGGAAAGACCTTTCTAAGCAGGTGGGAGTGGCACGGGAAGGAGCCCTCCATGGGAAGCTCTGGGAAAGGACATCCCTCCAGAGGAAACAATGAACACCCGACCATAATCCAGGGATGAAATTGATATAACTAAGTGTCTTAGCCCATTTTGTGCTGCTATAACAAAATGCCAGAATCTGGATAACTCATAAAGCAAAGAAGTTTTTCTGGTTCATGATTCTGGTGGCTGGAAGATCCACATACCAGGGCACCAGCAGCCTGGGGAGGGACCCCCTGGCCATGACAAGCAGGAAAAATCCAGTTCCATGCAAAACGATCCAAAGCATGGGGCAGCCTCTCTTTATAAGCATCCATGCTTGCAGAATCTGATCTGGACACAGAACTGAGCCGTCCCTTCCAGCAGACCTCATGTGTTAAACCAGGTTCCATCACCTCAGCATCAACATCCTGGGGATCATGCTTCTGACACACGAAACCTTTGGGGTACAAACCACATCCGAGCCACAGCTCCAAGGAACTCCTCAGTGAGCTGCAAGGAAGGGGGTGAGGAGGGCCAGCATGGTGGGGGCCAAGGGCAGGCAGGGAGGGAGAAACTGAGCCACAGAGGGTCTGGTGAACATGAGGAGTGTGGGTTCGTTCAAAGAGCCCTGGAACCAAGCAAGGGGCTGAGATTTGAGCAGGAAGTGACATCTCCCGACATCCGTCACTGCTGCAACTAGGAGGTGGTGGGAGGAAGGCAGGGACAGTGACCAATCAGGAGGCTGCATCAGGGGAGAGATAACAGCCCCAGCCTGCTGCTTCGGCAGCAGGATGGATGCACAGAGGCAGGCGTGTGGCTACTGTGGGCAATCGCCAACTTCTCATGGACTTCCCTGGCTTTGGAGGGGAACTTTTCCCACCAGAGTACCTGCAAGTTCAACCAAGATCAGGGAAAGTTGAATTTTTACAGAACTGGAGGCTTTCCCAAAAAGTATGACTGATGGGTGGGGAAGGGAGGTAGAAGGAAGATCATCAGAGCCTTTGGCCAATGAGTCACTGAACTAAACAGCCTTGGACTCCGCCCTTGAGTACACAAACTCAGAGCTTTATTCTTAGCTGAGAGTGGGGGTGCATGCCTGTAATGCCAGCACTCTGGGAGGCTGAAGCAGGAAGACTGTAAGCTAGAGCAACTTAGCGATTTACTGAGACTCTGTATTAAAATAAAAAGTAAAATAAAGGGCTAGGGATGTAGTTCAGTGTGAAGGCCCTGTGTCTAAACCCTGGTTCCAGGAAAAAAAAAAAAAAAGAGAGAGAAAGAGAGAAATAGACACTAAGCCAGATGTGGAATGACAAGACTGAGAGCCGCTCCCTGTTTTCCACCCATAGCTCATGCCTGCTCTCTGCCCTGTTAACCAGCATGTGGACACACGACTGGACCATTAGCTGACACCTGGTGACCAATACCATGCTGGCCCCATCTCTCAAGCACATGTGGCCCCATACCCTGCTGCTCACAGCTGGGTCCTGCTCCATCTTCAGTCAACATCAAGCCATGCTCCAGGCTGCCAAATCTGGAAGCAAACAGCAAACTCTAAGCACAAGGGCCAACTGCAGTTCAAGCCCAAGCTCTTTCACTTTCTCTTTCTGACTGGCCATGCTTAACCTTTTTTATGCTCCAACTTCTTCATTTATAAGATGAAGATATCAGTAAGGCCTGCCTCATCGGGTCATTGTGAAAATCAAATGAATTAATAAAAAGCATTCAGAAGAGTACAGTACCTGACCCATCCCAAAACTCTCAAATCATCCAATGTTGCTACTTTTTTACTCACTTCCTAAATTGCTGATTGAATCTCACTCCCTCCTATAAACCTCCCTTCCCACCCAGCCCTCATTTATCTACTTTCCCAAACTCATTTCACACTTACTATACATAACACATAATCCACGTCTTACAACATGCCACCCTGTTCTCTAATTGTTGGAATCACTCACTTTGGCACTTGAATCTACCCTAATTACTGCATGCTAATATATAAAAATCATGCCTTGCCCTAATTTTTCAAATGTGTTCCTTCGCTCTATTCCAACTGTCCTCAAAGTTTCCCCATAAGCCACTCCTGTGTTTCTCTTGCATTTTCTCAGGAGACATCACAGTTCTAGACACAGAATAGTGGGGGTACTGAGTACTTGGGGACTGAAATAGGGCTTTCCCTGTGGAGCGTGACCTATATACATCTCCAAATAAGCAGGGGCTCTGCTAGGCTGTCCTGCACTTGAAAGGCCTTCAAAATCCTCCCAAGACAGCTTCACTTGTTCAAGACAAAAAGCCATAACTTGGGCCTCCTGGAGCCAGCTAAAGGGTTGCTCTTCCTCAAAATAAACAAGTTCCTCCAGACCATTAGCTGGGGGCCTCTCCTGCTAAAGCACACTGCCTTCAACAGACCCCACTCTGTGGCTTTGGGGACTGACTGAGCCCCATGCAGCCCCACAGAGGACTTCTGCTGCGGAAGAGCAACCCAGTTTGCCCATCACTGGGACACTGTACACATCCGCCACTCTCTAGCTGCTGCGAGGCGACGCAGGATTCAAGGACCCAAAGTCTGAAGCTGCAGGCAGCTGGAATTCAAGCCACAGTCCTGCCGCTCAGGGCTGCCTGACTTTGACTTACTTCAGTCTTTCCAGGCCTAGGTTTCTTCATCTGGAAGGTGGTACATAGTTATAATTGCCCCTCACGCCTTGTTAGGACTGAGACTTCAAAAGCTTGCAGTACTCAAGATTGTGCCTGGCTGTTGAGTATTACAAAAGTGTTTGCTAAATAGCATTTTATTGTATAGTCACAAACTACGTAACCCATTTTGGTCTATAGCAGACCACATTTACGATGGTGGCTCATAAGGTTATATCACCTAGCGACATTGCAGCTGTTTTAGTTTGAATATATATGATGTTTATGCAAGAAAATCGTTTAATGACACATTTCTCAGAATATACCCCCCTCCTTAAGCAACACAGGATCATATTTTCCTTGCATGCAAATTGGCCAAGTGTGCCTGACCCTTCGACCCTGCTCCCACTCTCCCAAGCCTAGAATCCTTCAGTTTCCAGTTGTACTGTCTGTGGACGTCTATCTAACTTTCAATGCCTCGATTTGTGTTTATTCCAAGCATTTCTAGGAAATGTATAGGACCTGGAAAAATAAAAATAATGAAACAGTCTTTTCCTTGGAGTTTGTATTCTACTTTAATAGATAAACTGAAAATTTTTGTTTGTTTACTTGTTTGTTTGTTGCAGTGCTAGGGATTGAATGCAGGGCCTTTACACTGAGTGAGGTACATCCAAACCCCTTTTAAAATTTTTGTTCTTGTTGTCATTTTGAAACAGAGTCTTGCTGAGTTGCCCCAGGCTCTCTTCGAATTTAAGACCCTCCTACCTCAGCCTACTAGAGTGCTAAATCACAGATGTGTGCTATTAATATAGACGGTAAGCTATGGCAAGGCCAGCTGGACAGATGAGCGGAACCTGTCAATTAAGATCCCAGGACAATACCAGATAAATCCCAGGACCCCAGATATGGAACTTCTCTCAGGCTCCCACAAGATGTGGACAGCGTAAAAGAGATGAGAT
The DNA here is from genome assembly GCF_012274545.1 of Fukomys damarensis. Classification (NCBI taxonomy): domain Eukaryota; kingdom Metazoa; phylum Chordata; class Mammalia; order Rodentia; family Bathyergidae; genus Fukomys; species Fukomys damarensis. The sequence goes on from NW_022900929.1 coordinate 20,918,723, forward strand.
GCCCCAAGAAGCCCCCTATCAGGACTCCGCACGGAAACCTACCCTGTCGATACAGAGTGTACTTTCATTTTTGCTGTTATCCTTTCCTCTCTTTGGCCCAGTTTTGCTCTACAGAGCTACTATTTCCCTGACCCCTTCACCCCTCACCTTTCAAATAAACTTTTGGCACTGTTTTCAACTTGTCTCATCCAGTTTTTTGTTCAAGGCGAAAAGGACCTGGAATACTTTTAATTGTCAAGACATTTCTAAAGGAACGACCTGAAGATATGACCACACCAGCCGATAAGCTTTTAAAAAGTTTTTATTAATGCACATTTGCAGTACATAATGACTACATTCATTACAGGACTCAGTACGTGTCCTTAACACATCTTAATTCTTCTCACTTTCCCACCCGCCTTCATCTCTTACTCCCCTTCCCATTGGCAAGAGATCTGCCTCCCAGTTTCCTATCATCTATCTTTTGTTTTCCTTTTTCATTTCTTTATGCTTTGGGTTTCTCATATGAGAAACCACGTGATATTTAAGCTTGTAGATGATAGTCTTGTTTTTAACAGCTAGTAAGGCATCAAGAAAGTACTGTGGGAAACTGGAAGACAATTAACTCTGCCCAGAGGTAACAGAAAGGGCTACACAAAGCAAACCCATGTAGTTGAATAAGGTTCAAGGTCCTAGGAGAGGCACCTTACAATAGCGATTCTTAACATTCCCTTGAACCTGACTCATCGAGAGGGCTTGCTAATATTCAGATTCCAAAGCCCGTGGGCCAAAAGTTTCTGACTCAGAGGGTTTGGTTGGGGCCCAAGAATTTGCCTTTCTAACAAGTTTCTAGGAGCTGCTGATGCTGGCGCTGGTCTGGCACCCCCGCCTTGAGAATGGCTACTTTGCAAAATCAAGGGGTAACAGGAATTAAGGGTAAAGTCCTTGCTTAGGGCATAAAAGCCTTGGTCTATCAAACCAGTGCAGAGGTTTGAAATAACCCAGCCTTTCCAGGGGAGTGCAAGTCATGTGGCATGCAGCCAGGCCAGAGAGCCAGCTGAGGTAGAACATGCCTGAAGAGGAAGTAGGGAAAGGAGACAGGAAGTGATTCCAGAGTGAAGACACTGGGGGCAAACTCCATAAACTTGAAGGAACTTTGGAGTTTGTAGCCTTGAGAAGTGTGATCTAATCTGTACTTCTAACACTACTGCTTGATTGAAACGAAAGGATGAATTTTTACCTAGATATTTAACTCACACACAAACCCAGATTCCTCAGTTTCCAGTTGTACTGTCCCTGAACTTCTACCTAACTTTTAATGCCAATACCTCAGCTTTAACATGCCTCACACAGAAACTCTACCCCCGGAAAGAACTCTCCTATCTTCCTTTGACTTCGCAGCCTGGTTGCCTGACAGCCCACCCCTCAGGCTGTGGCAGAGTCCCCAGGAGGACACCTCTCCTCCACATGCACACTTCTACTCACACACACTGCTCCAGCAGGACAAGGGATCTGTGCCTCTTCCCTTTGAATCTGAGTGGGGCCTACATTTCCCACTGACCAATAGAACAGAAGAGACAGAAGAGATATCCCAGAACTTCTGAGACCTGGCAGCCTCTGCTTTCTCCCTCTTCGAAGCCAACTGCCATGTGAGAAGCTGGATGGCCTTGAGACCACCATGTTGTAAGGAAGCCTAAGCCAATCTCACGGACAGGCAATGTGAGGGGGCATGGGATGGATAGAAAGGAGAACTTAGCCTTTCTGGGCCTTCCAGTCCAGCCCCCAACCATCCACCGCTGACACCAAAGGGAAGATAACTCAGTCAAATCCAAAGCTGGAGAAATAATAAAACATTGTTGTTCTAAAATAAACAAACTGTTTTGCTTCTGGGGAAGCTGAGGCAGGAGGATCACAAGTTTGAGGCCAGTGTGGGCAACTTAGAGATTTAAGAGACCCTATCTCTAAATGTAACAAAGCCTGGACGTATAGTTCAGTGAGAAGGCAGTGTATTCAATCCCAAGTACCCTCGTTCTACCCCAAAAAGTATAGAAAAGAAAAAAGGTACTGCTTAGATGTCAGTTTAGAGGGTGAAATAGGACAGAGGGAGACTCAAGATGGGCGACCAGCTAGACAAGTGTGTGAGATCAGAAGAGAACTGACACGTGGGAACAGGTACAGGCGTCCTGGAGAGAAGCAGAAAGTAGTGGGAGATCTTGGGCAAAGATTAAGCAGATGTAAGCAGGGCCACACAGGAGGCCAGGAAGAAGAGCAGAAGGGTAGCCTCAGGATTGCTCCCAGCTGGCCAGACCAGAAGCAGAAGCCTGATGCCTGGGTACAGGGGCCTCCACTAACTGAGGAAGGGAGCAGAGATTAAAGCAGACTGGGGAGGAAAGAACACCACACATTCAATTTATGGGCGTGTGGAGGCACCCCTGATATCCAGGAAGCAGCCATACAGACACAGAGCTGAGGAGATGGGAGACCTGCCACCTCTATCCACAGCTCCAGTTTGGAACCCGCACACCCCGAGTCTACAGTGGCACAGTTCACAGCAGCTGAGACATGGAACCAGCTGACAAGAGAAGGATGGGTAAAGAAAGTATGGTGTGCATTCACAGCAGAGTACTATACAGCAATAAGGCAGAATGAAAGTCTGTCACTGGCAGGAAAATGGATGGGTCAGGAGACCATCATGTTGAGTGAGACAAACCAGATTCAGAGAGATAAATTTCACGTTCTTCCTCATATGTGGAGTCTGAAAAAGATGACAAGAAAGTAGAAGCAAATAGGGCAGTGGAGCAAGTAATGGGATGAATGGATATGAGCAAAATATATGCATGGACACCCCCCTGAAATTAAAAACTGGGGGTCAGCCAGTGCAATGGGCATGTTGGGATGAAATTATCCAGCATGTTATGTGCACGGACAGATCTGCCCAATAAACCTATTAATCCGTAAGACCAATTTTTAAAAGAAGAGCTGGGCAAGAAATAAAGAGATGACAAAAGAGAAAGAATTGACTCAGGAAAGAGCCAGGATAGGAATTGACTTAGCTTTTGCAAATAGAATAAGGAAGGAGCACAGAAGTGAAGACTGTGGGATTTAGCAGAGATTTTGACAGAATCCGAGAGCTAGCGCTGCTGTCTGCAGGAGCTGGGTTTGGTTTGAATGAATCCCTTCCAAAATTCAAGTGTGGAAACTTAATTCCTAATGCAGCAGTGTTGGCTGAGGGGTCCTTTGGGGAGGCCCCTTCGGTCACTTCTCTCTGTCTCTCTCTCTCTGTCTCTCTCTCTCCATGTAGCTGGACTTCTGAGCCCCCAGGACCATAACAAATTCATTTCTATCCTGTATAAATTGCCCAGCCTGCAGTCTTCTGTTACAGCAGTATCTGCAATAGTCCTTCCCACCTAACCAGCATCCAAGGGAAGGGAGCAGCGTTTTCCAGGAACTGTCATTCGTGGGTCCCTCAGGGCCTAACCCCTCCAAATGACATTTCCTCGGCTCCTTTGCCAACTAACTACTGGCAAATTTATGCCAAGAGAGGCACTGGTGGGAGATTTGGAGGAGGAAGGTCTAAAAGCCAGGTTATTCCTCCCCACCCTCTGCCGGGGCTCTGCCTCCTCTGACTTCACACCAGAGCTGTGTTTCTGGATCCCACCCGGTACCCAGCTCCCGGAATCTGATACCATCCTCTTCCTCTGGGCCTGCCAGCTGCGTGTGGGAGGGAAGAGACCGCTCCTCCTCGCTGTGATGACTCACCAGCCCTGTAGGCTTTCAGCTCTTCCCATCCCTGACAAGGAGCCCCTCACATGTGAACTCCTTCCGCTGAGTTATCTGTGTAGGATGCCGGCCTCTGACTGACGACCACATAATGAGAACACATCAGCTTTTCTCCCCGCCACGTGATTCTGTATTCAGAGCCCTGTTCAGTCTGGTATTATCCAAGCTGATATTAATAAAGCCTCCCACTGCAAAATCAAACCGAAAAGTAATTCTAAAAGACGAAGTAAATAAAGACAAAAGCTGAAATAAATAAATAGTGAAGCATAAAGCAACAGAATGATAAATTAGTTCAAATGCTTCATTTTTTAAATTTTTAAAATTTTGGGGGTACCGGAGATAGAACTCAGAACCTTGCACTTTCGAGGAAGGTGGTGGAACCACTGAACTAAATCCCCAGCCCCTCTAATGCTGCATTTTTGATAAGGCTTCCAAAGTAAACAAACCTCTGACAAATACAATTAGGAAATTTTTTAATTAGAAATGAGAAAGGAGATAGGAGAATTTACAGAAAATAGATTTTTTCACCCTAAATCCAAAGAGAATGTTATATACACAGTTGTAGGATAATAAACTGAAATCCTTAATGAAGTGAATAATTTCTCAAAAGATATAAATTGCAAAATATAATCCAAGAGATATAAATCTAAACAGAATAATAACCAAGGAAGAATTTGAGAAAATTATTCAATAACAACCCCTCCAAATGCAGTTGATCCTAACATTTCAGCCAGGACAATTCTCATAGTGCTAAGAGAAACAGATAGTTTCAGCACTGTATAAAATATTCAGAGTGAAGGAAAAAAAAGAGATAAGAGTAACTTGGTGTCCATTAGGTAAGCATATACTTCTTCTTAAAGCCTAATAACAATAAAAGACAAAAAAAGAAAATTATCAGCAAAAATAATGCATATCGATAGGAAAACCTTAAAATTCTCACCTCCATAAGAAACTTAAATTACCACACTGATGAGATCATTAAGGAAATCAGTTTTATCTGTGGGTTAGTTTCTTTGGTTTGTTGTTGTTTGCTGGTTTTGTTAACAGTTTTACGGAAACATCATTCTTGTTTTCTTTTTTTTTTTAAATAGAGATTTTTTTTTTTAATAGGCTGACTTCTAACCCCAGGACTTAAGCAGGATTCCTCAGCCTCCTACTAGCTGGGAATATGGGCAGGCACCACTACACCAGGCTTGAATATAATTTTTCTATCATAAAAAAAATATGGGAGCACTTCACAAACTTGTGTTATCCTTGCTCAGGGGCCACACTAATCTTATCCACATTGTTCCATCTTCAGTATATGCCCCTGATGGCAGCCCAAGAAAGGACAATTTTACAAGTTAAGTTGAAAGAAATCACAGAGGACAGGCAGTGTGTACATCGTAAAAGTAAACAGCCACTTGAAAAAGCTACTTTGAGCCACTGAAATCAAAGGCAAAATGTCTAAAGAAAACCTTCACAGCAGATGTAACAAAGGGCTGGAGTCGATGTTACATAAAGAACTAATACACACCAATACAAAATATTAGGTCTGTAAAGGTTCAGCTGGCAAAGACCTGGAGAAAATAATTCATGAAAAATAGATACTGTTAGTGAGCAGGCATTTAGAAAAATGTTTCATGTCATTTGTGATCAAAGAAAGACACCCTCCCCAAACAACACTATAGCATTTCACACCCACTCCCTAAAACTGTAAAAGTTGCCCAGTATTAGCATGTTGTGGGAAAACTAGTCAGCTCACACACTGTTTCTAGTCATATAAAATAACTGGTACAGCCTTACAAAATTCGTATCAGGAATCCTCTTTAAGTGTCATAATACACCTATATTGTAAGGAATGTTTTTTCAGTGCTGTAGCTCAAACCCAAGGCCTCCTGCATCCCTGCATTGTACTCCGCTGAGCTACATCTTCAGCCCATTCAGAAATTTTGAAAGATTAAAAGTAATAATAATAATAATAAAGGCACATGAGATATTTACTGCAATGTCTAATGCTGTTGCTAGAAAAGGAGGGGGTCAGTAGGGGAGGATGGTAAATTAGTATTTATAATTATAATAAAAATTACAGTCTATCAAGCATCCCATATACATTACCTTTTTTATGCTATAACACTCCCATAAGGTAGGTAAGAACTGCTGAGATTCTGGATAATTCAGCAACTTACAGAAAAGCACACAACCCGTGGCTTTCAACACCAAGTCTGAGGCCCCACATGCTGTCTGCATGCTGCAAGGTGTGGTTATGAGTCTCTGCTACTAGCCTAGTTTCCTCATCTGCAACAGTCTTAATTAGAGCAATAAAGAGTAGTGAGGGGAGTAGATGATGCCGTCTAAGTCGTGAAGCTCTTAGCAAAGGATGTGCCACTCACAGCCTGTACTGGTGGCACACACCTGTCACCTCAGCACTCTGGGAGGCTGAAGCAGAAGGATCACAAATCAAGCCCAACCTAGGTGATTAAAGAAAACTTTGTCTCCAAATAAAAGACAAAAAGAGCTGGGGATGTAGTTCAGTGTCAGAGTTCAATGTCCAGTAGAGTAAAAGAAGGAAGGGGGTCAGAAAACTAGAGGGGGGAAGAGGAGGAGACAAAATGATCGCTTCAGACATGTACACTATTACAAGATAAGTATGACTGCAAGTGTGTGTGGAATAGAAAGAGCAAAGAATAATACAAATGTCCACTGTAACAAAAGTATAAGTCACTCTTCTCTTGGGAATTATTTTGTTTGTGGTCTAACGAGTAGAAATCTGGAGGAAATCAAAATCTAAATACACTCAAAGGAACTGCTACCTTTTGGTGAGTCTGATATTCTACTGGGGTCTCTGACACTTCAGATACTAATAAATGTGGCACACCTCCTCCTGTAAAATCATGGGAATGTGGGTTTAGCCAGTGGATGCCACTGCTTTACTTGCCCGAGGCATAGCATGCGTTGGCCTGAAGGGGCAAAAGGCACTCAGGATTCCTTAGAGAGGAAGCCAAAAGTGTTGTGCAAGCCTGTGACCTCAGAACTCTGGGAGGATGAGGCAGGAGAGTGCCTGAGGAGCTTGCAACTTAGATCCTGTCTCGAGATAAAAAATAAAATAAGACTGGATGTAGTTCAATAACAAGGCCCTAGGCTCAACCTGTAGTCGTGTAGTAAGTAAATAAATCAGAATCAAGCAAAGCTCTGAGAAGTCAAAAACTGGATTCAAGTTTGCTCCTGATCAACAGTGACATTCCGGGGAAGAGACCGAAAGGCTCCCTTAGGGTCTTCCTCCCAAAAGTCATCACAGTTTAGGCATCTCCACTCACTCCAGCATACATGGCGGGAAGTTCCTCCTTTCTTGGCTACCATGTCACAGCCTTGTGAAGGACAAGTTGGAGTCTATGCAGCTGAGAGATAAGTGTAGTTGATCCAAGTTGAGCTTGAGAAGTGAACAATGGCCTAGATGACTCAGAAATGTGCACTTACTGTATGAGCTCCAATAAAAGAAGTGACAAGTTCAGCAAAGGAGATAAGTTCAGTGGAGAAATAGCAGAGGAGGACACACACACCTAGCACGACCAGAGGCTGAATCATACTGAGCTCAGACTCATATGTCCAAATACTTACTCCACTCGAAATGTCAAACAGGCATCTCAGACCCAATGCATCAAACAATGAGCTCCCGGCTTTTTGGCTTTACCTACACTGCTCTACTCCTCTTTTATGCCAAGGTAAGGAGTTGCCCATACTTTCAAGTCTTCAAATGAAGTCTTGGACCCCTCTCATTCTCTCCCATCTCCTATTCAACTAACCCATCAGAAAAATTCTACTGGCTCTATCTTTAGATATACACAAATCCCTCCTCTTCCTCTCCCCTCTACTCCGCCTCCCTGGTCTAAGCCAACATCTCTTGCCTGACTTCCTGTTTCGGCTCAAGACAGCTCTGACCACTTCCTCCCTTGGCCCTTTCACTCTCTGCTTGACCTACATGGGCCAGGGGAATCTTCTTAAAACCTCATGGACAACATCATAAAAGAACAGATCCATAAGAGCTAATAAATTGGATGCCATCAAAATTAAAATTTGTTCTTTAAAAATATTGTGAAGAGTTAAGAATGTAAATTAGTGGTAGAGTGCTTGCCTATTAGGTACACAGCCCTTGGTTTGATCTCCAGAATCCCCTTTCACAAAAAAAACAAAACAAAAACAACAACAACAACAACAACAAAAAAAAAACCCTTAAATTAAGTGGGATCTCTCCTTCCTCTGCTCCAAACCTTCTCTTCTCTTTTCTTCTCACTCAAAGCAAAGTCCTCAGGATGACCTACAAGGCCTTCCCTGACCTGCCCAGGAAACCGACAGGCCCTTGTTCCCATTCCTCTCCCCCTCTCTCTTGCTAAGCCAGCTACCCTGGCCTCCAGACCCTTTCTCAAACACACCAGGTACACTCTTGGGACATGTACACATGCTGTTTGCTTTTGCCTGGGAAGCTTTTCCCCCAGATAACTTCATGGCTCACTTTCTAACCTCTTTCAAGTCTTTTCTCAAATGTCTCCCTCTCAGTGGGGTCTTCCTTGACAGGGTATTTTAAACAGAAACACCTCCCACCCACAGTTCTCCATCATCCATCTTTCTTCTCTGCTTTATCTTTCTACATAGGATTTACCACAGTCCAATGGACCATACTTACTTATTTGCTTTGTCCGTGTCTCTCCTTGCTTGAATTAAGCTCATAAAGATAGGATTGCTTTTGTACTTTCGTTCCGTGCTTATATCCCCAGCATCTATACACATGGTATAGCACAGAGAAGGACTGGATATACAACTGTTGGTTGAATAAAGGGATGAGTGAGTGAATGAATGAATGAAAAAACATCATCTGAGCTTAAGAGCCAAGTGTGAGGATCCTTTATGAGGAACTCTGTACACAGCCAGACTCTGTACGGAGCTTTATGGTTTAAAGCTCTTTGCACCTACTTGATCCTTGACAGTTCTTGCAGCAATACTCTGACATGAAGCCATCATCATCTCTTTCTACAAACAATTGGAGGCTCAAAAGGTTAACATAATTCAAGAGCATGCCAGCTGCAAATGGCAGAGCCAGGATGGAAGCCAAGAACTTGCAACCAGCCACCAAATCGCACCATGCTGCCCAGAGTGCCTACAGATTTTTCAACTTTCAGAGCCTTTCATTTCATTCCTAATGGCATTGCTGATAGATTTTACCAGCTCAGTAGTTAACCTATAAATTTCCATTTGTCACATCCAAAACTTGATGTTAAGAAGGCTTCTTTTCTGGTTTTTCAGGGGAAATTGATGACATGGGGTGCAGGAATAGAGAGGTAACCCCTCCCAACTCTCTTTGTCTACCTAGAGGCAAAGAAAGAAAGAAAAAGAAACAAAGATCCAGAAGCCCTCCCTGTGCTGACACAAGCAGAAAGATGTTAAAGTGGCCTCGCCAGGCCCAACAGCCCCCACACTTAGGGGTCTCAGGCTGGGTTTAGCAGTGGGGCACACAAAGCAGGGAGTGCAGCTGCAGCCACCCAGGCGTGGAGAGCACTCTCCCCTTGCCACTCGAGGTGGCCTAATGTCTCTGCACATCCAGAAAAGAACACAAACAAACAGGTTGTTATGAGGGCTGTAACCCAATTGACAAAGGCGTGCTCTCAGCCTGGAAATGTCCCTGCTCTGAACCAGTTGCCTTGCCAACAAGCCACATGTTTCCACTCTGCAGAATCCAATTTCTGAGCAATGTGGCAGTGACAGGTCCAGAGACATGATACACAATTCCAAGGTGCCTTTGAACACTTGCTGAATTGCTAAGAACAATGTGGGTGCCCAGATGTCCTTAGCAACGCAGGGCATTGCCAGGCAAGTACACATGCCCAGTTCACACAGTAGCCCCCATCTGCCTCTCCCACCCACCTCGGGGCATCTTGCAGAGTGCAGAGAGCACAGGGCTAAGCTTTTTTTCTTTTTCTTTTTCTTTTTTCCTTTCTTCAATACTAGGAACCAAATCCAGGGAGCCTGTACCACCGAGCTATCCTCCCAGCCCATTTTGTTTTGTTTTGTTTTAAGATTGGGTCTTGCTAAGTTGCCCAGACTGGTGTTGAGCTTGCAGTCCTCCTGCCTCAGCTTCCCAGTATGCTGGGATTCCAAGGGTGCACCATCACACCAAGCTAAACCATTCTTCATCCCCATCAGTATCAGACTCATTGCAAACCCTTGCAAGGGCCTCACTCTTTAAATATATGCAGCTACTTAATTCTCACCAGATATAGTAGGTGTTATCACTATTTCATCTGGGTCGAGGAGATGGAGGCATAGAAAGGGTAATTTACCCAAAATGACACAGCTAGAGAAAGCTAAAGTCAGGATTGGAACTTATTCTCTCCCCAGAGCCTGCCCTCTTAAAGACCCTGCTACGCTGTCCCTCTCACAGTCCTTAAATGTTACGGCTGAGAAATGGTGCTAGTTATCATGGCTATACAAGAAACTATCCCAAATCGTCCATTTGATTCCGCTCATGAGCACCCTGGGTCAGGGACACAGGCGAGACACAGTAGGGACAGCTCTGGCACATCAGCCAGAAAGGCTCAAAGGGTGACAGGGACCCACGCCGTGGGTGCCGATGTGATTCAGAGAGGCCTTGTCATTCACGCATCTGGCAATGGGTCCCAGTGACCCACTGGGACCTCAGCCGGGCCTGTCTGGTAGCACACTTGGCGCAGCCTGACATCTGGCCCTGGGCTCCCTCTCAGCATGTGCTAGGTTCCCAGGCAAGTGCTCCAAGAGGCAGAAAACGGAAGCTGCCAGTTACAGCTGAGTGAGGGGGCAGCCACTTATAATCCCAGTACTCTGGGAGGCTGAGGCAAGAAGATCAAAAGTTGGAGCCCAGCCTGGGAAACTTAGCAATTTAGTGAAACTTTGTCTCAAAATTTTTTTAAAAAGGAAAAAGAAAAGAAAAAAGTATTAATAAGAGGAATGAAGGGCCTGGGTTTGATCCCCAGTACCACAAAAGGTGGAGGAAGAAAAGAAGGAGGAGGTGGAGAAAGAGGCAAGGGGAAGAGTAAGAAGACAAGGAAACTCAGAGTCTTAAAACTCAGACGCAGAAAGTGGCAAGGAACCATTTCTGCCATTTTCTGTGGATCCAGTGCACAGAGTTCAGATCCAGTAGGAGGGACGAAGACTCCACCTGAAGCAATCGTTGAGGCCGTGTTGTCCAGCCCCTTCAAATCCAAACTGAAAAACTGAAGCTCAGTGTAGTCAACTTGTCCAGGATCTCGTAGCTCACAAGGTGTCAGCCGCAGGACAGACGCCCAGGGGCCTCGAGCCACACCCGAGAATCTCTGTCCCTCACTTCAACACTGGAAACCTGGGGAACTCACAATAGTGCGGATGCCTGGGTGCCACCAGCAGAGATTCTGATTTGTTTTAAGTGTAATCATGTGGGCAGGGGATCTTTAAAAGCTGCCTGGGGCCTCTAATAGGCAGGAGAGTAACAATGCCTCATTCAATGCCCCTTCAGGTGAAACTGAGCAGTTTCTCTGGGTCTCACCATTCAACGTGGCCCCAACCTGCCATGAGGAAACAACAGCCCTGCCAATAACAGATCACTGGCACCTTTGCCTGGTTCACAGACTCCGTCTTGGACCTTCTATCCTCTTCTCCTTCTTGTTACTTCTAACCCGCCCCGCTCCTGCCCCTCTTTGTCTCCCAAATGCTCCTCTAAAGCAACTTTTTCCTTTAATACTCAATTCATCAACTATGAGTCTTGTTTGACTCTTGGCCATCAACTTTTAAGCTCCAAAAACTCAGTGCTGTCTTAGGGGTCTCATACAAGAGGAGACCCAAAGGCTTAGGATTCTTTTGCTCAAACAGCCTAAGCCCCCTGGATAATCACTAATCTCAGTTATAACATCTGCCTTCCAGCTCCAAGTATAATTACCTGCCTCTCAATGCGTACCTTGGTTCATTTTCCATGACTGTAACAAAATACCTGAGGATGGGTAACTTATATAGAAGAGAGCTTGATTCAAGCTCACGTATCTGGTGCTTCAAAAGCACGGCACTGGCATCAGCTTGCTCTGGTAAGGATCTCGGGGCAGAGAGCAACAGAGTGGTGGGAGAATAAGAGGTCACAGGAAGAGACAGGAAACAAGAGACCAGGGAAGGACCAGCCTCACTCTTTCCATACCAACTCACTCTAGTGTCCCACGAGAGCTACCATACTGAATTCCTTCTAACGTTAGTGCCTCTGATGATCAGTTAGCTCCCATTAAACCCCTCTAAGAGCTCCCTGCTATCTCTTGCCATCACAACACTGAGGACCAAGCTTCCTACACCTGAGCCCTTGTGGACTCAAACCATACCCAGGCCATAGCATGGAATCATAGAGTGTGGAGTAAAAGCCTTATCTAAATCATACTTTTAAAAGGTGATCATAAACCAGGTGTGGTGGGACACATCTGTAATTCCAGCACTCTGGGAGGCTGAAACAGGAGGATTGTACCTTTGAGTCCTGCCTGGACAACTTAGCAACTTAGTGAGACCTGGTCTCAAGATTAAAAAAAAAAAAAAAAATGAAAAGGACTGGAGACATAACTCAGTGCAAAGGCCCTCAGGGTTCAATCCCCAGGACCACCAGAAAGTGGGTGGTGGTGATTCTATGAGTGCATTGGTCAATTTAATGGGGAAAAAATCATCCATCAAAGTAATTATCCCACTAAAGCAATTGGTCAGTTGCATCATTTGCCATACATTGTAACAAACTGGTCAAAAATGTTGGCCCAGACAAATATTTTCAGTATTTCTCCTTAGATTCAGATGTTTATGAAGGCCAATTTTTTAAAAAATTCATAAACAGAAAAGAAGGCTTCCTGATATCACAATTCTACTGAATTTGCTGATTTTTATTAGGTTAGGAGAAGATCATTACAGTTTTATCATGTGTGCATATCTCTCGAGTAATTTTACAAAATATATTTATTTGTCACTTTATACAAAAACAGAGTCTTTTTAAACTTCCCAGGCAATAATAAATGTTCCAAAGAAGAGATATTTAAAGGAACTCTTTGCCAAGGTTCATTATGCTATTCTTCCTATTTTTGTGTATGTTTGAAAATGTCTACTAGATTAAGAAGGGGAGTTAAGGAAGAGAGGGAAG
>NW_022900929.1:20931932-21059654 GCF_012274545.1 Fukomys damarensis
GGAGGGGAGGGGAGGGGAGGGAAGGGAAGGGGTCTACTTGTCCTCAGGAGATCCTACCGTAATGTAAAAATTCACTATGTGAGATAACATAAATAATGCCTCCTCTGAAGACATAGGGCAAGAAAAAAGGTCAATTTTGTCTAAACGGTCACTTAACAACAATCAACACAAAAGACTTCTGTGATTCCAAAGTATGTGGGGATTTCTCTCAGTCAGGGAGTCAGGGAATCAATTCTGCAACAGACACAAGCTCTGTGTCCTTTAATTCACACTAACTCTGAAACTTACCTGTCCAGAGACAGCATCGGGCGCCACCATCTGAGGACTCAGACCTACAAGCCACAGCCCTACTTCAGAAGCTGACCACAAGCGCCAGATTATTTCACCTGTTGTTTCTGTCCAACTGCCTAAAACTCAGGGCTCCCATTTACTGGTCTATCACAAAGGGCATTGCAGAAAAGACAGATGAAGATGTACCTCGGTGAGCAACTAGGGAAAGGGTGGGCGCCTCATGCCCTCGGTAGGCCCACTCCCTCCAGGAAGCTCTGCGGCCAGCTTCCAGGAGTTCTCCAAACCCTCTCCTGTTGGATTTTTATGAAGGCTTTGTTATCTAAATCATACATCAAAGATTAATTAGTGGATCAGTAGTGACCAGCTTCACCTCCCTAGAGAGTGGGGTGGTGGGAATCCAATGTCCTAACCCTATAATCCTGCCTTGGTCTTTCTGTGAAAGACCTTCAGGCTCCCTGGGGACGGCCAGCCAGGATACAAAAGGACACTTCTCACTGTGGAGATTCCAAGATTTTAGGAGTTGTGTGCTGGGAAACTGAGGTGATGATGAAATATATATTTTACAGTTTCACAATCTCATGCCCCCTTCAAAAAAAAAACTATTTGTTACTTGTGTGTGTGAAAGGCTATTTCTAAATTTCAATTTTTCTACACTAAGATTCTAAAAATCTAAATCATTCTTAGAACACACCTTTTTCCGTTAGCCTTCCTCTCTCTTTCCCTTCCCTCTTTGTCTCACTGCTAGCCCCAGGAGAAACTTTTATCCATTTGATTCACAAAAGGCCCATTTACTTCAAATATACACAGATATGTACTCTAATACTGAGTCACTCTTTGGCACACAGCCTCAGGCACTTCTTCAGCCTGCCCTTTGCTGTCTGATTTTCTCCATAAATCCCACTCCCCCTCCACAGCCCTTACATAGTTCATCCATTCCCCTCAGTACACACTCACTGAAAAATAATTCTGAAAGGCACTGCCTTGTCTATCCAAGTGTCTGTGAGGTGTCACCACACAGATTCTGTGGGATTTGGGGCACAAGAAGGGAAGGCCAGTAAGAGCCCAGACCGCCCCCCAGTCAGTTCAGGCCCGGAAGGAAGAGCCTGTGTTATGTCAGCTGCACAGGCAAGGCAGGGCCCTAAAGACCCCAAGAACTTCCTGTGGACCAAGATGGCGTCTCCGACCTATGGTGTCGCTGCTGCTGACCTTCTTTCTCTCTCTCTGAGACTCAACTGGCCCTTGAAACTCAGTCCTCAAGCTTCACTACCATGTGACCTAATTTGCATGAATCCTTTCCATCCAGATCATGAACTAACAAACCCAAGGTGGTGCTTACTCCTCAGTCGCACCCATGTTTTCCTCCAGCATGCCCTTAGGCCTCTTCAGTCTCTGGCGGGACCATTCAAAGTCAGAGAGGCTGCTAAGGCTGATTTCACTGGCTGTACATTAATAAGTGCCGGCGTGCATTGTGTCACAGTGGGGACACGCTCTGAGAAACATGCCATTAGGTGACTTCACTGCTGGGTGAACAGAGTGCACTTGCACCAGCCTACACTGTGAGAGAGAGAGAAGCTCCAGGGCCTCTCCACGCAGTCAGAGACAAGGGAATCATCACACAAGGGGTGAGCGAGAGATACAGTGCACGTTTTAATTTTGTGAAAAACTGATCACAATAAAAGACACATTGCCAAGAACAATGGGATAGGTGTGTTCAAAGCAAGGGGAAGTGTTTTGGGTATTTTGAGGGGAATTCATGCAGATGTGTCTTTCACTGTAATCAGTAGTTAAACATTCACAGTATTTTATAATGATGCCTCAGTGATCAAACATTTATGGCAATTTCTGTGAAGTAAAAAGATGATGCTGGGTCCTCATCACCTCAGTCACCAGATCCGGCAGTGTGGAGCTTCCAGTCTCCGCAGTCCAGTTCAGGACAGGACCGCACAACTAAAGACACTCAGGAAAGGGGACTTCCAGAAGGGCTTCCAAAAGTGGCAAGAAGGATGGGACAAGTGTGTTTGAAGTGAGGGGGAGGATTCTGAGGAGGATTCATAGCTATGTGTCTTTTACTGTAATATTTCATGATTTAAATATTCATCATGTTTTTCAACCACACCGCCTATGTCAGAGGCTGCTACCAATATAACATGGCACATTGGTTTTACAGTAAAGTTTTATTCTTTTTGTTATTGTTGTTAATTTATTCTCTGAGAGTTTTTTGAGATGGGGTCTCACCATGTAGTCCAAACTGGCCTTAAACTTACTGTGTAGCCCAGGTCCCGCAGATCCTCTGTGATCCTCCTGCCTCAGCCTCCTGCATTCTGAACTCATAGGTTTGTGCCAACACGCTTGGCTAAAGTTTGTTTTATAAGTTGAAGGAATGCACACTGAATTATGATTAAAAGTATAGTGAGCACATAAACAATAACATAGTCTATTGTCACAATCAAGTGTTATGTACTACATGTAATTTTATGTGCTATATTTTTATACAACTGGCAGCACAGTAGGTTTGTTTATACCAGTATCTCCACAGACACAGGAGTAAAGTGTTATACTTAATGTTTCTATGGCTACAACTTATTAAGCATGAGGACTTTTTCAGCACTGCCAGGACCTTATGGTTCCACTGATGGCATACAATGGGGTCTATCATTGACGGAAAGGTCATGGTGTGGCATACAGCTGTGCTAAAACAGTAAGGGATTTTTTTTGTAATCAACAAACATCCATAGAAAAACTTCTACCAAAATCACTAGGTTAAAAAAAAGACATATTTGTAAGTGATGAAATTACATAGTATGGGATGGTCATTTTTGTACATAAATACATAACAGAAAATGTTCCACAAAGGACAGACATCACGTATAACTTGGAGGAGAGGATGGGCCAGGGGGGTTACAGGGGGAATGATAAAAGAATGTTATGTACACGTATAAATCAGCCAAAAAGAAAATCATTAACCTGTATAACCCATGCGCAGTCATAAAAAAAAGTAGGCCAAAATAGCTTGAAAATTATTAATAAAAGAAAACCAATGTTTAAGTGGGAAAAATTGTATGAGGGGTTGACCAATGCTTATGTTAATAAGATGCAGAAAATACCAATTGAGCCGATTTTTGTTTAACCATAAAATAGAAACAGTGTAGAAATTTTCAATCTTAGATTGCACTTACAATTTCCCATGCCTATAATTCCAGCATTTGGGAGGCTGAGGCAAGAGGATCACAAGTTCCAATGCTAGCCAGGACTACTTAGGGAGCTAAGGCCAACCTGAACTCTGTAGTGAGAACTTCTCTCAAAAAGAAAAAAAGAAAACAAGGAAATTCTCAGCCCTTTCCCAGCTCCTTCTAACCTCCCAACATGGATCCTTCAGCTGATATCTGCTGTCAGCCTTCTGCAGATTGTATTTTCTGAAATTGCCTCAATGATACCTTTCCTCTTGCAGGTGCTTCTTACAGTGTGATTTTAGAACTCCTGCTCTTGGAGGTGGAGTTGTGGTGTCTGCTGCTGGACCTGGGGGCGGGGCCTGTGATGGTGCAGGAAGTGATGATATGTGATTTCTAGAGCTAGCCTCTGGCTCCCTCGGGGATAAAAATAGGCATGATAATAAGAGCACCTGTCTCCTTTAAAGGTGCTAAGTGTCAAATCAGCTGCTGTGCCCAGACACACCCGAGAAAACCGAGGTGAAGCTTACGATGATTATCAATACTTCCTATTACCCACATTTCTCAAAATCACCTTGTAAATGTATTTCACAGCATATACCTGCCATCACCCTAGGAGGTAGGACTTAGCATTGCTCACAACTAAGGAAATCAGTTTGAAGGTCACTGGACTGGTGCAAGATCGCATGGCCTGGGGGAAGAGGAACTGGAAGTGTCCGAACAGATGTTTAAACCATGACTGTGTCTCAGTTCACTTCTTCCTTTTACTACAGCAGCCTCCCACGGAGGTGCTCCGCAGCCCACCGGGAGGCGGGCGCTTTCGCGGAAGGGGAGCCGGCCACCCACTGACTGAGCCCATTTCCAGAGCCTCCAACCAGGGCCCATTCACCCCAGTGGGCTGGACCCTGTGCCCAGGGAACGCCATCCATTGGTCTGACTCTACCCTGCAAGGCCACCAAGAAAAATCTGTTATGTCTTTCACAGAACAGCTCCGGAATTTTTAAAGATGCCACCGAGTTCGCTCCTCCCCAGACCAAACATGCCCCAGTTCTTTAACCATTCCTCTCACAGCTCGTGATTATGAATCCCCTTCCCACCTAGGCCTCCTTCCTGCCTCGGGGCTTGACAAGAGGCACAGACTACTGATGGCTGCAGAAGCTTTCATCCGGCCCCTGGAGGCTTGTAATACATTTATGCTTTCTCAGGATGACACATACTCCAGGAGTACTAAGAATTGCTGTCAATCTCTCCGGCATCGTGAAGGACTCTGGCATTTCACCATATAATCTTTTTTTTTTCCTTCTCCCAAGGGGCTGTCTGCTTGAGAAAACTGTCATACTCTCCAGCCAAGGGGAGCCACAGTGTTCTGAGGCAGATAAGCATAACTCTGCCATGTGGCTCCTTCGGAACATTTTTCTGATGCCTCAGCTCAATGGGGAAAGGAGCTAAATAACCTGTAGTCAGAGCTGTTGGCTTTGCCCCAGTGCCCCGGGCCTCACTAGCCTTAGAGAAGAGTGTTTTTGTCAGGACATAGTAGGTCATGCGATGGGATCAGAAGCATAAACCATAAACCCCAGGGGCTTAACAAGAAAAAATGCTCACCCTATTCCTGCAATTCAACAACTCTCTAGAGTGGGTTTCAAGGGGTGGACTCAAAACTCCAAGTCTGGAAGACAAGGCTCCCAGGCCACTGCAGCAGCCAGCCCTACATGGTGGCAACCTTGAACTGACCTTGACCAGCATAAAGCACTTTTGTTCTGTAGTCCCGTGGCCTGGACCAGTCACATGGTCCCACTCATCACAGGGCTGGAATGGGGGCGGATACATGGATATGCAGGGAAGCAGTGCTTTGCCGCTGAAAGGAAATAATCTCAGTGACTTTGAGTGGGACACAGAATCCTCTCCTGATGACCCTCAGGCTCCCAGGCAGCTTTGGGTGTTTAGTGGCAGCTGCCACTGGTATCACCCCCAGCTCCTGGATGGTGCTTCTAATTGGCAGCTTTGAATAACTGGCTCTCTCTCTCTCTCTCTCTTTCCCTCTCCTGCCAGTGACTTCATAAGACCCTTTTTGTTTGTTTTCTGAATACATCACCACAAATTGGTCTCTATGCCTCACTCTGCTACCATGCTATATATAACATTTTGAAAGTCTAATCTGGCACTTGAGTGGCATGCATGAACCCCTAGGTTCCATCCCTGCACCGCAAAATTCTTTAAAATTGTATATACATATATATAATATATTTTATATGTGTTTAAATATACAGTATAATTATATAAATATATTTTATATGTGTATATATAATTTGAGTATGCCCTTCCTCTGTCTGAAATTTTACCATAGCCACAATGCCCACAGTTTAAATCCAATGTACTTAGAGCTGCATGGGAAAAGAAAATAAAAACTTTTCTCCAGTCCAGTCCCAAAGACACTTCCAGGCTCAAGCCCCAAACACCCTGTACTCAAGCCACCCTTAAACTCACACGTGCTCCCTGAGGTGCCCCCCCACCCTGCCCAGCATGTCTCTTCCAGCCCTGGACAGCTGCAAAAACCCTAGCAACCCTCAGAGGCCCATCTCAAGTGTGTGAGCTTTGGGACAGCTCCCTCCCTTTTCCCCGGTGAGGCTGGCTGCCCCGCTGGCTCTGAGCTTCAGATGCCCTGTAAATGTACCACAGCTGTCCTCTCCTGGCTATGCCCAGCTCTTCCACTCACTGGCAGCAGTCAGGCCTTGTTCATTCTGCAACTCCAGGACACGGACTAATTACCGGTCCACAGAAGGTGCTACGGTTTCCACGTGGCCTCAATGTGCTCCCGAGGGTTGACGTGTAGCCCCCAGGGTGCAATGTTGGCAGGCAGTGGCATCTTTAAGAGGTGGGGCCTGGTGAGAAGGAATTAGGTCACTGAGGACAAGGATCCTGGGCAGCCTGGTGCTTGGCCCACAGAGTGAGCAAGCTATAGTGAGAGCTGGTTGTGATAGTGAGGCCACCTTCCACGTTTGGCCCCTTTGGCACACCGTCTTTGCCATTTCTGCTTCCTCGCCATATTGCAACATAGCCAAGGGTCCCAGATGGGGACCACAATTGTAGACTTTTAGCCTGCAAAACTGTGAATCCTTTTCTTCACTAAGCACCTAACCTCAAGTATGTTGTTATAGCAACGAAAAGTACTAATATAATACGTATCAATAAATGTTGAATAAATCCAGGTTACAAATTGCCCCACCCCGCCTGAATCTGCTGAGAAAGAGCTCATTCCTTCCTAGCTGCTGTTTTCATTCCCAGATAGGGAAACAGGAAGTTCCATGAAGAATGATAATAGCGCTCACAGCTTGGGATGGGCGGGTTGAAATGAAAGCATTAAATTCCCTGGAATTTTCCCAGCATCCTGAAGCCTAGCAGCTCCAGGGGTACTGCTTTGACTTTCTGGATCATTCTAAAGTAGACTCACTACCTCATGCGGGAACTGTTAGGGGGACTGAAAATAAATAGGTGTTTGATTAGCCCGGTACTGAACTATTTCAATGCATTCCCCCTCCCGAGCAGAGAGATGGCATATGCCCTGAAATAAAAGGAAAACTTGTATGAAAGCCCTGGTTATTCAGAGGGAAGAAAAAAGGAAAAAGACTAAAAATCTCTCCAGAAAGCCGTCAGCACTGTAACTAAATGTTAATGTTTAAAGATATCCCAGTATTTCAGGAAGCTGTTGGTAGTGCCACACTGAAGCTCATTCTAGTTTTAAAGAGAAATATTTGACTTGGAGGAACGGACCCCACGCTGGCTCCAAGATAAACTTTCCTAGCTCTCTTAGGCCAATTTTAATGCTAAGAGCAGCTCCGTCTGAGTAAAAGTTCATTTTTGAGAGCCAAGCTGTGAATTATGCTACAGGCTGAGCCGAGCAGTTGGTCTTTTGCTGATGAAGGAAGAAGCCTGCATATGATACAGAAGTGGAGGGGGAGCCAGGGACATCCAAGGGGGATTATCACAGAAGGTCAGACTAATTAAATCGAGAGAAGTCACCAGAGAGCCGAGGCTCCCACACATACCATCTTCAAATGCTCTGACACATGCAGGGGTTGATAAGAAGAACAGGGCTGAATTACTGCTTTCATCTGCCTGGAAGGACAGCAGTCAACCAAATAAAACTTTTTACTATTGGTTTAAACCCAGGTGGGGAGGGAAGACTTGAAACTCCTGCCAATTCCTATTTATTCAGTTGAACTGGACACCCACACACCGGGAAGCCAGGAGAAGCATAATCCAGTTGTCCCTCTGGTTAGCCATTTAAGGCCCGTTGTTGCTTGACGACCATGTGCCAGGCACACCTGGGTGCCTGGGATAAAATAAAGAAGAAATGTTCCCTGCCTTCAAGAGCTCATATTGATAAACTTTTTTTATGTATATACTGGAGATTGAACTCAGGGCCTTCCCACTGAGCTGCACCACACCCCACCCCAGCCTTCTTTCTTTCTTTGTTTTTAATCTTGTGACAGGGGCTAAGTCTCTAAGATGCTCAGGCTGGGCTCAGCTTGCAATCCTCCTGCCTCAGCTTCCCAGAGTGCTGAGATTCCAGGTTGTGCCACCACAACCAGTTTTGATACATGTTTATATGATATATAATATATATCCCGTGGTATATCGATACACTGATTATTTGAAGACTGTAAGGAGCATTACAAGCGAGAAGTATCTCTGTGCAAGTTGTAGGAGGGTGGCATCCTAAGGGAGGCCACACAGGAGAGGCGGGAAGAGTTCTCCAGTTTGTGCAGAGAAGAAGGAAAGCAAGGCCAGAGCCACCGCACATACAAAGGTCAGAAGGCTTGAAACCATGCCATCCTGAGTGGCTTGGCTGTCTACAGAGACTGGGACGTACAGTCATGCTGAGGAATGCCAGAGGTCAGATTGATAAGGCAGGCAGTTTGCCATTAGACCTGGAAGGAGTCTTAACTACCATGCAGACACATTTACCACTCACCTTTTGGCAGTAGGAAGTCATCAAAGCTTCTAAAAGGTGACACTATCCAAAAATGCACAGTATTTGAGAAAATAATGCACAGATCACTCAGCTGCAGATGGAGATGGAAAGACAGGTAGAGAAGGACCTCTTTCCCAGAGTGTTAACAACAAACACCAACGGTAGATCCAAGCCACCTTCTTGCTCCCATTCCTGACGGATCTCACGGCAGGGACTGCGTTGCATCCCGAGGACCTGCGGGGTGCACCCAGCACTGGGCTGTCTGCTCAGGCCAGCTTGAAAGGGTCACTCCTGTACTTCTCTTTTTGGCTTCAGTGATGGCCCAACAGTAGTTTGGAACGGTGAGAGGTTTTTGTGCCACAGAAATCTGCAAATGCTACAAACCAGAGCTCCTTGTCTTTTCCACGGAGCTGCCAATATTAAGCATTTTACCAGCACACTGCTTGAAAAGACCCAGTCTCGGCCCTCTGTGAGAGCATTGTTTACTTGAAGAGAACACGCAGCATGTGAAATGATACCAGGACATTCATTCAGTTTAGGATTCACCACCCACTGAAGACAAGAGTTGTCAAGAAGCACTGCCGACAGAGAGAAAAGGAAGGACTCTGAGGAGCGACAGTCCAGGTGGGCCTCACCTCAGATTCAATCACCTTCATCAAAATGGGTCAATCAGTTAGGTCCCACCTGGCATTGTTTTCATGAAAATGATTTCCAACTATGACGCTCAGAGGAGACAAGTGACATCAAAACAAGGCATTCTGCAAAGCATTTGAGGGTTGCAGACTTAGAAAGAATCCAGCCCAAATCCCTTGCTCCATTTAATCCATAAATCAGCACATCAGTTTCTAGTTGACTTAAGAAAGGCCTCAAAACTATTGAGAGCAAGCCGGGATCAGTGGTGCATACCTATAACCCCAGCTGCTCCGGAGGCTGAGGAGGGAGGATCCCAAGTTTGAGGCCAGCCTGGGCAATTTAACAAGATCCTGTCTCAGAAGAAAAGTAAAAGGGTTGGGGATGATGTCAGGGATGGAGCTACATTCCCAGCCCCTTTTAATTTGAGACAGGGTCTCTGTAGGTCACTAATTTGTTTAAGCAGGGCTCAAACTTGGGATATTCCTACCTCAGCCTCCCAGAGTGCTGGAATGACTGGTTCCCACCATCTTCACATCTGTATTAAGAATGTACCACCTGCACAGCCTGCTCTTTTCTTAGCGCCTTGGGGAATAGGTTTTGTGAAGTATTATCTATGCCTGCCATTGTCTTCCTGTCTCCGGTCCTCCTGGGAATGCTGGACATCCAGGAACTCATCCAGCAACTCAGAATGTTAATAGCATGGAAATTTAATCAATCACAGATAAAAGCCTCCCATCAGGAAATGTGTACGCAGACTCTCTTCTAGGGCTCCTTGAGGAGTCTGGCCCACTGGTCCTGGGCTGAGTACCAATAACTTTGGAGCAGGCTGCACACAGCAGCACACAGAGTCAGCAAGCCCTGACGGTCATTACCCAAGGCAAATGGTAGAATAAAGGGTAGAGAGCACATGGGCTGAAGGTCATTTCAGCCCGGCAGGCCCAGAGCGGAAGATGGCTGAAGAACTAGACAGGTGGATGGCAGAAGAGTAAACAGGTCTGGAATGGAGAGTGTTTCCCTGGGCCACCAATGATCTCATTAAGCACCTAGAACATTGTTTGCTTTTGAGACAGGGTCTCACTATATATCCCAGTCTGGCCTCAAACTCAGGGTGATCCTCCTGACTCAGCCTCCTGAGTGTTCAGATTGCAGGTCCTGAATTTGGATCTCACAGCCTAAGACACTTTCCTAAAGAGCTATTGGGGGCTAAAATAGGATTTTCAACTATTTCCTTTGCCAAAGCAAAAACAATTAAAAACATGCTAGCACAATTTCATAAAATGACAAATATGTGAATACCAAAATGTAGAACCAAAACAAATTCTCAGAGAAAAGGACATTCGTTTAACTTGACTCCATGTAAGAAATGCACAAAATGAACCATGATAGCCATCGCTTTCCACACTGCCCCACTGACTGCAGGACAGGACTCTGGGAAGGAGGCATCAAGCCAGGCATCAAGCCAGACACATGGGACAGGCCAGTTTCCATGGTTCTCATCCTCCAGTTTGCTCCTGGTAGCTGAAGAGGAGAAGCTCTCCCTCCCGTCATTCTCTACAGCACTGAGAAGTGAAACCATTATCTGTGCTTCCAGAATCCCTGAGGCCTCTGCCATTTACAACACCTTGAGCCTGGTTCCAAGGCTGCGGGGCATCTACTTCCCACACCGGCTATCAGCAGGAAGAAATCGCAGTTGTTTCTTTGCTTGGGGTGAGATCCTCTTAGACCTGTCCCTAGTGTGACAGAGTCGTCAGTGGAGAGACAGTCCTTGCCTCACTGTGCAGCTAGACACAATGGATTAAGAAACATGACTTTCAGGCTACAGAAGACTGCAAAGGCTGCAGCTGTGTTGCTGGTGCTGGAGTCTAACCTTGGGTGGATGCTCAGCCTCTCCCCATCACAGAGAGAAGGTGAAAATGGCACCTGGGGCACATGAACATGAGGGCATGGCACAGGGCTGCACCTTGGGAAGTATAAAGCCCTGAAATGTTACTCACCAAAGAACCTCAGATCCCCTAGTCGGGACTCAGACTTCATCTCACACATCTACATCAGCTGAGTGGCAGCAGCTGCCTGGGTGCTGGTGAGAAACAAGGCTGGGCCTGGGCTCAAGGAGAGCAAAGCCCTGGGATGGGATGTGTTATGTCTGCCACAGACTCGACGAAGAAAGGTGGCACTCGGAGGTACTCGGGCAAACTCCCTTGCTACAAACAAGAAGGGAAATGGGGGCAGCAAAGTGACTTCTCCAGGACCAACTCCTGCGGACACAGCACACTCTGCCCAGATGTTTCTGGACTTGGGGTGCTCACCTCACCTGGCCCCCTTTCTCCTCATCAGCTCCTCATCAGAGTCTGCTACAGTGCTGTCTCTCATTCGTCCCTCCACGTTGCCTTGATGGGCCTTGTTCTCTGGGTCCTTGATTTCTCTTCACTTCACCCATCAGCATCCTGATGACCCCGGCCAACCATTCCTCCTCCCTAGTCCTTCCCTTCCAGGCTGCTTCCATCCTCCTGTAACTGGCTGAAAATTCAGAGAGTCTGTGATCTTCTAACTACTTCCAGGGCCATCCCAGGGGGTTCGGTTTCTGGGACCTTCAGCCCCACCCCCACTCCAGCCAGGGTCACCGCAGCAAGATTTTTAGGTGAAGCACAGATCTCTTTAACTCGGGCTTCTGTGCTTTTACCTAGATCAGCACAACCTAGATTAAGCACTTTTTCTTCATCTTTAGAATACTTATCACATTCAATGAGTATGTGAGTTATAGCTACGAGTTGGGTATTATTTCTTATCCAAAATACCAAAGACTGGAACTGTTTCAGATTTTGGAATTTTTTCAGATTTTGGAATATTTTCACATGTTTAAGAAGATGTCTTAGGGATACAATCCACATCGAAAAGTGAAATTCATTTTTAAATTCATTATGCTTCATGTATACCTTATACACAGCCTGAAGGCAAACATGACATGATATTTTTAATAATTTTGTGCACAGAACAAAGTTTCATGGTGTGGAATTTGCTACTCAAGCCATCACATCAGCACTCAAAACATTCTGGATTTTGGAGAGTTAAGGGTCTCAGATTTGGGGGTAGGGATGCTTTTTTATCAACAATAAAGTTCTTTAGAGAAGTCTGCTAATATAGAACACAAAATTAATATTCATGAAGCAAGAAAATGAGAGATATGCTCTAGTCTCATGTGACTCTCTAGTACTCAAGGGCTTCAAACCCCAAATACAGGAAACTGGTGTTAAGGGTCATTAGCATTCGAAGTCCAGTTTTTTAAAAGTAACAAATAAGTGTGTGTGCCGTGGCCTTTCCGCTATTGAACACAAATCCCATGTGCACTATCGACACCTCAGCCCTGCCTTTCCAGGGCTTCTCTGCCTTCCCTCCCAGCCCTTCCTGACACTCACTTTGTGCCATGGTTTTCAAATCGTAAGGATCAAGTGACATTTTTCATCAACCCTGAAGATAAAACAGGAGAAAGCCCAGGCTCTCTGGGGAAGTGAGAGTAGCTTGTTTGCTTTTGGCAGCCTCTGACCCATCTGCCCTGCACCGCCAGGTCCCCCGAGTTCACTGGACCCCACCATGGGACTACTGGTCGTGCTTTCGCCTCTGCTCTCCTTCCTCCAGCCCAAACCTCACCTGGCAGCAGCCTATTGACACTGCTGTGATCTCATACCTCCTTCCCACCTGTCACTCCCTGCTTCCATTAAGCCCAAAACCCTCCTGCTGGCTCCAAGACAGCGATGACTCTGTCACACATCCAGCCTGTGGCCGCTGCTTCCTTTGAGTTATGTCTCGTCAGCTTCAGTGGGTTTCTGTGGACACACCACACTCTGCCCTGCTGTTTCACCCATAGGACTTTCCAAGCCTGGGGTGCTCACCTGCACCCCTCCTTTCTCCTATTCTCCTGCCTTGGTATTCACTCCACCTCCAGCTGCTTTCCTGGATTCCACTGCTTGGGCTCCCCTTCCAAGCATGCCAAAACCCAGACTCACCCTAAATCCTCTCTCTCCCTGCACAGCCAATCAATCACCTGTCTGGGATTGGACTCTGTAAACAGACCCCGAACCCCTTGTTCCCATCCCCTCCCATTCCTCCCTACCACAGCCTTCCTTTGGACTCTCCTATTGTATGAGTCACTTTCCTGTCCCTGAGACAAAAGATCTGACAACCACAGCCTAAGGGCAGAGAGGTTTATTTTGGCTCACAGTTTCAGAGGATTTAGTCCATGGTTGGTGGGTCCAAAGTCAAAATAGCATGTCAGAAGGACATGGAAGGAGACGGTTGCTCACCTCACGGCAGCCAGGAAGCGGAGAGAGAGAGGGAAGAGCTAGGGACAAAAATATACCCTTCCAAGTCATACCCCAATGACCACAACTTCCAGCCAAGACCCACCTCAAAACACATGAGAATTTTGGGGGACATTTTAGATCTAAACTATAACACTTATCTAGCTCAAGGATTCTATGGAAAGCTTTCTGATGGGGTTCCCTGCCTCTCCAATAAACCTGGTTGAGAAGGGCCGAGCCAGCCCGCTAAACACAGACCACTCCTATGGCCACCCTTGCTCAAGCCTTTCGACAGCCCTGTGGCTTTGCACAACAATCCATGCTCTTAGAGGCAAATCAAAGGCTATTTAAGCTCTGGCCCCCACCTACCTTTCCCACTTCATTCCTCCCACTCCCAAGGCTCTGCCAGTAGCTCAGATGCCACAAACCACTGCCACTTTCCCACAGGGACATTTCCCTCTCGGCTCAGAGCAGGTCCACTTTCCTCCAATAGTACCAGGAGGACAGACTTGGATGGTAAACAGCCGTCACTGTGCCAAGCCCTTGAATGTCCCTGCCACCCCAGCAATCACAGGGCCATTGTCAGACCAGGCCAGGCTGTGAAATACCTTAGCTCCACCCCATGTGAGCTCAGCCCTCGCACCCTACCTGCCAGGCCCTCTCCTGAGCCCCGCTGCCTCCCGCTTCTGCCCCATGATGTCCCCATCCGTCCTGCAGGGCTTCCTCAGCCTCCCTTAGGCACCCCTCATGTTCCCACAAACTTTCCATGTTTGTCTCCCCAGCTTTTGTCTTATGTGATTTCTTACCTTGGAGCTGGAGCAGCTGCCCATTCAGATAACAGATGCCCCATAACGGCTTGTTGAACTTGAATTTTTTGGCACTTTAGGCAAATCCTCCCTCCTCCTTCAGTGCGTCTCATCCCCACAGCCCCAGCCTTTCTCACATCTTACACCTCCAGTGGGGCTTACTTTGTGTACTGCTACTCACATACTAGGTACTCAATGCATATCCCTAAGGTCAACATATAGGCAATCCCGCGTCACCCCAAATGAGGGCATAATAGCCTCTCTGAGCTGAGATAAAGGGATCCAGCCAAGGCCAAGTAATTCAGGAAACAGCTGCCAACTACACAACTAAACAACTCATCCCAGAAGCTGGCAGAACAAGGAAACCCAGAACTGCTGCTCCAGCCCTGCCTCAAGAAGGAAAAGCCCTTCACCAGCCCCTCCTCCACCGCCATAGCCCAGAGATCCCAAGTAAGACAGGCCAAAGCCCAGGCTAGGGGGAGACAAGAGAGGGGATCAAACAAAGCTCTGTTTTGCAGCGGTGTGGAGTCATGTGATTTTTAAAGAGAGGAAACAGAATCAAAAGAATGCCTCTTTGCTTTGGGAAACAAGCACAAGGAAAGTCAGCCGGGCTGTTCTGTGGATTTCCCCTAACTGGCCTCCTCCAAAGGCAGGGAGAGGGCTGGGGGCTCCTCTGCCTCCACCTGAGGCCAGACCAGGAGCAGCTCCTGGGGAGCTGGGGAGAGAGGAAAGTGGAAAGGAAGGAGGGGGAGGAAGGAAGGAGGGCACAGGATTAGCAGCTACCACAGCCCAGCCCTCTGCCAAATGCTTTGCCCAAGTCCACTCCCTGTACTATGTAAACAGCTCTCTGAGCTTGGGATTATTCCTACTTTAAAGCAGGAGAACAGGGGCTTGGGGAAGTTCTTTGGTTTGACCAAGGGCGGAGGGCTAACGAGCAGCAGAACCTAACCTTAAACCAAGCTGTCTGCTTGGGACACCATTTCACTCCCAGGGCACTGCCTCCCTCTCCCACTTCCTCTGGATTTCCCCAACCCTCCAGAAGGACCAAACTTCGCTTGACATCCTGCCACTCTCCCTGCTTTCTGCTTGGCCAAGCAGGTCCACACCCGTGTGGCTTCTCAACATGGGGGAATTTCCTCGGCACCACATGCACACAAAGTCAGAGCTAAAGACCAGTGGTGGGTGGGGATTACAGATAGCACTGTCTGCATGCGCCCAAGCCAAGCAGAGCACTGGAATTGCCCTTGTTTGGATAGCTGCTCAGAATGTCACCTGCTGCTACCAGGACCTCCTTGACTCCCCACCCATCACCCATCACCTTCTGTCTTGACACATCTTTTCCCCCTGGTAGAAGGAACTGAACCAAAGCCTACACACTGAGCTATATCCCAGCCTTCTTTATTTTGAATCAGTCTCAACTAAGTGGCTAAGTCACCCAGGCTGGCCTTGAAATTGCAATCCTCCTGCCTCAGTCACACCAGGCTTGACACACTTTTATTTTCTCGTTAAGACTTTGCCATAGTCTAGAATTGCTCTTATCCAGATATTGTTTCGTATCAAACACAAACACATACACATACACACACACACACACACTCATGCATAGCACACACACAAAATCCAGCTACCACCAAGGCAAAGCTGGCTGTCCAGGAGTTTAGTGAATCACACCAGAGTTCTGTGTTGGCTTATTTCACAGGTCAAGGCATTCTCCCCCTACCATGAGTATAATGGTTTAACCTCATCTATACATAGATTTCAAAGCTCCTGCTGAGAAGGAACACACACACACACACTCATGCATAGCACACACACAAAATCCAGCTACCACCAAGGCAAAGCTGGCTGTCCAGGAGTTTAGTGAATCACACCAGAGTTCTGTGTTGGCTTATTT
This sequence comes from Fukomys damarensis, assembly GCF_012274545.1. Taxonomy (NCBI): domain Eukaryota; kingdom Metazoa; phylum Chordata; class Mammalia; order Rodentia; family Bathyergidae; genus Fukomys; species Fukomys damarensis. Next base: position 20,947,991 of record NW_022900929.1, read on the forward strand.
CACAGGTCAAGGCATTCTCCCCCTACCATGAGTATAATGGTTTAACCTCATCTATACATAGATTTCAAAGCTCCTGCTGAGAAGGAAAACCTAAGCATGTTTAGCTGTGTTGCCTGGATGACTGTGGGTAGGTGGCTAATTCTGTGTGACAAAGTCTCTTCGGTGAGGATGAGTGACTGAGCTCCCTGATCAAAAGATATCATTGCAGGGGCTTTCAAATGACATTGTACTGAGTGCGAAGTTACCAGGGCCAGTGTTCTGTGCACAAGTAATGGATGCTGACACAGTGCCACTCAGTTTATCTGGCCTTGCCTGGCCTGCCCTTAAAGTTGTTGCCTTATGTAAAACTAATCTCCCCCTAGATATAGACTACCCGCCTCTAAGTGATTCCTCCAGAAACCTACAGCACCAGCCTAGACTCCACAGAGCCATGTCGTAACAGGGCAGGGAAACTTGTCTAAAAGCTGCTCCCGAAGGAAGCCTGAGCTGTGGCTGTCCACACTCTCCATCAGGTGCAAGGAGGCCCCATCTCCACTTTCCAAGTACTAGCTGTTGCCAGTCATGGATATTTGGTCTTAGGTTTACAGCAGTGTTTGAAAGTACAGCTCCAGAGAAAGTTGTCAAAGATGCAGGTTCCAGAGTCCTGGACTCCTGATTCTGATATTTTTATAACCTTGAATGCTTCCCTTCTTTACAAGATTCCTGGAGAAAGAGAAACCTGATCAGTTCCTGCTTTCTTGGCAAAAAGGGCCACCCAGAAGCCGTCAGCTCTCATTGCTATGGAAAAGAATTGGCTCTGGTGACTTGGATCTTGCTTATGCAAGATCTAGCCCAATAACATCTGAAAACTCCTGGGATGATATTTTTAGAGGCCTCAGACAGCTCAGTCACTCACCTCCACTGGGAGGATCTCGCCACACAGCTCCCACCCACATTCATTGTCTCAGTCACTTTTCTCATCACTGAGACACAATACCTGACACGTGAAGCTTAAAGATGGAGAGGTTTATTTTAGCTCACAGTTTGTAGAGGTTTCGGTCCATAGTCGGCTGGCTTCAAGATAGGACAGCATGGCAGAGGAGTACGGCAGAGGAGAAGAACTCACGCCATAGGGAAAAAGACATGTGGAGGAGTAGGAAAGGGAGATTTGCCTTAGACCACACCCGCAGTGACCCACCCCTGTCAGCCTGGCCCTACTTATCTGTTCTGTTTTTGTTTTTGTTTTTGAGACAGGGTCTCACTATGTAGTTGAGACTGACCTGGAGCTCACTACGTAGCCTAGGATGGTCTCGAACTCACAGTGATCCTCCTGCCTCAGCCTCCCGAGTGCTGGGATTACAGGTGTGCACCACCATGCCTGGCCTGGCTCTACTTCTCAACATCACATTTAGCTATAAACTCATTATTGGGCCAATCCTCTGATGAACATCAAGATGATTCAATCATCCCCCAAACACCCCACCTATGGGCACATGAAGCACTGGGGGGACATCTAGATGTAAACCATAATAGTCATCCAGGCAACATGCCACTTCTGAGCGTGCTCAATGTTTCCTTCTCTGCTGGAGCCCCCAAACCCACAGGTGGATGGGGTTAAACAGTTACACTCCGTAGATAAATCAGATCAGGACTGATTACTCCTGTCACTTATCTCGAGGGCTAGGCAGGATAAATGCCTCAAAGTAGTATTTGGAAAGATATCATCTAGCCTCTGTTCCCTTCTGAAAGTCAAAAACCTCGGTTTAGATGGAAACCATCCCCATGACAAGGTCTCCAGTTCTAAATGCAACCATATGCCTGCCTTCTGAATCTCCATTTCATCCAGTTATTTCCCTCCTAAAGAGGAAGCCAGACTGTTGCATTTCATTACAAAGTCATTCCTGGCACTGTTGTACAGGTAGCACCATGGAAATTCACAATACATGCTGAAGAACCACCAGCCACAATCCTCCCTACCAAAGCCTACAAGGATGAACCCTTTGAGACCAACCGAAACTGATCACAGGTGATACAGTGTCATAGCTCAAGCTGACAGCATGGAAATTGTCTCACTGATAAGTATAGTATGAACTCTTACCAACTTACATTCAGAAGAGGCCCCTGGCTCTAGATCCCTGTTATAGTTTGGATCTGAAATGTTCCCCAAAGACCCATTTGTTTTTTGGGTTTGTTTTGTTTCGTTTTGGTACCATGGATTGAACTCAGGTCCTTGTGCTTGTGAGACAGGGAGCAGAACCATTGAGCTAAATCCCCGGCTCTAAAGATGGATTTGTTGAAGGCTGTTTCCTGGCTCATGGCACTACTGGGCGATGTAAGCACCTTTAAGGAATGGGGCCTAGCGGGAGGAAGTGAGGCTATTAGGGGTCGTGTCCTTGAAGGGGAACTTGGAACCCAAGCCCCTTCCTTTCTCTCCCTTTGCTTCCTGGATCTGAAGAGATAAACAGGTCCCTTCAACCATGTGCTCTTGATTGATGTTCTGTGCTATCACAGGCCCAGAGCAACAGGGCAGGGCAACCATGGACTGATGTCTCTGAAACCATGAACCAAAATAAACCTCTCCTTCAAAACAAGTTGACTTTTCTCAGATATCTTGTCACAGAGGGAGAAACTTACTAAGGGTCTCCTGCCACTTCCCAAACTCAGATGTACCCACCTCATGCATGAACCATCATCTGAGGATGTGACACAAACTCCTAGTTCTTACCAAGAATCTGACAGCTGACCTTTGCCCCCTCACTCTTTCACCCCCGCAACTGCATTCAAGTTTGGCTCTTGATGTTGAGTCCACTGGTAATTTTGGATGGACCATATCCTTCCCAGTGCAAAATAGAAAAGACTCAGAGAGCAATTCATACAAGTGTTTCTTAAAAGTTAATCCAATCAAAAAAACTCATGGCCTGCATAAAATATGCAAAATTAAGCAAAATATACTAACACAGCACTTTATTTTTCCATTGCCTCAGAGATTTGAGGTGTTGTCAGAATGGTGCTCTATTTCAACCCTGCACTTCTCTCCCCGAGCACATGAGCTATTTGTCTGGCCATGCGATTGCCAACCACAGCAGTATCACGCACCTGGCATTTCTGCTCCTCTGTGTTTTCACCTTTGCAGCCAAGAACTCTGACTTTCCGTCCCCACTCCCTACTAGAGAACACTTTCTCGAATGTAAATTGACAACCCAATTCAGTCCAATCCACAGGCATTATATTTCCACTCAGCAAATTTATGCCTCTCGGTCCACAATTAAGAAGGAAATATGGTCTGTGTACCCCCTGTGTGTTTCAGCAGGAAGAAAAATATTGATAGATGGCTTAAAAATAAAAACTCCCAGCAAGCTAAAATTCAAAATTCAGATCACAAGTAAAGAGTTGCCCTTCTCTCAGGGGGTTCCATGCTGGTCATGTGAGCCTTTTCCCTGCCCTTCATGTCAGAACCTTCCCAGTAACACCCAAGGACTGAAGTGAGCAATTGGTATGATTTAGTTGCAAACATGGGCCTAATTTCCAGACACTCCCTAACTGAATGTGTCACTAGCATCCATGTGGTTACCCGGAGGCTCATCTCCATCAATAGCTCCTTTGTCCTGGTTTTTGCAAACCCCACTGCCAAAGGTCATTACCAATGGCAGATGTGAACAATAGCAGCCCTGGCTGGTGTTTCTCTGTGCTAACCAAGCCGCCAGTTCCTCGGGTTTAGGAGAAGTGACAGAGTGACATCTCCCTGGCCAGAAATCAGCCCAGCCTCCTCTTCCAGTCCTCCACTGCCCCCACTCCCTTGTCAGGGTCTTGTTCCAAGTGTTTTTGGTTACTGTGGCATGTTGCCTGTGAATGCTAAATATTCAACAATCTTTGGGCTCCTGAGTGCTTTTGTGCAAAGAGGTTGGCTTTGAGAAAAGAACAAGCTGATCTGAACGAAAGGGAGCAACACAGCAAGCAAGCAGAGTCAACAGTTCAAAAGAAGTGAAAAAGAAAGAAGGCTGCCTATTCAGCAAGACATGCACTCCACAAATCCAGCACAGCCAGGAAAGAGCTAGGTGCATCATTGTGGAGGACTGGGTGGTCACAGGCAGGGTGGACCGTGTGAGCTCTGGACTTGGTCTGCTAGGAAATCAATCCTGCAGGGCCCTGGGTAAATGTGAACCCCTCAGAGTCTTAGTGTCCTCTCCAGCAGAGGGATTTGGGCCAACATTACAGGAAAAGTAACTGAAATGAGGCATGTGCTAGGCCAATACATGTACTGATGAGCAACCAAACACATGTGCTAAAGGAGACCTGGAAGTTAGAAAATATGGGGCTTCAGCTGCAGATATGTATTTAAAATTTAAAAGTTTAAAAAGGTTTACAGAGCAGGTATGGTGGCACATGCCTATACTCCCAGCATCCTCAGAGGCTGACAGGAGGATCAAAAGTCTGAGTCCACCCCAGGCAACTCAGTAATTTAGCTAGACGCTGATTTTTACACACAATGGAGTACTATTCTGCGAAAAAGAAACTCAAGATAAATGTATGAGTCAGTTGTAGGAAAATGGATGCAATTTGAGACCATAAAGGTAAATGAAACAACTCAGAATGCAAGTTTAAATGTTGCATGGCTTCTCTTCTATTAGAAACCCAAATTATAAATAAATATCAAAATAAAAGATAGCTAATAGAAAGTAGGGAGCTCTTTCTCAAATGGGAAGGGGATCATGAGATGGAAGGGAGGGAAGGAGAGGAAAGAAAGGGGAGGAGAAAAGGAATTAAGATGTGTTACGTACATGGACCGACTCCACATAGGAATGTAAACATTGTATACAGCACACACGGACTAATAAAAATAATTTAAAATTTTTTAAAGCAAAAAGTAAAACATGGGCTGGGAATATAGCTCATTTTGAAGGTCTTGGATTCAATCCCAAGGAGAGAGAGAGGAGAGAGAAGAGGAAGGAAAAAGGGAAGGAAGGGTCATATGTGTATGTGTATTATATATACACATGTTATATATGTGTGTGTGTGTGTATTTACATACACACACAATTAATACTCCTTAGAATAAGCAATGGCTACCAAAATAAAAAATACCAGCTATTATGTGCCAAGCATCATCTGAGACACTTTATCCACACTCCTTTCATCTTCCAAGTAGCCTTTAGTGACATTAGCGTCAAGGATTCCACTGTCCAGATGGGCGTCCGGTGGTAGAAAGCAGTATCTTACCTGTGACTGCGCAGTAAGTAGCTCGTGGCGGATCCCAGGGACAAACTTCCGGGCTGCCTGTGCTGTAGGCCCTGACCGCGGCACCACGGTGGCCTCCCCGTGGTAGGAAGGAAAAGCAGCTGCGTGCAAATGTAAGATGTCCACGCAGCACTGACCTTCCGTTTCCCAGATGCTCAAGGTACAAAAAAGCTGCTGACGTTCAGCGAGAGGCGAATTTCTGCTTCTTTGAGCTGCCAGCCCATGCTGACTGGGACCCCCGCACTCCCCAGGGGGTCCCCTCCCCAGTGTGGCGGCCCCACAGCACATCAGGCTCCGGGTTCCAGGCATGACCCAGTGCCAGGGTCCGGACTCAGTTAGCAACCGTGTGAGCAGCGCCTGATGCTCTCTGGGGCCCAGCCGCGCCAGGCCTAATTAGCTTATTTTTACCTATGCTGCTCCTCCCAGCAGTGGCCAATCCCTACAGCCAAAAGGCTGAGAACCCGGCTGCCAGAATCTCCGCAGCAGCTTCTCCGAGCCTGTTCATAATTAATTTTATAAAGGCCTTGGCTCTCAGGCCTCATTCCATGTGCCTGATTCAGGTGAGGTCGATCAAGGGGGAAGATGCAATCTCAGTGTGTGTGTCTGTGAGAGACTCCAACATACAAAGATGACAGCCAATGGGGCTCTGTCCTGCTTTGGAACCTGGATGGGCTGAAATGGTTCTTCTTTTATTCATCATTAAATGGGTAATCGACTCCTGCAGGAGAGGGAGCATGTCACTCTGTCACAGGAAGTCCAGCAGCAGACTTCCCAGGAGCCATCAAAAACCCAGTACCCAGCACAGAGCCTGGCACAGTAGAATCACTCAACAAACATTTGTGGGTTAAAAAGTGCTTTTCAGCATGGTGGCACACAACTGTGATCCCAGTAATCGGGAGGCTGAGGTAGCAGGATTGCTACAGGTTTGAGGCTAGCCTGGACTACACAGTGTTAGGGAATTGATCATGTTAAAGTATGCTGTGACACCGCCTCACAGGCTGCATTCTCCTGGTACATCTTGGCTCCTAAAATGACCTCATGCCCTTATCTTTGGTTTCCCTCCGCACCAAGGCCACAGTGGTCCAGGAAAGTTGAAACCTGTGTCTGCAGGACTGGGCCCATAAAAACACTCTGGCCTGTGATAGGTTAAAAGTAGCTCACTCCTCATAAATAAGCAATAGCCCACCCCAAAACTGATAAAAGGACCTTCCTTTCTTTGTTCTCTCTCTCCTTCTGCTTCTTCTTCCTCCTCTCTCTCTCTCTCTCTCTCTGCCTTCCTGCCTCCTGCTCGCCTCCCTACAATAAAGATCTCCTGCCGGACCTCTCGGTGAGTGAGTGGCCTAATTGGGAAGGGGCACCCGAAAGGGCACGCGAACCCCCTTTCACACAGTGGGTTCAAGGCCAGCCTAAACTACATAGCAAGACCCTGTCTCAGAAAACAACAAAAAGAGTGCCTTCTACATTGACTTCCTTGAAGACCAAATTAAGAATTATCCAGGCGAATAGGGGCAAACTGTATCTGTATAAGAATCTTTTTGCCTTCATCAAGTAGCTGAAACAAACAAGAGTTTGTTCTTCACAGATCAGATTGGTGCAGTATCTCAGATATGTCAGGAACAATGTCTTCACTATTGTTTTGATTCTTCCCTCATGGTTACAGGATAGTTCTTATAGCTCCAGACATTATATCCACCTCCAAAGCCGAAGCTGACTACCCTCGGCTGTGGAAGAACCCAAAGAAGTAAGGATTTTGCTTTTAGGCTCCTTGTTGAAGGCAAACAAGGAAGAAGGAAAGTGGGAAGATGGGCTTCAGGTCAAGCCAACCAACAGAGTCTTCCACAGTCTTTCCAAGCTTGTTTTTCTTCAGTCCTTCCTGTGTTGCTCATTATCCATTCAATCAGCTAGCAGTGATCACAGGTTATCTTGGGGCTGGGTTCCAAGTGAGGCCTAGAGTCCCCCCTGTCTTGTAGCAAAGACAGTGTTGGGGATGAGCAGAGAAGGGGTGGAAAGCTGTTTCTACAGAAATCCTTTACGCTTCTTCCTGTGGCTTTTCCCATGCATCCACCACCTCCAAGTTACTCAAGTTCCACCTAGCCTTTTTGTTTTAATTTCTTAAAAATTTTTAATTGTGATGAAATACACATACCACAAAAAGAAGTGTCTTCACCATGTTTAAGTGTACGGGTTCATCCAAGTTAAGGACATTCACATTGTTACACAACTGATCTCCAGGAATTTTTTCACATTAAAACTCTGCACCCATTGGCAAGTCCTTTGCTCCCCGCCCCACCACGCCAGCCCCTGGCAAGTGCCATCCTGTTTCCCTTTAATATGAAGGTGACTGTCCCAAGTATCTCACTGAAGTGGGATCATGCGGTATTTATCCTTCTGTCACTGGCTTCTTTTAACTTAGCACAATGTCCTCAAGGTCATGGTGTATGTCAGAGTTATACATCACTTTCACTTATCCATTCATCTACCAATCAAGTCTTACCTTTTGCTTTTTTTTTTTGAAACAGGGTCTTGCTGAGTCTCTAAATGACCAAGGCTGGGCTCCAACTTCCAGTCCTCCTGCTTCAGCCTCGCAGAGGGTTAGGATTATAATCTTGTGCCACCTTGCATAAATACTGTTTAATGCTCAATAAAAAAAATACCTTCTCCACGATGACCAGAACAACCTAGGTTGGCTCACTGCCTCTGTGAGGAATAAATAAACATCCATCTGCTTCAGATACTGACTTTCTGCATTTTCTGTCAGCCAAAGCCAAACCCCTTTGTTTTTACCACCTCATTTGTCAAATGGTCATATCACCAGGAGCAGATCATCAGATAGCATATGTATTTCTTTGCCAGGGCTGTCATGGCACAATAGTCCACCCCAGCTGTGGTAGCTGAAACAGGAATGTATCATCCTGCCTTTCTGAAGGCTGAAGTTCAATGTGAACTTCCGAGGCCTCTCTCCCAGGCTTGCAGATGGCTGTCCCCTTGTGATGGCCTCTCACATTCTTTCCTAGGTAGAGGAGGGCTCTTGGGATCTCTGTGTCAACATCTCCTCTTCTTACAGGGTCACCATCAGACTAGATTAGAGCCCACACCAATGGCTCCACTTTAACATTTTCATCTCTTTAAAGGCTGTATCTCTGAATACAGTCACATTGTAAGGTCATGGGGGTCAGGACTTCACATGAATTTCAGGGCCCACAACACTGTGTCATGGTAGGGTCATCCTGTCACTATAATACTCCCATACCAATGCACAAATACAAGCCAATCCAGACCCCTGAGTGACCCTGACCCTGAATTTCTCCCTGGTGTCCCACAACTCCACAGCACCCTGCAATCAAAAATTTAATGCTGAACTGGGAACAATGGTGCACACATATAATCTCAGCTACTCAATAAGCTGAAGCAAGAGGATCCCGAATTCAAGGCCAGCCTGGGTAACTTAACATGATCCATTTCAAAATAAAGAGAGCTGGGGATGTAGCTCAGTGGAAGACCCCAGCTCCACAAAAAAGTTAAGGTTGCAATAGCTGCTCAAATTTTTAATGACCTCCTTTGCTTCTATCATTAAATTGTTGAAATAATCTATGGGAATAATACCTACAAACATTTAACAATGCCTGGAACTTGTACATAATCAATTTTTGTTCTTATTACATTATAATTATTATAGAACATTTAGAAAGTGCACACTAGAAACCACTTAGAAAAAAAGACTGATAATGTTTTCTGGGCAAACATTCTCTCCAAACACTGTTTAAATCCATCCTTGGTCAATGTCCTAAGCCACTTGAGGGAATTTTAGATACTTGCCTCATTTGCGGGGTGTTTGTAGAGACCACTAGCTGGTGGGGTTTCTGACAGGTAGTGGAGAGGTCTTGGATTGGGGTACATAGCCAGACTGGTCCCCACACCTAAGGCTGTGCTCTCGCATAAGCCCAACATGCTTCCCAAACCTGGCTGGTCTAGGCTGGCCTTTGTCTATACACAGGGAGAGAAATAGGAAAACTTAAGCCAGGCATGGTAATGCACACCTGTAATCCCAGCACTAAGGAGGCTAAGGCAGCATGATTCCCTCAGATTTGAGGCCAGCCTGGGCTACTTAGTGAGTTCAAAGCAGCCTCAACTACGTAATGAGACCCTATCTAAAAAAAAAAAAAAAAAAAAGAAAGAAAAACTAAATTAAGAATTGATGTAGGACTCACCTGTTTTGCTTCCACTTTACAGTGACAGTTTGTGGTTTGGATTTTTGTGTTTTTACAAGTGAGAATTACTTCTCACCTCTCCCAGGCCGTGTACGCACAGAGGATAGTGCCCAGCATTTAACAGCATTCATCAGCCTCACTAATCCCACCCGCTTGTTTGCCTAAGTCATGCCAAAACCCTTGGCTTGGCTCAGCATTCGCTCTTGGCCAGTGACTTTGATGTCCTCCCCCACCCCTGGCTCTCAGCAAAGGACTCAGCCTGTGTGCCCAAAAAAAGACTTTGCGTTCCAACTGGAATCTGCCCAAACTCATCTTTGCTGAAACTTGTGACTTTCAGATTCTTCCCTCTCTCCCTCTGTGCTGCTGATTAAAATTTTTAAATTCCCCCAGGAGGTGAGTCAAATCAGTCGGAGGAGATGTGTTAGAGAAGGGAGGCTCTGGTCAGCGGGGCTGACCAACAAAAATGCTGCTGTGCCAGGGAAGGCCTGAGCGTGGACCTGGTGAAATAAAAACAGAGACCCCTGAGTCTGAGAAGCACTGGGTCTGCCCTGCTTAGCAGTGTGGGGAACCATGCTGGCGGATAAAAGACCCAGGAAGCTGGTAGATCTGTAAGGGGCAGGTCCCTCGGAGGAATCTTGAGCAGAGCCTTGAGCAGAGCCCGCATGATTGGAACGGTGATGGGAAGCCACTCCCAGGGCTGGGTGGACAGGAGAAGGCGAGGGGCAGGCAGAAGGAAAGTCAGGGCAGACACCATGGACAGCAGAAGTGGACACATCTGGACCTAAACTGGGTGGCAGTGGGAAGGGACACTGCTGGGAGTTTGTGAAGGAGAAGCCAGGGGGAAGGGAGGACATTGGTGATTTTCTGAATGTGGGGTGTGGCAGACATGGGAGTTGGTCTTAGAAATGCCAGATTCTGACTGTGTTTCAAGGGACAAACAGAGTGCCAGAGCTGGACTCAAAACTCTCTAAAAACCACCTAAAGCAAAAACCAAAGGCTGGCATTCCAGAAAGGAGCAGAAGCCTGGTTAGGTGGCACACACCTGTGATCCCAGCACTCTAGGAGGCTGAGGCAAGAGAATTAGCAAGTTCAAGCCCAAGCCGGCTAACTTAGTGACACTCTATCTCAGAATAAAAAATGTTAAAAGGGCTTAGGATATGGCTCAATACAAAGGTCCAGAGATTAATCCCCAGTACAAGAAAGGAGAAAGGGAGAGAAGCTTTCCGGACTCACAATAATGGGGGAAAAGTCTATTATTTAAGCCTGGAACAGCAAATATTGCTAGCCCAACCCAAGATGTAATAGCAGCCCAAAAGATAGTCAAACAAAAATGGGGAAATATAGCTAAATGTGCCTTAGTCAGTGGGGTGTTGGAGCCAGCTCTTATCAGAAAATATGCAGAGATTATTAAACATTAAATTAGGGACTGGGTAGCTGGGTGTGGTGGCACACGCCTGTAATCCCAGCACTCAGCACTGGGGAGGCTGAAGCAGTAGGACTGCTGTGAGTTCGAGACCAGCCTGGGTTACATAGTGAGTTCCAGGGCAGTTTCAGCTGCATAATGAGACCCTGTCTCAAAAACTCAAAAATAAATAAATATATAAATAAATAGGGACTGGGTGTAGAATTCAGGGGTGGAGCACTTGCCTAGCATGCATGAGGCCCCAGGTTCCATTCCCAGCACAGCAGAAAAAGTAATTTAAAAAAATAAAAGCACTTAAATGAAACTTAAAATTCAATAAACCATAATAAAATCAAAGGCGATAAATATTTAAACCTTGTCGCTTCCTAATTATTTTACTGCCATTACCACCTGTGCTTTTGAGGGTATTTGTGCCCAGCGTGTCTGTATTTTGTAAATGCTGCTGTTGTGGGGCCTATATGCCATTCCTCGTCTCTTCCCTGCTTTGCTTAATGATGTCACATGAGGAGTTTGCCTTCTGTCATTATGGGATGGTTTACACCATGGAAACTGGCAAATGCTGCTGCTCACCAGAGCTTCCAGGTAGGGGCTCTGTGAGCAGGCTCCTGCCAGGGCAAAAGCAGGGCAGAAGTGGGATATTCTTCAATAAATGGGGCCCGTCCGATGCAGCACCTGCTTTCCTACCCTGCTACCCAGTTCTTAAAAGCCTCTTCCAATGTCTGCCTTGTAAACTCAGTCTTCCAAGGAATAAGGCTTGGGGTGAGAACAGAACATTTTTAAGTGGGCTACTTTCAAGCCTCTAGGTCTTCTGGATCTGCAAACCTGCTCCAAGTCTCACCTTTGAAGTTGAAGGAATTTTGCTGTGGGCAGCAATACATTTCCTGCTGCCAGCCAGGGTTCTTCAAAGTCTGGAGCTCTTGGGTCACACAAAGTCCCCAGACATGATCAGAGTGAGCCCAAGGAGGGGCAGCCATGTCTACCCGTGGACCTCCTCTGCTCGTGTCAAATGGTTTCCCCCCAAGTAATCTGGCTAACTGTAGTGAAGGACAAGGAAAGTTATCCGAGGGGCGCCCATAGGCTTCTTTATAAGGCTGATGGTGGGGTCCTGAAATCCAAGCCCCTCCCTCCAACTCTCACCACTGCCCTTTTCATTCAGGCCCCTAACCCTTTACCCCAGATGCCCCCAGGCTGGCCAGCTCAGCTCCCTGCCTCTGGTTTGATGCCCTCTGTTCCACTCACCAGGCACCATTCTTCTCAGGGTTAGTATGACCTTAGACCACTGATCTCAGCCCACACTCCAAGCCCACACTGTACATCCAGGCCCTGTCTCCACACTCCCTCAGGCCTCCCATCTCCCAGCCTTCCCTGTGCCCTGACCCTAGTCACCTGTGCATCACTCCCTCCTCAAAGCCCCTGCAACCTTGCAAGCACTGCCTGGCCTATTGGTCTATCTATAGGGCTCAATTCTCATCTTCCTCCAAGACAAGGCAAGCACCTCTCTTCCCAATCCCCTTCCCCCAGCACCACTGGCCTCCTGCCATTGGGGTACTTAGCACAAAGTACTGTTGCATTACCCCCACACCCTGTGCCCCACAGCAGGAGCTCTGTCTGAGCCACAGTAAGACCCTATGAACAGCACCTGGCTGGGCCTGGTTCACAGTGAGCATTCGGCTGTCGTGTGAATGAATGGATTACAATCTCAGAGCCTGTGTTGACACTTGTCCTGTGTGGTCTCCGGGTAGCAGAGCCCAGCAGCTCAGGAAGGGAGATCCAGGGGACTAGCTGTGTGACACATTCCAGCCACACCACTTTCTTTCTGTGGCCTGGGGGCTTTCACCAACCCAAATGCTCCTTAATTGGTTTCATCCTCACAGTGGTGCAAGGAGGGACATGCTGCTGGAGTTGCCATTATTATTACTACTGCTAGGTACTGTTATTACTTTTTTTTTTCTTTGAACAAAAAGCAGCAGCAATGTTTATTTGAGAAAGTAAAGGTAAAGAATGAGAGAGAAACTGGCTCTGCAGAGCGACCTTGGCTGAGCAAATAGAAGAGAGTAAGAGCAACGATAAAAGCGCAAGTTCCATCTGAGAAATACAGCACGGGCTACCATGGAAAGTTATGATAGCCTGTTATTACTTTTTAAGAATACAGAAGAGTAAACAAAACAAAACAAAACAAAACAAAAAAAGAAGAGGAAGCATAGGCACAGAGAAGCTAATATAACTTGGCACATGTTTAGCATCCTAATTTTTAAAATCCCAAATCCTAACTGCCCCCAAATCAGACAGATTTGAGAGCATTTCACATTTCAGATTTTTGCATTAAGGATGTTCTCAGTAAAGTCTATGCAAGCATCCTTCAAATTCAAAGACTCTAAAATCTGAAATCCTTCTGTTCTCAGGCATTTCAGATGGGAACAGTCAATGTGAAAATGGGAAAGTCAGGATGTGAAGCCTCACAATTAGCCAACAAGCTACACTGCATATCAGTAGCTTAGCCCAAAGCCTGCAGGGCCGCATGGTCTGAAGAACTGTGAGCCTCCTCCTCCGACAGCACTGGGATCCCCAAAACTCATCAATCCCGCATGCTTACCAGAGCATCCAGACTGATCCTTCTTCCACCCCAGTCAAGAGCAGTGTTTTGACTTTGGGGAGGCTGCCTTCACATAAGAGAACACTGTGGGGTTGACATTAAATTCCCAACAACTGAGAAGCCTGGGCAGGGCTAACCTCATCTCCCCAGCTGATTTCCTTATCTGTAAAAGAGTGGAAATAAAGGCCATCAGGTTCTTAAATCTGACGTAAGAAATGGTAACTGGGAACACCTGTATTCACAGCACTCAGAAGCTGGGAAAGGAGGACCCAAGTTCACGTCCAGCCTGAGTAACTTAACAACATAGATTCTGTTTCAAAAGTAAATAAAAAGGGCTAGAGATGTTGGGTGCAATCCCTAGTACCACAAAAAAAAAAAAGAAAAGAAAAAAGAAATAGTGAAGTGGTAGCTATGAAACGTATTTGCTTACAGAGAAAGCCAGGGAGGTAGAGAGATGGGGTGGTGTGGGGAGGAAGTAATCTCGCAGTGATTCAGACTCTTCCCTGCAGCCCTCTCTCTCTCCCTGTTTCCCCTCTTGTATCCTGAGTCTTCACAGAGAGGCTGCCTGCAGGTGCATTGCTGGGTACAAGTAAAACTCAGGATTTCCAAAAGCAGATCTGCCATGTAACTCTTGTGGCCTTGACACCACCCTGAAAACAGGACTCCAAATAAATAACCACACACACACACACACACACACACACACACACACACACTCACACACAAAACTCTGAAGGCATTATTTATAAATGGAAAAGAATTTCTTGATGAAGATAATTTATGCTCATTCTATATAGGGTTTTATTTGTAATGCAGAACCATTAGTTGCTTGTTTTATAGAGTCTGAATTACTAGAAAAGCTATTATAGGGCAGATAAGGATGGAGTTGGCAGCCCTGATTTCACCAGGCAAGCCTGAATATTTGCATCTTTTGGCTTTTGTGTGCTTAAGTTCACAAACTAGTCATCATCAAAAAGCTTTTTACATCAGAATAGATTACAATGTGTTTATAGGTCTGAGTCCTTCCAAGACAGTAGTTAATTGGCCTCGCCAACAGCAGCAGGAGCGGCCTCATTATCCTGATTTAACAAAGGAAAGCACTACATCCAGAGAAGTTAAGGGACTGGATCCAGGCCCTGCGCTGACTCTAATCATCATTGTCATCAGCATCATTATCACCGTCCCTAATTTTTAACATGCTAGGAGGGCACTCCAACAATCTGTCCTCATCCTCCAGGAGCTCAGAGATTAATAGACCTTTGATGTAGCCATTCCTCAAAGAGCTAAGTAGGTAATAAAACATAAATATTTATTGAAAGTAATACTCTCTTACCTCGAGCCTCATTCTTCATTAGAAGGAGTCAAGATACCAAATCCGAGACCTGGAGAGTGGTCGCCTCTCTGGCGGGTATCTCAATTTCCCTCTAAGTAGTAAAAAATTAAGGTCACCTGGCCATACCTCTTCCTAAGAATCAGCTGGAAAGAGGCTGGGGATTTAGCTCAGTGGTTCTGCCACCTGCCTCACAAGCACAAGGTTCTGAGTTAGAACCCCAGTACCCCCCCCAAAAAAAGAGTCAGTTGGAGATATTATTAAACCCCAGACTCCAAAGCCCTTATACTGTAGGTCTAGAGCTGTGGTGGCAAACCTATGCCACATTAGCACCTACGCATGCACAGCAGATTGTTTATATCACTGAAAGCTCTAAAAGTTTCGCCATCTCCGGTCTAGGTTGAGCCCAGAACCAGAGTCTATGGGAGATGCTATTTTAACTAAGGATGCAATAGAGGACAGGACAAAAGCTTTGGGGCTAAATGTGTCCAAGATATTGTCATTGTTTCGTGTGGCCCTCACAGCTTCTGACCCAGAAACATAGCTTATTTTTAGTTATGTGGACAAACGTAGAGCCTGAGGGATCACTTTTCTCCACAGTACATACAGCTGAACTTCTTAAACCTTGAATGGATTAACTTGGCACCTCATTAAGAGCATGATGAGGTGCCTCTTTTCTACAAAGCACATCCACCCAGCAGTAGTCAGAAGAGCGTAAAGATGAGGAACAGCTTGAGCCAGACTGCATGGGCTTCAAGTAACCTTGGATGACTTACTTATCTTCCTTGGATCTCAGATTTCTCAGTTGTAAAGTGCAAATAATATACAACATGGCTGAACCTGGAAATCATTATGCTAAGTGAAAGACCAGACGCAAAAGGTCACACGTTTATTATATGATTCCACTTATGAGAAATGTCCAGAGTAGGCAAATCTAGAGAGACAGAAAGCAGATGAGAAGTTACTGGGGGGTGAGGAGAGGAGAAGGGCACTGACTGCTGAATGGGTAGGAGATTCTCTGGAGTGACAACAACTTCCTGGAACTACATAGTGATGATATTTGCCTGATATGGTGAATATATTAAATGCCACTGAATTGGTTATTTTGACATGGTTGAAATGATGCACTTTATATTATGTGCATTTTTACCACAACTTTTAAAATGCAATTAGCAACAACCTGCCCCCCGCCTTCCCTCTGCACCCGGCAGTAAGGGAGGCACAACCAACAGTGACAAATGGTGTCCAGTGGAGCAGGAAGAAGCCAGCGCATCCTCCACCTCACAATCTTACAACCAGACTGATTGCCTGACGCCCATGTGAAAGTCTCCTTCCACAAGCAGATTCTCCACAGGTGCTTGCTTTCCCTTGTTTGCTCGTTCATTTAATCCTCTCACCTGCCATGGAGGAAACTCAGGCCAAGGGTATCTCAGAGTCTTGTAAGTGATGTGGCCAGATTTGAATTCAATTCAGTCTAAGACCAAAGCCTGGGCCCTTTCTACAAATTAAACACCACTTATCCAAAATTTGAAGCAGAAGTGTTTCAGATTTCAGATGTTGTTGGATTTGGTAAATTTTACATATACAAATGAAGTATCTTGTGGAAGGGCACTCAAGTCTAAACACAAAATTTGTGTATGTTTTATACACAATTTATGCACAAACCTGAAAGTCATGTTATACAGTAATATTAGAGCACCTGCATTTCAATTGTGACTGTCACGTGAGGTCAGGAGTAAAAATTTCCACTTAAGGCATCATGTTCCCAAAAAGTTTTGGATTTTGGAGCATTTTGGATTTTAGACTTTTGGACTGAGGATGTTCAACCTGTATTACACTATCTCCCAAGAGTAAAAATTTGAACTTTTTATAATTATGCATACATTTCATGTACTTTTCACACTTTTCTGAAGGCTTTCAAATTCCCCACATTTATTCTCACAACAATCCTTTGGTGCAGATGTTATCTTCATTTTACAAATGAAGCAAAGTTTTGCCCAAAGCAAAGCACTCTAGCTCCTTCACTCTGACCAGTTCTCAGGTACAGCAGTTATATTACAAACAGTACTCGGGTAAGTCCTGGGAGAACATTCAGGATCAGGGACATGAAAAAAGAGACATTTTGTTTTGGGTTTACTTTGTTTTTGGAAACCCTAGATAACTAGCTAAACATTTTCCCATCAGGTAAGGATATCCTGGTTCCTAACTCGACTACTGTTAAATACAGATTTCTTTCCTAAGAAAAGGTCCAAGAGAAGAATTGTGTTTAATCCGATACGTCTAGCATCTGAAAATATGGAGATGAAATAAAATCAAAAAACAAGAAATTCATAGGAACATAATGTGTTAAAACTTTGTTGCTTAAATTAATATTCATTGAACATCTACTAAGTCTTAAGAATAGAACCAGGTATATTTAGGGTATAATGGTAGACAAGAAGGATACCTGTCTTCTAATCTCATGTGACTTTCAATTAAATGCAGTATTGCCCAAACCTGAAGGAATATCTAGAGAGATTCTTAAAATACAGATTCCAAGGCCCTGCTCTGACAGTTTACATGGAGTCCAGGAACCTGGACTTTGAAAAAGCTTTTTCAGTGACTAGAAAGAAGAAGCAAATCTAAAAACCAACAGTGAAGCCTAGTCCTTCCCCAAATTACCCAGTCTTAGGAGGCACATGAAGCACTTGCTAAACATGCAGATTCCGAGGCAAATTCCCAGGATGGGCAATGGACAAGCATATCAGGTAATCCGTAAGGCCCAGGAAGTTTGACTCTAGCTGTTTTAGAAACATTACACACAACCCAAATCTCAACTCTCAAGTCCTGACAACTTCATACAGGAATAGAACCCAAAGTCGTCTGGCTTTCCCCAACATGAAAGAAACTGGTTATTTATTATTTCCAAAGCCAACATACAGGAAGCACCACCCCCTTCAGCAAAAATTTAGTTTGAAGACACATCTCCTTTATTTGTGCCATATACCATAACCATCTAACCAGCTCGAACAAACTCTAATTTCAAAGAAATTATGTTTCTGTGCTAAGACTTTCAATGCCAAGTTAACCAGAGGACATTTCTCCTGCAAAGCAGTGAACCTGTATGCACCTCTAATGGCCTATAAATAAATAATGGACATAAAAATAGCAATAATGAGCTCGGAAAAATACTAGCTAATTTACACCATAATAGAAATACCCAGGAATCTTTAACAATTGAAGGACTGATGACAGTCTCCCTAATAAGTACACCAAACCATATTATTTCACATGTGAGTGTAATTTCTAAATTGCAGTGTATAATGCAGAAGGGTGTAGACTCTCTGAAAGGCAAAGAAGTATTTACACGAGTGCTATTACTCAGCTGCATCATTCCCTGATGAGAAAAATCAAAGGAATTATTGGAACAATGTTTTCATTGAGGCCCCAGAGCAGAATGTTACAGAAAAAGGCTATCATTAATCTTTATGCAGTTGCAGAGATAAACTGCTCTCTGTGCCACATGAAGCATGCAGAGGTGTGGGCTTTTGTGTAAGTGGCCTTGTTCCTTGCACCCACCAGAAGCTAAGAGAGCTGCAACTGCCTGCATCTGTTTTCTAGCAAAGCCTGCACTAGCCATTGATTGACATCAGGAGTGATGGCAGCAGGTGCCATGAAGGGATTACCCATCAGTCAACTTTCCAACTCCCCAGTACAACCCCTGGAATAGTTGTCAGGCACCTAGAGAATGAACCTCAGCTCCTAATTTGGCATGTGCAATCCTCCAAAAGGCAGCCCCTACCTGTCTCTGTTGGCATCATGTTTAGCCTTTACTCATACTATGAATTAAACTTGTCACCAAGGGTTCATGTGTTGGAAGTTTGGTCCCCAGGGTATCCAGAGATGCTTTGGAATCATTAATAGGTGGGGCCTAGTGGGAGGTCCTTAGGTCAAATGGAGGCCTGTCCTTGGGAGGGACGGTGTGACCTCCCTCTCATTTTAGCAACCATAATATAGACTAGTATTCCTCCCTCCCAATTTCTACTTCCTCACCATGAAGTTTACATTTCAAAACTTTGGGAATATTTTACATACATGGATACGGTGGTGTTAAATGGGGACACTTTCCCCCTCGTCCACCATGGACATTCAGATACTCCAAAGACATTTTTGATTGTCACAGTGGAGGTGTTATAAGCATCTGGCAGCTAGAAACTATCCATGGCAGGGCAGACAGGAGGCAGCAGCAGTTGTGAGCTTCCCTTTCTCTGCTGTCCCATCCAGGCCCCCAGTGTGGGCCTTCCCGTTATCCACACCCAGAATCATGCTAAACTACTATCAGTGGACTAATTTAGTTATCACACACCCTTAATCCATATCCACAAGCCCTAAATCCCACCACCTCTGAAAAGCCCCACCTATGAGCACATAGGCTCTGGGGGAACATCTACATACAAGACATAACACACATAATGTTGCTTGATGGTATGGTACACACTGTTCATTCTGCTTAACCAGACTACTTACCCACACTCCCATGTTACTTTGAAAATTGTTACTAATGTTTCAAAATCCATCTCAGAGATCTCCTTTTCTGGAAATCCTTCCACTTACTACAGATAGTCAGTCCTTCCTCTTTAATGTACTTCTGCTATTGAATTGTCGTACTTGTACAACTTGTCTTATCTTTACCAGATAGTAAACTCCTTGAAAGCAGAGACTTTGTCTCAACTCTCCAGCCACAGAACAGCACAATTAGAGTGGACACTCCGGAAATATCTGTGGAATGCCAAGGAACGCACTGGAAGTTGCAGAAAGGTGATTATAAAGGGGATTTATTGGCTTTGGCTCTCACACTAGAATGGTGTCTGGAATACGTCCCAATCTCTATGACAAAAAAGAAACTATTGGATGTAGTTTGGGTTTCACTGCCAATCAAAGTCATCACGGAGAAGAACAAACTCTGCTGTGGCTTTTTAACACAATGGAACTGTTTAGAGGAGAGCCTTACCTTCAGGAAATTCCAGTGAGCCTGTTTTATTGTTCCCCTCCAATAATGATGACTCCCACAGGATTAAATGGAGTATAAAATAATTGCTAAAATATCCCTGACTGTGCATAGGCTGCACGAGGTGTAGTGTGTGTTCCTACTTCACTCAGGAGAGTGAGGACTCAGTCATGGAAACAAAGAGTGTCCCTGGAACTGTCTATGGTAGGAAGAGACAACTGTAGGAGGAAAGGGGCAGGATAATGCAGAATAAAAAAGACTCCAAACATCGCAAACAGACTGGTTCAGATTGCTATCTCAACCGCACCTCAGGTCCCTTCATGCTTCTGAGCCTCAATTGGTTCCTCTATAAAATAGGCTATTGTCTAGGAATCTCTAAAGGAACAGAGTCAATGGAATATATATATATATATGGAGGGAGGAACAGAGAGAGAGGTGGGGGAAGCTAAAATTACACGAGGGGATTGATCAGATAGGCTTCCAGGATCAGAGATAAGATAGTCCACAATGACAACCTGTGTGCCAGGTCCAGAGGGTCCAATAGCTGTTTAGTCCCAGATGCAAGAATCCATAGAACAAGAGGGATAAGGACACTGTGACAGTCCAAAACCGAAGGTCTAGAAGCTCCCTGGGAATCACTGGCAGGAGTCCACATTGAAAGGCTGAAGAAACAAATGTCAGATGTCCACAGGCAGTGGCCATAACAAAATATATAACCACACAAGCAGAACAGACCTTTAAAGTGCAGCCGACTTCCTCCTTCTTCCCCTTTCATTCTGAGCTATAAGCTTATTGGATGATGCCATGCACATTCAGGGTGGGTATCCTCCCCCATTTGCTGGTTTACATGCCAATCATCCCTGGAAATACCCCACAGACACACCCAGAGATGTGCCGTACTAATCTACTAGGCATTTCTTAATCCAGTCAACCTAACAATCACAGTGAACCATCACAAACAGGGATATAAAATTTCACTTTGTTAAAGATTGCCATGATGATAAAAGAAGTAATGCCTGTGAAAATGCCTGGTGCAAAGAAGGGTCTCAGTCATTGCAGTTCCCTTTCCTCCTGTGGCAATGTAGAGGAGAAACATATCAGAACAAATATGTCCAAAGTTAGGGACACAGAACCAGATACAGTAATATCAGCTGCTGAGGAGGCTGAGGCAGGAAGATCATAAGTTTAATGCCATCCTGTCTCAAAAATAAAAAGTGCTGGAGATGTGGCTCAGTGATAGATCACTTGCCTAGTAAGCAGGAAGCCCCGGCTTCCATCCCCAGTACCTTAAAAAAATTTAGGGACCCAGGGCACAACAACATAAGCTCCAAAGAGATAGTTTTACCAGGTGGGTGAGTTGGGAACAATGCAACAGGCCTGGAGGACCCTAGAAACTTCCTTGCCACCAGTAGAGACACATGTGGTTGCATTCAATAATGCACAACTTTTCCCTCTTGCAAGGATGGCTTTATGAGCCAGTATCTAGTGCGAGAGCACAGGGATCTAGAAGTTCTCCACACCTGGTTTAATGCTTTGCTGTGACTATCTCAAAATTCTTTACAATTTTGAACAAGGGGTAGCAGATGTTTATTTTGCAATTACAAACCAAGCCCCATTTTCTTGTTCTTCAGTTTCTACCCGTAAGGAGCCATCACTGCCAGGAGAGGATGCTGAGGTACGAATGTAAGGGAGGACACAGTTCTGCGGAGTAGGACTATTTGACCAGGGGGCCTTCAGCCACAAGTAGACACATGGGATCAAGAAAGACTTGGACAGTAGACACAATTAATTAAAGCCACAGAGTAGCATAGCAGAACTGAAATTTGAATCTTGGCTTTGCTGATTCAGGGCCTATGCCACTTTTCTGCTCGTAGGGCATTTTTCCACCCACCATTTTCCTTCAGGCCTTAATGACTTTTAGGTATGGGGAAAGGTACTACCAATATAAGCAAGAGGATCATTGTCCTCACAAAGGAAGGGCTTGTAGGAACTAATGTCCTGGTCAGAAACAGAAAGAGTGAGAAAAAATGAGATCCAAGACCTGTCATGAAAAGGTACAAGATCCCAATAATGAATGTAACTGTACTGTATACCTAAAATGTAACAATAAACTCAATTTTTAAAAAAGAAACAGAAAGAGTAAGGAAAGGCTGGGTGTGGTGGCACACATCTATAATCCTAGCATTCTGGGAGACTGAGACAGGAGGATCACAAGTTTGAGCCCAGCCTGGGCAACTTAGAGACCTAGCAAGACTGTCTTAAAATGAAAATAAAATAGGGGCTGGGTATGCAGCTCAGGACAAAGGCCCTGGGTTCAATCTCCAGTACCAGGGGAAGAAAAGAATAAGGAACAAATTGAGAGACACAAAACACAGATTGTCCTATTCTGCCACTTAGTAAAAATTATACCCACAGAACTCAGGAGAGTGTAACCCAGTGTCACCAACCAAAGATAGTTGTGCTCTCTTTGAACTGACAGAACATGGGTAGAAATGTCATCTGGTTTATGGTTTGCTGTGTTAAACTGTATTAAATTAGGGCAGTATTCAGATCCTGACATGGAACTTTAGATAATAACAGTTTATTGATTTGTGAATTGTGTTCAGTCTGAACTGGGCCTGTCAGCATAAAGCTGGGTTTTGGCAATGTGATTATTTTGAGCAACACAGCACTTGAATGTCAATATCAATAACATTTACCTTTCAAGGAGAAAAAAAAACACTAAGTACCATGTACATTAGGAATAATAAACATCCCTATATGAGGCATTGGGCAGGAGGGTCCCACAGGTCCATTGTCCCCAAAGCCCATGGCAAATGCTAACACGAGGCTGCAATATTGCTGCAGTAGTCACCTAAATGGCTCAGCTCTAGGCCCACAGTTCTGTTCATAGCTGTGTTCTCCCACCATCAGCCTTTAACTCTATGAGAAGTGACTGGGAAACTACAGGCGGTGATCTGCACAGAGACCAGTCCCTCTGGATTAGTCAGGGTTCTCAAGACACAGAACCAATAGGAGACACACACAGATAGAGCATGACTGTCAAAACTCACGTGTTAAATAAAGGCTTGACCTCAGGGTGGTGCTATCAGGAGGTAGTGGAACCTTTAAGAGGTAGGGCTTACTGTGAGATTTTTAGGGGGTGTGTCCTTGGAGGAGATCTTGAGACTCCAATCTCTTGCTCTCTGTCACTTCCCTGCTATGAGGGTCTAATTCTGTCATGCTTTTCTGCCATGATGTGCTGCCTCACCACAGACCCAAAACCATAAGCCAATTAATTGATCATAGACCAAAATCTCTGCTACAAAGTGAGGATCTCAGGTGTTTGGGTATTTTGTTACAGTAACAGAAAGCTGATAGATAGATAGATAGATAGATAGATAGATAGATAGATAGATAGATAGATGATAGAATTAATTAGGGACTCATACAATTATAGATGCTGAGAAGTGCCATGAAACACTGTCTGCAAGCTGAAGATGCTGGGATGCTGAGAACATGGCTCAATCCAATCCCAAAGGCCTCAGACCCAGGGAAGTGGATAACTCTGATTTAAGCCAAAGGCCCAAAAACCTAAAGAGCAGCTGATGTGAGTCCTGGAGTCCAAAAGACAAAGACCTTGGAGCTCTGATGTCCCAGGGCAGGAAAAGAAGACTCAGCTCAGGAGAGGGAAAGGCAGTCCCCCTCTGTCTTTTTGTACCTGTTTGGGCCCCAGCTGACAGATAGTGCCCTCCTCAACTCAGTCCATCTACTCAGTCTCCTTTGAAAACTTTCCCACAGACACACCCGGAAGTCATGATTTACCAGTTCTGGACGTATTCCTAACCCAGTCAAGTAGACAGCTAAAAGGAACCATCACACCTTCAAACATCTTTCCTGAAGGTTGCCTGGAATTCCACCCTTGGTGCTGCATCCACTCCTCAAAGGTGCATTTATTCTGTTCCAACCCCAATTGGTGTACTGCAGGTCAGTTATGGCTCCACCTTCCTGGAGTTAGTGTAGACCCCACAAATGAAGTGTTCGGTGCCCCCCATAAGAAGTCTTCCCTTATTATAGATACTCTCTGCAGGCCAACCACATTTCTGAATGATTGGCTACAAATCTGGGGTTCTCACTGGGCCCTAATTTATTAGAATGACTCAAAGAACTCAAGAAAGTATTATGACTATAGCTTTATTATGAAGGATATAAATCCTTTTGATACCATCCATTTGGTACCATCCAAATCCATCTGGAAGGTCTATGAGGGTCTCAGGTGGAGGATTTCCATGTCTCCACCCATGAAATCTAGGCACATCAGTCTCCTAGCATGTCAATGTGCTCACCAGCAAGGAAGCTCCACTGACCCCCAGGGCACAGAGTTTTTATTGGTGCTTCATTATGTAAACATGATTAATTAAACCATTGGTCACATTATTGAGCCCAATCTCTAAACCTGTCTCTTTCCAGAGGCCAGATATCTCCACATCTCAACACTAATTACATATTTGATCTTTCTGGTGATCCACCCTCACTGTGAAGCTATCTCGGGACCCACCAGAAGTCACTGAATTTCCACAAACTCACATGTGTTCTACGGGGCTCATGAATAGCAAGGAAATCCCTTGAGAAATTCCCAGTGTGTGAGAAGTTCCATTCCAGGACTCCAGTCCAAAGACCAAATTCTTTACTGTACAATACACATGTGCCACTTTTGCCAGTACAAATATAGCTGAACAAGCTATATTTTTCACTTTTAACAAGAGACACTGAAGCAACTAGTTACCTTTGGTCTTAGGAGACTTCAGCTTTTAAGTTTTTTCTGAACCAAAATCAAGTCATCTTAGAGACATTTTTTTGCCTTGATACCCTAATCCAAAATCTGCATCACTGAGATACTTTCAAATTGCCAAATTAAGCTGCTCATGGTGGTTGGTATATGCCTACAATCCTGGCACTCTAGGAGGCGGAGGTAAGAGGTTTGCAAATTCCAATCCCAGCTGTGCAACTTAGCAACGCAGTGAGACAGACCGTCTCAGAATTTGAAAAGGGCTAGGATGTACTTCAGTCTTGGTTTCAATCCCTCGTACAGCCAAAGAATAAAGAAAGCCAAATTAACACCCCTTCCCACTTCCAGCCCCAACCTCCTGGTGACAAACACAAGTCAGTAGTAAACATAAACTTTTGTCTCAATGACATTGTACACCCACAGAAATTGTAAAACAGGATATCATTTTGTATTCTGCTAGGCAAGCATCTATTAAAATGCCAAGAACTTACCTGATGCTCAATAAATACTTGTTCAATTTAATTAGCTGGTTAATTTGAGTATTAACTATAATGTATCCAATTCAGAAAACCACAAACATTTAATGAGCACTCACTGCAAGTCAAGCTCTTGAGAAATAACAATGAGTAAAGCATAGTCCTTGGTCTCTAGGAGCGGTCTACAGAGAGGGGAAGACAAAAAAACTAAAGCAATTATTTCATTATTAAATTGAAATTCTATAACAGAAGTACAAGTAAAGTATTATAGGAACCTTAAGTAATGTGTTTTGTTATTATTTTGGGACCCTAAGGATGAACCCCAGGGCTTTCCATACTAAACTTGAGCTCTATCAATAAGCTGTACTCCCTTCCAGTAATGTGTGTGTTGTGGGGTTGGAAAGTAATAACACTAAGGATGAACTTCAAGGAAGAGAAAAAGTTTGAGCCACCCTTATATGGTGAGTTAGACACCAACAGAGGATCACAAGGCAAATTAAAACAATGAAAAAAAAAGAAAGGGAGGGTAGATTATAAAGGGAACATACACAAGAACCTTAAGAGAGTAGAACTGCTCTGTATGATCTGAGCAGGGGAAGCGGTAGATACATTTTGCCATTTATTTGTCAAGATCTGTAGCACTTTACATCACCAAGAGCAAACTCCAACATGTGCAGAAATTACAAAAGCAACCAGACACTAGAATGCGATGCAAACCACGACAAAAGAATCTAAATGTTTTATAAATGTATTAAAGGGACCAAGGGGAACAAAGCAGATCTAATAACCAGAAATGTAGTATTGGATTATGATCCAAAATATATAATAAATAATCATTAGCCTATATTGATATAAATAATTGTGAGCTTAGAGATGAATATTCCTTTCAGAAGAATTCCAAATAATTTATCTAGATACTCTTTCCTTTCCAGGAGATGGAACTTAAATCTCCTAAACACACAGACTCATACTCACACACACACAAACACCTAAATGCACCTTTAATGTAGAACATACGTAGTGACTTGCATCTAAGGAAAACAGTATAGACAGGGGGAAAATAAAAGTAATTATACAGTGACAAAAATCCATGAAACGCTTCTTTAACCAGATGATCAAATTTTGCATCAGTGATAAGTCATGCTAATAGTATATACCTTTGATGTGATAGGAAGAAATGACATTTCACTTCTGCTGTCTTTTTCTCAAAAACATTTGACCCCAATATAACCGTAAGAAAAACATCAAGCAAACCCAAAGTGAGATAATTCTACAAAATACCTAATGGAATTCCTCAAAACTGTCAAGGTGATAAAAAATAAGACTTGAAAAACTGTCACAGGCCAGAGAAGACTGAGAAACAGTAACTAAATATAATGCGATATCCTGAATGGAATACCTGAAAAAGCAACTGATATCTAAATAAAGTCTAAAAACTTTAGTTAACAGTAAGAGATCACTGTTGATCTTGTGTTGTGGCAAATGTATTATGGCCATGTGTGATGCTTACCTACGGTATCAACTTGAAATGCCTCGCAGATTGGTATAGCACTGTTCTGCATGTGTCTGGATGATGGTTTTCCTGGAGGGGGCAGCTGCACCCTGAGCATAGGTGAAACTGACCAATAGGCTTGTAGAGTTGATGGAATAAAAAGACGAAGAAGAAGAAAGCCTCATTTATGCTTCATTTTTGAAGCTCCAGTCTTCACCATCGCCTTTGGGCAACTGTCTCCAGGCTTCCAGTGCCCTCCTTCAAAATCCTGATGTGGACTTCCAGCGAACTCTGCAGTGAGCTCCAGGCCTTTGAATTTTGGCTGGATTGCCTGGCTCCCCAGAACACAGAGGGCCCTTTTGCATTTCTCTACACCTAACTCTCCATTGTAAGCCTACCTTGTAAGTCCTTTATATATCATATATATGTTTTATTTTTAAGTCTATTCTGCAAGTGAACCCTAATTGATGACACCATGGTAGATGTTAACTATTTGGAAAATTGGATGGGAGATTTTTGAGAACTCTGCTTTTGCAATTTTTCTGTAAATATAAAATTAAGGCAAAATCTTATAGTTTTTGTTTGTTTTAGTTTTTTTAAATATAGGGCAAGTTGGATAGACAGGAAATAATTCAGCATGGTTAGAATATCAAATGATGCAAAGATACAAAGAAAGATGCAGCTTCAAGGTGTATGAGGTCAAATTCTAGGACATTTGTAAGCCATTATCACTAGGAATACTAGGTCAGTAGTGTAAATAAGAATAAAGCTCAAACAAATGGGAGTCTAAGAGTAGGCTGTACTAAGTTGTTAGAAAAGCTCTTATTTACACTATCATCAGCATGTGGAGTTTTCTTTGTCTTAGCTGTAAAATGGTCACATTGCATCGGCATTCCTATGGTCCACTCCTCATTCACCATACTAATCACCAGAATGTTCCATTTGAAGAGACTCTGAGAAGATCAGTATTCCTAAGAGAGCCCAGTGCCTTTCCAAACAAAATCAGCATCCTGTTTATAAAGAAGAAGAGGTGAATATTGAGAAATTGACTGGTAATGTTGTTACATAAGCTGAGATAAATTATTTTTATTTGGTCCTCAAGGCCTAATGGGGTTTCAGACATGTTTAAGCAAAAAAATAACATGATCACGTGTTTGTTTTATAATGATCACTCTGGCTACTTTGGTTGTAAGATGGAGTACTTCTTAATCCTTTTAGGTTCAAGAATTTCTCTGAGAATCTAATGGTACCTATAGATCCTCTTCCCAAGAGAAAAATTTATATATGCACAGAATTTTCTAAGCAATTAGAAAATTTCTAAGCAGGATGGACTTCAAACTCTCTGAAGCTCACAGACATCAAGAAAGAACTCTTGATATTGATATTAAATCAAAAAATGGAAAGACTGGAGGCAGAGGTGCTGATTAGGAAGATTTTGAAGTGGTCTAGGGAGAGAAGTATAGCAAGTGGTCAAACTAAGAAGGTAGTTATAGGAAGAAGTGAATGTACTAAGGAGACAAATTGAAATACAAACAAAAGCCTTTGTGTTTAATTACATAGGTTAATTAAATTGGTTTGGGAAAATACGAGAAATTTAAAAGTACTGAGCTGTTTGTTTTTGTGGTACGGGGGATTGGAGCCAGGACCTTAATATTAAGCTACAGCCCTGGTCCTCTTTTTCATTTTTATTTTTAAATTCTTATGCTAGACTTGGTCTTACAATCCCCTGGTCTCAACCCCATTCCCCCACCCCACTTAGAGTGCTGGGACAACAAGCATCAGCCACCATGTCCAGTTTACTGAGCATTTTTGTCTTACATAACTGTGAGGATGGTTCTAAGGTTTGTCTCCTTTGAAACTCTGAAATTTGACTGCCATTGTAACAACATTGGAAGTTGAAGTCTTTAAGAAATAATTAGATCATTAAGAGGAACTGATGCTTCACTTTCAGGACTGGGATATATCTTGAGGGTCTAGATTAGCTTCCTCAAGAGTGAGTTGTCATAAAGTGAAGCTGCCAGTCTTGTTTTCTTTTTCACATTTGCCAATGTCTCAGTTACTTTCTTATTGCTAGGACAAAATACCTGACACCCTCAAGTTAAAGGAAAAGAGATTTATTTTGGCTCACAGTTTGTAGAGGTTTCAGTCCACAGTTGGCTGGTTCCAAGGCAGAGCAGCATGGCAAAAGGGCATTGCAGGAGGAGAAACAGTCCATGGCACCGTAGGCAGGATATATACACCCTTCCAAGCCACACCCATTGTGACTCACCTCTCCCCGCTGGGCTTCACCTCCCAACATCATAATTGGCTATAAACCCATCAGTGAACCGATCCAGTGATGAGTATCCCACACCCACGATCCATCCAGTCACCTCCCAGTCACTTTGGAGGACATTTTAGATGCAGACCATAACAGCCAGTTGCCTTTCAGACTTCTACTATATAATAAAGCAGCACAAGGGCCTTAAAATGCAGTTATGCAATCTGGGACTTCCCAACCTCCAAATCCATGAGCCTAACAAAGATTCTCTCTTTTATAGATTCCCAGTCTGAGATATTCTCTTATAGCAACAGAAAATGGGCAAAGAGAAATGATTACACTCATAACCAAAGGGAGCTGAGAGAAGGTTTAAGGAAACAGACTGTGAGTGCTGTTTGAACCTGCTGAGAGCAAGGTGCCTGGAGTATAACCACATGCAAACATACAGTAGTAAAAGGAATTTCAGATCTGAACTCAGGAGAGAGGCTGGGACTGTACTTGAAACACCAACAGTCAACACATACCAAGTGCTCTCCAACATGCTTATATTCAAAACACCCTGAACTACTTCAGCCATCTCATTTCTATGTTCAGTTTGAAACTGTTTCACATTTGATGATATATTCCTCTCCATACAGAGTTCTTTCTAAAACATTGCTGTGTGACATACAGCCAAAATTTTCCAGCCATCTCTAATTTCAGCCCTGAAACCAGGACTTGTTCCGTGTGAGAATCAGTGAACTTTATGTGTCTAAAGCCAAATTGACCACATGAATTATGGGTGCTGTAAATCTTATCATTACTCTTAAATAATGGCTGGAAAAAGTTATGCAGTGTAAGTCAGTGTGATCATTGAGGCAAGTTAGAAATCATTTGGGGAGGTGGATTAACATGGAGTTAAGAGGACAGATTCTAGGCCAGAATTGTAGGGCATGGCCAGCCAGTTGTGGCCAGCCAGTTACGATACAGGCACTAGAAAAACATTCCCAAGCCCTGCACCTGGAACTAATAAAAAATGCTATCTTCAATTCTTCTGGTGCTGGATGGAGAAGGTTTTTGATGAAACAGCCTAGAGCTGACATCAGCCTGAGGGATGGGAGGTATATATCAAAGAGCACCCTCATTAACTGTGGCCACAGTGCTCTCTCTTTCTCAGTGGCCTACTCTCACCCTGCAAAAATATACTTCTTTTCCTACTTTTAATAAATGTAAAACCTCGCTAACTTTTGCACACGTCTTTTCCAATTCTTTGTTCAGGACAAGAACCTGGAAAGAATCTATGTAAAGAGCCCACAGCATCTGGGAAGCCCTGTAACACAATCAGCTACAGATTCGAGTTTCCCTACAGACTGGTTAGTGTGATCTTGGGCAATATATCAAACTCATAGCCTCAACTTCCTTGTCTATAAAATGAGGGTTTTTTTTAAAAACAGTGCCCAGAATTGTACCCTTCAATAATGCTATTGGGAGAAATAAATAAGAGAAGACACAATACCCTGCATGTACTAAGTCTTGAAATAACTACTTAGTACAGTGGTAGCAGTATAGTAGCATGTTTGCCTTCTTAATTGCATGTGTATCATAATTCTGTACCATGCTAAGCTTCTTGAATTACTATAAAAATGTTTTTAGTTCTACAGTCACTCATCAACTTGCCAACACTGCAAAATGTCTTACAGGAAATGAGAAATAAAACATTGAATTAATGCATTTTGTCACTAGTTTACAACTTTAGGAAAAAGGAGGCTGGTTTAGAAGAGAAAAAGAAGTGAGTTGGTTCTTTCTCTTTGTTTGTTTTCTCAGATGGCTGGCATTTTTAAGCCCTTGTTTTAAAAGGAAAAGTCAGTCTCACAGCTGTGATTTTTCCCGTCTTTATAGGAAAATATGGCTTTCTTAGCATCCAAGAAAGACTCCAAAAGGAAGCGAAGGTGATATACACATGATGTGATGTCACAGATTTGCTGCAAAAGCTGGCTGATGGAGCCAGGCCAAATGGAAAGGATTGCTGTAGGCAAAATTACAACATTTGCAAAACATCAGTACAAACAAATCCTACCTACTTGAAGGATGACATATGATGAAAACACAATGGAGCTAGTAGCTCTCTTTGCAACAAAACTTTAAAGGCAACCACCTTGCAAGAAAAGAAAGAAAGGGTAATTAATTAATGTCAGTGCTTGTTGTCCAATAATGAAAAAGACACACCGTACAGCCATTCGCCTCATTTGCATCAAATTTAGAAGATGCTTCTCAGGCAAATACATCCATTTCATTTTAGATTACTACTTACGTGATGAATTGAAACCAGGGAGCTCAAATATATCAAAGAACGTTTCCTTCTATGCCTTCACTTATATCTAGCTTGCTGTCCTACACTTTATGGGTAGCTAAGAGCTATTGATGATTTTGACCTTGAGGTAAGTAATTAGAAGAGAAATTAATTCTAAATTGCGAATAGCAAGAAAAAATTTTAAATATTATAATTTATTTCATTGCCTGAGAATAAAGTACAGCAAGGATTAAAAGCCACCCGATAACTGCAAAGATAGCTGAGTGTGATGACACACACCTGTAATCCTCGTACTAAGGGAGGCTGAGGCAGGAGGACCACAAGTTCAAGACACTCTGGGCAATTTAGCAACTTAGAGAGACCCTATCTTAAAATAAAAATTTTTGTTACGAGGACTGAGGATGTAGCTCAGTGCAAAGGCCCTTGGTCCATTCCCCAATACTGTAAAAAAAAAATCTTACAATGTTGTGGCTGCGTCAGCCTTAGGTTCATCACCTGCAAAGCAGGGACATAATGGTAGGGCCATGCTCTTGAACTTGTTCTGAGGGTTTGTTGAGAACACATCTGTCATACTCTTAGCACAAGGGCTGGAAAACAGTGTAAATAAGCAATAGATGCTCCTCATTATAATATTCATCTTCTGTGTAAGTACATAGCTCTCCTTCAGTTTCCATGGTAGATGAGTTCCAGGCACCCAAAGAGACCAACATCAGAGGACACTCAAGTCCCTTATCCCTGTAAAATGCTGCAGTGCTTGCAGAGCACCTATGCACTTCCTCCATATACTTTAAATCACCTCCAGATAATGAAATGCCTAAGGCAGTATAAGTGCTGTAAAGAGTCACATTGTGTTGTCAAAAGAAATAGTCCGTACATTGTCAGACCACTGTAATTTTTTCCTCTGACATTTTGGATCTGAGGTTGACTGAACCCAAGGATGCAGAGGTCCCAGGGACAGGGAGGGACAGCTGAAATCAGAATTGCTGCAGGGAAGTAAAAGTTCCTCTATTCTCTAAGGGTCTCCAGCTGGGCCTAAGAGTTACACTGATATAAGACAAGTTAATAGATATAGATAAATATTCATGTTTTTTCAAGTACATGGAATACTTTACAAGAAAAATGAAGACCCACAGAACCAGTTATGAGGTAGGAGATTAGGGCTGGGCAAACTGGTTGGGCAAGTGGACATGAAATACCAATCACAGAGACCCAGGACACGTGTACAGAGCACAGAATCTGGAATGACGGTGCGAGCTCCCAAAACCTGGACATGTGACAGGCTGGACCAATCAGAAAGTGCTATCTTTAATTCTTCATTTATATCTGGCATAAAACCAAGCATATTTTCCACAGGACAGCTTAAATCTGACATCAAGCCAAGTGAATGTCTGATAGGACTACTATCCCAATGCCTTGTTTGCATGGAAGAGAAAAATCTAAGAACCAAAGATACAAAAGACCTCTGCTGTTATCCTTGTGGGCACTGTGAGCAGTTCACCAGAAATGAAATTCTTTTCCACTTCAATGAATGTAAATCCTCACTATGTATTTTTTAGTGTCTCATCCGGGGGGGGGGTACATCAAGAACCTGAAAAGAATCACTTTGGAACCCAAAAACTGAGAACAAGAGCCCAAAGCTTATACACTAGTTTGGACTAGGATTGTAGGATTTCTGCTGGCCTTTACTCCCCTTACCCTCTATGATTAGAGTGTCTTCCCCTGTTACCAGAAAGGCACCTTTCACACAGAAGTTTTATCTTCTGCTTTCAATGCTTTCCTTGCATTTTCTGTTTTTCAAGTTCTCTGAACTCAAAAATAACCAATGCCAAAGAGGTTTGGGGATGACATAGTCTGATGCCCTTGACTGCCTTTCACACTGGGGGCACAACTCCAGCCAAAGGCAAGAAGTATTTTAGAATAAGAATATATTGTCTGTGAGGCAGGCATTCTTACTGTATCTCTTTTACTAATAGGGAAACTAAACTACAGAGAGGTTAAATAAGGGCACATGGAACCTTCATTTTTTTTTTTAAATAGGTAAGATTTTGATATGTTGCTCAAAGTGGTCCTGAATTCCTGGTCTCAAGATCATTCTGCCTCAGCCTCCCAAGTAGCTGAAGTTACAGGCATCAGTCCTCCTGCAGAACCAGACTTTGAACCCATCTTCCTTTGACTTTTGAACGATTCTCCACACTCTTCAATGACTGCCTCGCTCAGAAGGGGCTTGAAAGTCATCAGAGACATGTCTGTCCACAAAACTCCCTGGATAATGAAGAAGACGTGGATTTGGGAAAGTAATAGGCTACCAGGAGACATTTTAGAACCATCCCTTGAAACTCTTCCCCACAAAATAAGCAGAGATAATCTGTTAAGGGATCAAAGAAAGCTAAATGACTCCCAGCCCCCAAGATGCCCAAATTACCAAGGGTTCTGAAGTGGCTGAGGCCAGGCCAGATGAAAGAGGAGGTTCAGGAAAAAGGAGAAGGGACTGTCTGGGACCCAGCTCATTTCTACGCTAAAGATGAAGGAAGGATATCATTTCACACCAAGATCATTGTAATATCTGAATTTTTTAAAGATGTTTCTCAAACCATATTTTTGTATAGTTACATATTTTTAAATGTCTTAGAAAATACATACAAGTAATAGGCATCAAAGCGACAAGAAAATAAGTCACTTATAATGCCAGCACCAGGTACAACTTCATTTAACAGTCTAATACATTAATTTCTGGTTTTAACTAAATACATTCATTTTCATACTAAAAAATGACATCATCTTGTTATTGCTATTTTGTAACCTGCTTTTGCAGGTAATTTTTCATCCACCTTTTCCCAAAGCACAGGCACTCTCCCCTGAGTTCCATGCTAGCATATTTAATGGCCACAGCCACAGTAGTTCCCTTTTCCACGTATTAGAGTGCGGGCTCCAAATTGGAGCTGTCAAGGTGCTTTCTGGCTTTTTACTATTGCAAACAGTGCTTCTTGTACAAACATATTTACCCAAATCATGATTAGCTCCCCAGAATAAATTCCTAGATGTAAATTACATGCTCAGTTTTAAGGCTTTTAATGAATACTACCAAATGCCCTCCAGAAAGGATGCTCTAATTTATATCCCACCAGCTATGTAGGAGAAAGCTCTCTTCTGAAACAAGCTATGGAAAACTGCTCAGTGACTGAATGCATGCAGCACTGTTAATGTGTTGAATGGTCAAAATATGACTAGATTAGAGCAAGAGCAAGCTTATTTTGCCCTCTCTACAGGACTAACTTACCTTCCAGGGAGTGTTTCATCTTTCTTCTACCCTCATTACTTCAAGAAAACGGACCTCACTGAGTCCCATAAATATCTACAATAACTATCTACAATTGCCATGTCAATTAAATATATACATTAAAATATACATTTTTTAAAAGTCATAACAGCTCTGACTCTTTCATTGGTTCATCCAAGAAACACTGCTTCCCACTTCTGTATGTCTAGGTCATCTATTGGCTAGATTTTATCTAATTTTGTAATTTTTTTTTTTTTTGTGCCAGGGATCTAACTTGGGTCCTAGTGCTCAAGGCAGGAGGTGGAACCACTGAGCTAAATCCCCGGCCCTAATTTTGTAAATTCTTAGCCTTTGAAAGACATGCTTGCTTTCTGGGTTGCCTCACTCAAAGGAACATTCTTTTAAAGGTAAAATATCTATAAATATACAAAAGGACAGTAGGACAAATCACCCAGGATATCCCCTAGTCTGTCTCCCTAGGTAACTACTTAACTATCTGATTGCTGTACAAAAATCCACACCTAAAATCCCAACAGGTATGTATGATCTCTTGGGTTCCTTACTGATAAGAAAGGCTCATTGATCCTGAAAGTCTCGAGAGCCTGGGATCATAATAAGGACAGATTGGATAAAGCTGCTGTTGGGAGTTCTGGATCAATCTAGTTCTAGTCCATTGCAGAAAAGACAATTTATGGTAGAAAACCAGAATTAATTAGAACAACAATTTCATTATGATTCAAGTGAGTGGACAGAGGAGGCACATTTTGTAGAACATGACTTATTCAGACATGCAATTCTTTCTTTAGCTCAGTAAAGCTAAGTATGGCAAAAATGCCAGGAAAAGCTTTACAATTGGAATATGCTATTTAAAATAAGTAAAGATTATTCCCAGGTAGTTTATTGCTTTAACTACATAGAGGCATGTCCCTGTAGCAGACAGCATAATGACTCTCATCTCTTTTTTGGTTTGTGCCAAATATCTTCAGTTAGTTTTGCTTTATTGGCTTCATGCAATTTATTGCAGCACTAGAAAGTGATTGTAATGCAACTAGTATTTTAGTTTTATCTTTCTCTGGTAATTTTTCTTCTTTATGGGGACTCTACTGTCTGCATTAATACAAACCATAGAAATTATACAGTGTGGAAACTTGTTTTAGGTGGCTCCTTTTCTCATGAAGAACAGAACCGTAAGAGCCAATTCCATAACCCAGTGATAGCAAAATATGTGCTGGGGAAGAGCAACAACATAAATAACAACATTTACAACTCAACAAAGTGATTTATTTGATGAAGAATTGCTAGAAAGCCTGATTTTCCCATTGATTCACAAAGAAGGAGAAGTATTATATAAGATCTTCTAAGTATTTTTCAAATAAATTCCTAGAATACAAACCAAGTGGCAAAGGTGGTAGTGTTTGGGGGAGACTGGAACCCTTCAGGTTTTCAACTAAAATTATGTTTATTTAGCCTTGTTTGCATTTATTGATTTGACCAATTTTACAGGAGTGCTGGAATCTGCAGGGGACTTGAACTATTCCCAGTCTCCTGAAAGTTGGCTAAGTCATGTGCTAAATATAATTTTACCTATAGTTAGCACATATCAGAAACACACATCATTTTCTTACAGGACAGTTTTCTATGACAGGAAGAAAGAAGATTTGATCTTCCAGTCCTGAAAGTTTCTTATTCTAAGCACCTTTGGAGAACTGGTACAAGAAAGTAAGCAAATAAAATCAGATTGGTCATTTGGGCTCTAATTCTCAAGTTCATCCTTACAGCCTGCCTAGTTTTTGCTATGAGTAATTTATTTTATAAGATAAGGTGATATCTTTTAAGAGTCCTCTATTAAAATTTATGGGCATTTAATACAACATGTTATTATCAGTCATTGCTCCTTAATAAAAATGAGTCAATCAAGTTGATACTCAAATAAATAGAAGCATGATAGAATAGCACAGGGATAGTTACATTTAGATAGTAGAAGGGAAAGTTCAAACATGAGCTCTGCATACAATGACCTCACATAGCAATGGGGGAGTCCAGAGGCAGCCCTGAAACAGTGCAGAACAGTGGGCATCAGTAGACAGAGGGAAACGGTTTGCCTGGGCAATGACCATTTATTCTTGCCATGAATGACCAAGCATTCAGTACTAACACTAACCACTCCAAACTATTTGCCATCAATCTTACTGTGAGTAAATACTCTGTCCTCAAGGTGAGTTCCAGATTTCAAGTTTCATAAGTCACCTTCTGGGGTGACTATCTTCCTGATTGCCACACAGTATATTTAAGCCACTAGGAGAATGGTGTCCTGGCCTCTTAATCTGAGTGCCAAGAAAGAAAACACACAAACTTGACAAAATTAAAGAATTGGCATTCCAACTGGAACACATAGGAAGCTACAAAGTAATTTGTCCTAAGTTCAAAGACTCTCATAAGCAATTTCATTTGCCAATAATTTACTTTTAAGGCAATTTGGATCTAGTTTAGTAGATTTCATGGCACAGATGCCTAAAACATGACTTCTGTAAGGAATGGTAGAGAAACAAATTTTTGACAACTGAAAGAGTCTTTTGAAACCTGACAGTTCAAAGACCTTTCCAGGATCCCTAGACCCCAGAATCCTCTATGGCTAGGTATAGGGAATTCTTCTGCAATACACATCATTATCTTTAAGACAAAAGCATCCACCCAAAATGACTCTTCAGATTATAGATATCTGAATCAGGGTTTACTAGAGAAACATATAACACAAGCTACACCGATATATAAAAATTTGCAGATTGGTTTACAATGGCTGCCCTCAGAGTTGGTTATGGAAGAGTACAAAAGGTCCATCTGTGCACTGGGTATCTGAAGGATCCAGTAGAAGGCTTGGAGTTACATGTAGTGTTCCTTGCAAGTCCACATAAGGAGGCTGAAGGGTCTGCACTGAAAGGCTTAAGAATCAGAGCTAGAAGCCAGGAGATGATATCTAAAGTGGCGATCATTCCTTCTATGTTTCCCTTTTATAGCATTCTGGTGACAATCCTCCCTAGGGTGGGTCTTCCACAACCAAAACTATGATGAACCAATTTAGTTGGGCGTTTCTTACTCAGTTGACACAATCAACTTGCACGATCTCAAACATGAAATAAAGCTCACTCCATCTTCAGGAAGGGTGTTTTTTCAATCCCTCAAAGGTTATAGATCTATTGCCCTGAAAGTGTAGTTCAGTGAAATAGCTCTTGCTTAGCATGCACAACACCCTGAGTTCAATCCCCAGCAGTGCAAGAAAATAAAAATGAAAAACCAAAGCAGAATGAAAAAAGATTATAGACTCATTAACATGCTGGATCTTTTCTCAGAATTTCAGATTGTCTTCTTATAGAGCCACAATATCTTGTTCAAGGAGGAAAAATGTTTTAAGTTAAACTTAGGCACTAGTACAACTCTACTCTCTGCTTGCCATGTCTGATACAGCTTAAAGAGTTAGTTACAAGAAATGGAAGGCTTCATAACACATTTATCAGTCTATTATTAGCCTTCGATTCTGTAGACAGGGGATGTTTTTGCACTAAATCTGATGATCATGGCAAAAGCCCCAGGTCATTAACATTGCCTAAAATCTGTACCAAAATGCCACTGTTAGCATTCGAATGGCTAGGAATAATCATACGTAAGAAGAACTCCATTTTAAAAAAGAATAAAGCAATATTTTCTAAGTCCTGGTGCCTTTTAACTTGTACATGCCAGGCAATTTAATTCTTGTCTTAGATGCACAGGATCCCTCCTTCCTACCACCAATAATAGGAAGATGGATGGGTACCCTGGTAGTGAGGCTTTAGAACACGAAGAGGCTGAAGACCTGCTCCAACTGTTGGCTAATCACTGTCAAAAAGAACAGCACAGATTCAACCATGCCAAAAAACAAATGATTGATTCGAGCAGGAAGCTGTCAGTGTTCAAATGGACAATACTACAGAGCGCCATCCATCAAGCTAGCACATGCTGCAATCTGAGGGGGCGGGGCTGGTTCATGCTCGTGGGACTATCAGGAGGCTGTGGAAGGGGCTCCCTGGGGGCCACTCCATGTCTTGGAAGCTTTCTGAATTTCCTCATCCAAATGCTCCCTTTCTGGTTCTGTAATGTGGATTTACAGGATCACAAGTGAAGCATTAAAGTATATTCCTAGCTTCATTTGGAAGGAAATGCCCCTGTCTCCCCTGTGGCTTACCACTATGCAGAGCTGAGATAACCTCTGCTTTAGGCAGAAACCAAGCTTTTTGTCGTTGCAACATCATTTTCATTTTCCTTCCCCTCCCCCTGTCCTGCCCTTCCTCCTTCTCTTTCCCTTTCTTATTTTGTGGTAATGGTGATGGAACTCAAGGCTTTCCCTGAGTGATATCTCTAGC
This sequence comes from Fukomys damarensis, assembly GCF_012274545.1. Lineage (NCBI taxonomy): Eukaryota > Metazoa > Chordata > Mammalia > Rodentia > Bathyergidae > Fukomys > Fukomys damarensis. The sequence goes on from NW_022900929.1 coordinate 20,986,703, forward strand.
CCTTTTTTTAGTTTTTAAAACAGGCTCTTGCTAGCTCCTTAAAATTGCCACAGGCTGGGCTCAAACTTTTAATCCTCCTGCCTCAGCCTCTCAGAATGCTGGGATTATAGGACTGTACCACCTACATTTGTTTTGTTGTTAAAGTTCAAGAAATGCCCACAAAAAGATTGCGTTCTCATATTCTACAAATGAAAGATATCAAATTGACTATGAAATTTATTATAAAACTACCAAAATGTAAGGAAAAATAACAGGCGATGCTTAACTTAAGGATGATTTATTTAAATGTTAACTGCAAAGAGTTTTTAACAGCATGGAAGAAATGTATGTTACACAATATTAAGAGAAAAAAGCATGGGGCCAGGGATTTAACTCAGTGGTTCTGGCTCCTGCTTCACAAGTGCAAGGACCCAAGTTCAATCCCCAGTACCAAAAAGAGAGAGAGAGAAAGCATGACAACCAACAGTGTGTGAGCAGGTGTGTGTGTGTGTGTGTGTGTGTGTGTGTGTGTGTGTATGTATAACATGCCTTTAACCACACACAATAAAAGCATTCATAAATGACAAAAGCAAGATTTAAAGTATGTATTTCATGGTTTCCCTTTTCCATACACTAATGGCAGAGAAGCCAGAACAACCAGAACAGTGATGGTGAACCTTTTGGAGACCAAGTGCCCAAACTGCAACCCAAAACCCATTTATTTATTGCAAAGTGCAATTAAACACTGCAATTAAACTTGAATACTGAGGTTTTAGTTTAGAAAAAAAAAAAACCAACTCACACCCTTGGCTCACATGCCACTGGAGTAAGGCTTTGCATGCTGACTACATGCCATAAATTCACCACCACTGAACTGGGAGGAGGTTTTAAGAAAAGAAGCTCAGTCTGTCTAGATAATAAAGAGCTGGGGGAGAGGAAGAGGTAAAGAGAAAAGACTCCAGTCACAAATGAAATCAAAGGTCTTTTGAAAAGAGGTGGTAACTTATCAAACAGGTCCAAACACGACTTTTTCTGGAATTCTGGAACACAGATAGCCTAATGTTGGGGGGTGGGGCAAAATTTCCCCCATTTGAGAGCTAGTGCCCTGGAATCCCATCATGAGGCCAAAGTAGAAAACCCTCCAGAGAACAGAGCCAGCTCTGAGCAAGCATAAAGGAGCAAAATAGAATGGGATCGTGTTGTTTGTGTTCAAGAAAAGCTTCCCCAATCTTAACCTTCACCTCTGTGTGAACTTGGAAGCCCCTCCCCACTTTTGTTTTTTTGACTAGTTTTAAAATGAATTTTTTGTCCTTTGCACCAGAAATCACACACTCTAATGCCCTTAAAGTTTCTCAGGAGAATAGAGCAAATTTTGATAGAAAAATTAAACAAATGAATCAAAATCCCTAAAAGCATCCCCAGCTTGTTAGAAGAATGAGTTACATTCCCAGAGATTCACGTAATAAAAGAATCATGGAAAAGAAATCAAAATCCAAGGGGACACCATTTGCTGGAAGGGAGTCCATGTTTATAACCACTCACTGGATGCAGGAACCACAAACTGAGGAACATATATATCAGTTCGGGTTCACCTGACATCACAATTAACTATCACAATATACTAGCCCGGAACCTAGGGTATCTGAAGGGAGGACATGGAATCCTCCTGTGGGAGGGCATTTCTGAAAACCAGAGCACATAGATTACCCAGAGAAAATCCATTTACATTGTCGGCAAAAAATCACTTAACAGATTAAGATCTGGTGTTACTAGAGGATTCCAAAGAAAGTTGTAAAGTAGCCTTCCAGGCACATTGTTGGTGGCGTTGGTATCACTGCCTACTGTTGTTTCTGGTACTGGGGATTGAATCCAGGGTCTTGACACTCAGCTACATTCCCAACCCTTTCTTATTCTTTTAATTTTTGAGACAGGATCTCACCAAGTTGCTTAAACTGTCCTTGAATTGTGATCCTCTTGCCTCACTCTCCCAGGGTGCTAGGATTATAGGCATGCACTGCTGCACCTGGCTCCAACTAAGAAAATTTAAAAAGGTGGTAGAAATAAGAGCAAAATTGCTTTCTGATTATATACCACAAGCTATATTTGTTTGGGGCACATTTACCTCCACAAATCACATTGGCTACTAATCCCAATGACAGAAGAGACAACCAAGGCAAAAAAATCACAGAATGAAGACCCTCAAGAATTTTAGACAGCTGGGCATGGTGGTGCAGGCCTGTAACCCCAGCATCCTTGGAGGCTGAAGCAAGAGGATTGCAAGTTTGAGTTCAGCTCAGGCAACTTGGTGACTTCGAGAGACACCGTGCAAAGGCCCTAGGTTCAATCTCCAAATCCACAGAGGGAAAAAGAAAAAGAAAGGAAGGAAAGAAGGAAGAAAGAAAAGAAGGCAGGACGGAAGGAAAAGAAATTTAGATAGCGGCTAATATTTTTTTTAAATCCTTGAAATAACTATGCTCTAATTTTTTAATCATGAAGGAATAGAATTCATCAAATAAGACTGGACACTATTAAAAAAGAAGAGAAAACCCCACACAAAGACCTAGACAAACAGAAGTTTCAAAATTAACAAAACAGTCTGTGAAATAAAAACAATCAGAAAATAAGTTGCACAGCGGCCCAGACATTGGTTGCAGGGTAGTGAAGTGGCTCATAAATTTGAGGAAACCATCCAGAGCTTTTCTGAGCTTTCCAAAGATATATTCAAAGATACCCTCTCACCAGTGGGTTTCTTAGATCTACTCCTCCACATTTAATCAGCTGGGCCCTGGTATTGGGGTTTGGAGTAAGCTATTTCCAACTGAAGACATTACCCTGTTTCTGCTCTGGGCTGACTGGATCTTAACTTGGTCAGGAGGCAATGAGCAACCAGGCCCTTAAAAAAGAAATGACCCCTTGTGAGGTTTTACAGGTCTCCAGGCAAAGGAAGTGAGTCTTCTCCTAGCAAAAGGAAACTTCTGCTTCTATCATCTGAGAGTTACAGGAGGAGGGGTCCCCCAGATTCTCTGTCCTGTCCATTCAAACATCCAAAAGCCAGAACTGTGTTTTTAGTCTCCTTTGTAGCTTTGCTATCTTTAAGTTGATTCCTGAGCCTCGATTTCAGCCCTGTGTACTACACAGCTCCAGGAGAGGAGTCTCCTTAAAGATCACCTTTCCAACTTTCACCCAGTGCCCCAGTGGAGTAGTAACTGAACTGAGCCTGCACTTTATAAGCCAGGATTTCTGTATCAGTCTGCGTTTCATCAGAAAAAAAAAAAAAAATAGAACCACTAGAAATGATCTAGAACAGTGATGGTAAACCTTCTAGAGTCCGAGTGCCCAAACTGCAACCCCAAACCCGCTTATTTATCACAAGATGCTGACTGCCACTATGTGTGCTGTTATCCAGTGCTTGTTTGCTGGGGCCATAATGGGGTGACTTGCCTCAAGTGCCAACAGAAACAGCTGTGTGTGCCTGCTGTTGTTGCACGCGTATCATAGGTTTGCCACTGCTAGTCTAGAATGTGGGGTTTACTACAGAGATTGTCCTCACATAATTCTGGACCTGGTCATTACAGTTTGTAGGCAGCTGTTGTATCTGCATCTGGTGCTGAGAATGAATTCAGCCAGGTAGGAAATCTGGCCCAGGGGCCAGGGAGACTGGAGGTAGAAATCTGATAGGAACTGGAAGACCAGAGAGCTGGAGTGCGCTTCTTGCCTGAGAGGTAAGTGACTAGATCATCAGCAAACAGAAGTGACCTTGTTCACCCATCAGGTGTGACACAAGTGTGGCTTTTTAGAGTTCAAACACACCCAGGTGTTCCAGGGTATGCAGGAAAGAGATTTCTGGGAAATACAATTCCAGTTAATCTAAGGCGGCACAGAATAAATCCACCACAGCTCCTAGGACAGTTCATAAAAGTTAACCATCAGTCATGGTGTCACACACTTATAACCCCAGCACTCGGGAGGCTGAGGCAGGAGGATCTCTAGAAGTTCAAGCTCAACCTACTGAGCTCAAGGTCAGCCTGAATTACCCTGTTTTCTAGACAATTTGGAACTAGATTTCCCCTGGAATGCGGGAGCTGAGGCATATGTGCAGACAGATGGTGGGGGCGGAGGGGTGTCAGGGCCAGGGGTGTCCCCTAGGAGATGGGGAGGGGCAAAGCCGATGTGAGAGTAAGTCTGTGAGTCCTCACCCCAGTGGGAAACTGGGGCTTGACCCTGACTTCTAAGAAGCCACATAAAATGCATCTCAGAACCATTCTGAGAAAAAGATAATTAAAGGGATTATTCACAGATAAGTGGAGAGTTCCCTCCTCCTTCTCCCCTGCCACACTAGACAAAGTTACTCTCTCACTTTCCGGGGTTCCCGCAGGCAGGGTCCCAAGGCTATGGCCCCAAAGAGGTCTGGAAAGAAAGCGAAAGCTGGGCGGACAGCCAGCCAACGCTATCCGGTTTCACCTGTCCAGAACTGGTTGCCCCAGCAACAGCCCAAGTGAAAGGTGAGAAGAGAGGAGCGAAATGGGGCACAAGTGCAATTCAGGATAAGGAGGAAGAGGAGGGGGAGGAAAGGGAGAGGATGAGCTTTAGGACGCAGAAATACTGAAAGCTCTGCTTCCTGTGATAAAGCCTGAATAGGCAGAAAATGGAAGTGCAGCAGACAGGGTCAGTTGAGCAAGAAGGTACTGGGCAGGGACTGTCAGGCCCTCCTACGTGACGGTGGAGATGCCAGATCAGCGTTGGTTCCCATGTCCTAAATGATACAGATCAGTGCTTGCTTTTGACAACAAACGAACTCACCTGCAGCCAAACTCCAGCTGCAAATGAGTCTTGTAAATGAGGGATCATAAGGATAAGGACAAACACCCGATGCCTAAGGGACCCTGTTACAGGCATTTGATTGACTAAGGACTGAGAGAGAAACAAAGAGGGTCAAGGATTACTCCTCCTATGCAGCAGGGGCAAGGAGCTGGTTCTGCAGAAAGGCTCTAAAGAATGAAGATCTAAATACCCTCGCCAGTGAATCATGCCAAGAGCACTTCATCACCGCTTAAACTCTTCCTTGACGTGTTCCCATTTTCTGTTTTGTCTCTGAAGAACAGCTGCTGTGAAAAGGCGAGGGTGGGGGTGGCTGAGAAGGGGCTTATTGAGAACGCTGACCTATCACAGCCCACTCCTGGCAAGATCTGCCTCTTCCTGCCCCCATCCACTCTAGGAAGGCTTCCAGAGAGGACAGCCCACTCCACTGCGATGAAATGTGTAGCCCTTATCAAAGCAGTGAAGGGAAAGATCACATGGCTGTTAAGATAAAGCTCCGGGTGGGCTTATCAAGGGTTAGCGGTGAGCGCGTTTCGTTGCCTCGGCTGCATTTAAAAAGTTCATTGATTTGAAGCTAATACCAAGTTGTCATAGTTTCATGAGTAACCGCTTGTGGATTGAAGAATCAAAGCCTTTTTTGCCTGAATCAATAATAGCAGATTCTCTGAGTCTTCGCAGAAAGGCAAAGTAATCCAGAAAGAAACCAGAGTGGAAAGAGGGAATACATTTGGTCAGACCTTCAGTGGCCTTTAAAAGCGGAAAAACAGCATTCCCCCTCCCTAAACCCTCAAAATCAGCAGAAACTGAGCTTTTAAAATTCAAGACGACTTTAAAAAGAGGCACTATTTGGCAATATATATGGATTAGATGGTGTGTGCATGTACACATAATAAATTGATTCCAAGGAGGGGGGGTCAAACATTTTTTAACATGTCAATTAATTAAATATTTGACAATGTTTTCCACAACCTAAGCTTAGTGCAACTAAACCCACCTCCTTGGAAGATGTTGAATTAAGTTCTCTTTTTCCCCTGGGGCAAAAATACATATATGCAGTCCTCTCTCTCTCTCTCTCTTTCTCTCTCTCTCTCTGCCTCCTCCATTATATTACCCCTGATTCAATTCAATCAAAAGGGAATCTCTAATAACATGTCAGTATTATGGTGGACTTTGAAAGTACATTCCCAGCCCACTCCACTTGAGCTTCATGGTACCCTGTTATTCTGAGAGGTAATTTTTATCCCTTTCTGAATGAGGAGAAAACCGAGTTTTAGAGGGAATCTAAACATCCAGCCCAATTCTCCTGGTGGTATCCAAGGCAGACATCACTAATTGATCAAGGCTCTCTTGCTCAAGAACTTCAGACTGAGCCTCAGAACCTTCCTTTCAACTGACCCCCAGGCAGCCACTATCAGTTGATATAAGATGACATGAAAGATAAAACCTCTTTGCCTTCCTGGAACCAAGTGATGAGCCCAGGGTTATAAAACTTCTATGCTTGATGGATTAAGGCCAAGTCACAGGGCCTTTTTTGTGATGTAGAAAGCTTTTACCCCTGTATGGGGAGCTTGATATGTTTGTCACAGCCAAAAGCTACTGCCCTTGGGGATTTCTGCTTCTCTGCACATAACTGCCAGACCCTATCCACACTCCACACTTTCTACTTAAGTAGTTTAAGACACAACAGAGCTCCCTGGAAATTTTAAATTACATTATGGTTCACATTCTATTTATATTAGAGTATGTTGCTGCATATGGCGGGTAGCTGTCAGAACCTTTAAAAACCTGGATTAATTTAAATAATTATCCAGTGCAAATAAGTAATATAATTTCAGAGAATTAAAAAGCAAAAAAAAAAAAAGTAATACAGCAAGGTAAGGGGGTGAAGAGTGATTTTTGATAGGGTTAGGATGAGCAATTTTGATAAAGTAATCAAGGAAGTCTTCTCTAGAGAGATAACATTGGAGGGAAAACTTGAAGGAAGTAAAGGGCATGCCACTTGAAGAGCTAGAAAATGTCTCTAGGAAACAGCAGGAGAACAAGCTGTGCATGGTTGAGAAATAACATGGGGAATGTGATCAGAGATGTCAGAAAGACAGGCAAAAGTCAGCTCACCTAAGGCCTCATAAACCATGGGAAGGAGACCTTTCCTATTCAATTTAAAGCAAGTATATTTGGCCCTTTTCTGTTGCTATGACAAACTACCTGAGAATAGATGCTTTATAAAATAAAAGAGGTGTAGCTCACAGTTTTGAAGACAGAAAATCCAAGGTTGGCCAACCCCATATCTCTGGCCTCACGTGAGGGTCCCTGTATCTGAGTTGCAGCATGGCCAGTGGCATTATGACAAGGCATGTGCAAGAGGGAGAGATAGCAAGGTGAGACAGGAAGCAAAAGAGATCATAAACCAGGTTTACTTTTTTATAACAATCCACTCTCTCAAGAAATAACTCCCTCTGAAATACCAGTATCAGTCCTTTAGGAGGGCCATGCCTCCTTGGCCTAACCACAACCCACTAAGCCTTCCATCTTTGCCACACTAGGGACCAAGCTTCCACCAAGGTTTGAATCAATGGGAGACAAGCCAGTCAAAATCAGAGCAGCAAGCAAGTAAGGAATCAAGGTCCATTTTAAAAACTATATGACCAGATGTGCATGCGTTTGTGTTTCTGTTTTTGTTTTGAGACAGACTAGCCTCAAACTTACTTCCACCTGCTTCAGCCTTCTAGATAGTTGAGATTACATGTGTGTGCCACTGTGCCCAGATCAAATATGTATTCTTTTTGAGGCAGGATCTTCTCTATAGTCTAGTCCGGCCTAGAATTCCCTATGTACCCCAGGTTTGCCTTAAAGTCTTAATCCTATTGCCTTCCCAGTGCTGAGATTACAGGTATGGGCCACCACACCCAGTTCAAATGAGTGTGTTCAAAAATCACTCTGATAATAGTGTGAACAATGTATTTAACAAAAGAGAGAGGATGCAGATAAGAGAACAAGCTGGGCTAGTCTCTGTGACATCCCAGTTGAAGTTCTCCAAGAAGTTAGAAGTACAAGTCTAATAGTAAGAAGAGAATAGTCCCTAGATAGAATGATTTAGGTATCAATAGCTGTGTTGGTTTGGGTTCTGCTAGAAACAAAGACAAAATGAGACGAGCAAAAGGAGGTCTGCTGAGGAAATGTGTGTGAAGGATGTAAAGGAGGGAGGCAGAGGGATCCTTTAGGCCATAAAGCAGGTCTGACTCTCACAATGCCACACAGATCCCAGAAATATTTGCCCGGGTCTGTGGGGGTCCTTGTGACAAAATCGCCATAGGAATTGCCCTTCCATGCTTAGTCATTTATTGGGCACTGCATGAGAATTGCTTGATGTCATCAAGGTGTGGATCCAAAAGGGCAGCACCTTCAGTCACTTGTTCTCCCTATATGATTCTATGCAGCTGATTTTCATGCCCACCACAGCAACCAAGGATGTGAAGGGTCCCATCCCCTCCCACCTTCCCAGGAACTTTGCTCTTTCATCTTTGTCATATTCATCTTCACTGAAACATGTTTTACAAAATAACATCATTAGGAAACTTCCTCTTGATCTCAAATCCTCCTCCTAATGATGTTCTCTTGTCCCCACATACACCTAAGTTTCTATAAATGGTTGCCAACCAATTGTGTCTCTACTTTCTCATCTCCATTTCTTACTTAATCTCCCAGCAGCATTTGATGAGGTTAATTATTCATTCTTTAACATACTTTTTCTTCACTGGTTTATGTGAAGCCACCCTGTACTGTCATCTACTCTCATTATTCCTGCTGGCTCTGTACTTCTAAACCTTCTCCCTTTTGCTTCTTACTTCAGGCTCTTCCCCTCCCCCTGGAATAGCCTAGTGCCTTCCTTCCAGTGGAAGGAATTCACTTTCCATCTGGCCTTTTATCCTCTTTCCTCTGGAGCTTAAAGGAAAACTTGGGGGTCATTTATCTCCTTGGAAATAACAAATCCTTACTGGCCTCCACAAAATCTGTCCCTGACAAATGAAAAAGAAATGTTTCTTTGATGATTCTTTTTAATTACTCCATTTTGATAGCAAGGCTAATCCTCAACACTTTTGCTCTCAGCTCCAGATGCTTCACCTTTGACAAGTGGAGAGTTCTGCATGCTATGGTTTGGATGTGGTTGCTGCCCAAATTCATGTTTTGAAGGGCTGGTCCTCAGTGAGGTGGTAGACAGTCAGGAAGTACAATCTGGTGGGAGGTCCAGCTTCTCTAGAGGAGCAGCAGTTTGGAAGACAGAGCACAGAGTTTTCGCTATATGCCTCAGACAGAAAATATGCATGCACCATTTGGCAGTGCCAACTAAAGCTGATCGTACATATACCTGTAGCCCCAGCCTTTCTACTCTTAGTTTATACCCAAAAAAGAGTGTGTCCATATATGTACCCCAAAACACGTACAAGAATGTTTATCACAGCACTATTTATAAGAGCTAAAAATCGGAAACAAACCAAATGCTCATCAATAGTAGAACGAACAAATCACCGTGCATCACATAGTGGAATACCATATCGGAATTGGAAACGAATGAATCACACTGTCCATGATGACTTCTTCACGTATCTCACAGATGTATTGTGCAGAAGAAGTCGAATGCAAAAGAGTGTATGTAGTGTGATTCCGTGTGCTTCAAACGGAAAGTGAAGCACAAGTAATTTATAATTTTAGAACTCAGAATCATGGCTCCCCTGGGGGAGAGTGTGCAGAGAGTGACCCAGAGCCTATGTGGGATTCTGGGACGCTGATATGCTGCTTCTTGACATAACATGTGATTACCAGATGAGCCGATTTCTGAATATTCATTGAGTTGCATATTCATGATTTGTTCACTCTGTGTTTGTTAGACTTCGGTAAAAGTTTACTGAAGAAGACAACTTGGTAGCCTCCTATCTAAATTGCTTAGCAGTGCCTAAAATAGGTCATCACTGCGTCTGTTCAGGAAGCAGAAGTGTTGGTGTGCCTTCCTCCAAGGGTCTATGTATGTGTGGGTGTCGAACCATGCATACACTTCAGGATTTGCAGTCAGGTGAAAGGAAACACTACATTTATAACGCTTTCTTAAATACTTTGGCTCATGGACCGCAGTGTTCCCCCGAGAGTCTCTATTTGATGAGAGTCAACCACTTGCATTGTTAGAAGGATCTTATGTAATCGCAACACCGTACCACATCTATCGAATTCCAGTTTTGTCCTTTTCTTTGATTCAGTAAATCATTCGACCACCAAGAATTTTCTCTACCCCAATCCTTCTGAAGGGTGAAGGGTATTTAGAAAAAAACTCCATGTACCTCCTCTTCTTATCTCTATTCTTAGGGCCTGCGGAATTCAGCAGGAATGCTTGCCAAGAACATCTAAACCACAGGAACAGGATCTGGGGCAAGACTGTGAGGCTTTTACCTAAAATAGCTGGAAATGGTATCATTAAAGGGTCAAAGGACACCAGAACCCCGTGTGAGAGAGAACCCGTACAGGGAGTCAAGGATGGCAGGCAAGCCGAGTGCAGGAAGCAGACAATGCAGATATCAGGTGCAGACAGGAAATAGCCATAGAAATGGTCTAAGAGAGCAGAAGAGAACCAACAGCAGCTGTGGGCGGGGTTCACACTGGATGTACTGATAAGATACATAGTCTCTAGAAATTCGAAAACAATGACAAACAGACTAAAAGTTTATCTGCCTTTTGTTATCACTGCCCACCAGCAATTCTAAAAAGAATTGCTTTCTACTAAGAATGCTTTCGACAGTAGAGTTTGTAACAGTGAAAAACTTGAATAATGAGTAAACAGATCCTGGGTGTGTTTCTACAGGAATACCATATGGAAATAAAAGAACCAGCATTCCATACACAACCTGGACACAGTGTAACCTTACGACCTGCAGACATTGACCATTAATGTCTTTTTTATCTTTTCGGCACTGGAGTAATTTTTTTCAGGGCCTCAAGTACTCTACCACTTCACTAAAATACCAGTCCTTTTATAAATTTTACTTTGAGATAGAATCTCATTAAATTGCTCAGGCTGGTTTCAAACTTACCATCCTTCTGCCTCTGCCTCCCAACAAGCTGAGATCATAGGCCTTTCACCCTACTTCTGGCCAGTCTAAGGGCTTTTATACAAAGCTGAAAAACACATGAAAGTTGCGTGTGGATCCTTGGTATAAAATTACACATGTGTGAGTGTGACAAATACTAGGAAGAGTAGGCATCTCTGGGTGGGAAGGAAAAAATGGAATCAAAAAGCATACATAGGACTTGCTATTTATATGTGTTGTGTGTTTAAGCCCATAGGTGGAGATGATTAGTTCATCATATTTACTATCTGGTGTCTTTCTACATGTTAGAATTTTTTTTAACCGGGGATCAAACTTGGGACCTTGCACTTGGGAGGCAGGCAGCAGCACCACTGAGCTATATCCCCGACCCTTGTTAGAAATAATTTTGATTCACCAAAGCCCAAAATATTCCTACATGCCAGACAGGGTTGTGTCCATTTGATCCCTCATAAGACAGCTCAGGTGAAAAATGATTCAGAACAAAAGCTGTGACAATTATGAAGAGTCTGTTGCTATTGGTGGCACGAGATGGACATGGGGTTAGGCGAAAAGCACCAGGAATCCTGGAAAAGAGGCATTTGCAGCATGTATGAAGACAAGATGACTTGCCCTTAAAGCTGCTATAGGGTAAAAATGTTAATATTCATGGTTATGCCCTGCCTCAAAACTCCATGCACAGATCCTGTTTCATGTCCAAAGGCAGAGATGACCCGACTCTTACCAGCTCTAGATCTGCAAAACAGCACGCCCATTGTAGCCAGGCACCACGACATTTTGGAATAAGTGTTGGTAAGGTTCTCCATACTAAGCAGCTTTACAAGTTGATATTAGAATCACGTTAGCTCAGCACTACAGTGAATGTCCCACGTCCATAAATGATTCTTTCCAAGAAACCTATTGGTTTGCTTTTCTTCTCTTTTCCTTCTGAATAGCAGCTGATAGACAAAGGGGAGCTGGCCCAGGCCTTTGATGCCAGTGCCAATGGAACAATAGCCCTGCTTGTGGCAATCACCCTTTTTGTGTAGCCAGGAGAATGCTGAGGCTGCCCCTCATTGGATCCAGTGTACATGGGTGGCCAGAGCAAGGTGCATTTGGCAGCCAGATGTACATTCTGGGTGGTATGAGATGACTGTCCACATAGCTAACACTTGGGACTTGGCTGGAACTCCCCTGACCAGTGCAATCAGAGAGACCAGATGGACTGCCTCCTTGTCCTTTGAAGATGGTGTCCTTTATTCAGCTAAAGGCAAGAAGCAGCCAGCCATCTGACCTAGAAAGTGTTTGCAGGCAGCCCTGCTCCTTTTCGTTCACATCTAAGAGAAACAGAAAGCACACTGTGAAAGGGAACGTAGGGAGCTTTTTGCAAGAAACTGAAGAGGCTGCAAAATCACCCTTACAGATGGACACCAGAGGTTCTATTAGGCAGTGGGAGCTTCCCAACTATTTCCCTCGGGCAGTTCCACTTAGAAGCAGATGACACTTTGAGAAAACAGCATTTCTAGGGACTTCTGTTCTGTGGCTGCAGCTGCTGTTATGACTCCTGCTGCCACCAGAGCCATTTCTAGCTACCAGAGCTGCTCCTCTCTGGACCAGCCTTCCTTAGGAGGGCATGCAGCCATGGCTGGCATGCTGGAGCACAGAAGTTGTGCCAGGCCCCTGTCTGTACTGCTCACAGGGGAAGGTACTGAGTTATGGTCACAGCCCCAGGGGAACCTAGCTGTGGCCAAGGTGGGCTGGCATCTGAAGAGTTCCTTCCCCACCTACACTAAGCCACATGATTCCTATAAAGTACAGCTACTGAGCCATGACCTTGCCAACTAGCAAATCCATCTAGAACCCACCAATCCCCTTGTATACTTTAGGTGTTGTCTCTCCAGTCTGTTCCACAATTGACGTTCCATCCCTCTCTGGTTAACCCTGCTCAGATAGTTTGTCTTGTTGCATGACACTTCCATTTTGGGGGAGAATTTGATCCCTAAGCCCATACTGCTTTCCCACAGAGCCTCCCCTGGGATTTTGCTTCTCCATCCCTTGCTGGGATGGATAGGATTCTGGAGGAACAGGGCCAGCATGTGAGTGACACAAGCCGTTCCCTGCACACAGCCTCCCAGCAAAGACGGTAAGTATTACATCCGCATATGTTACAATCCCAGTAATACATTTTGTAATTCTTATTCAATTTCACATCTGTTAATGAAGATGAAAGAGTAAGTGAGGATATTTATTAAGTCTGTTGACCTTTTTTTACTACTTATGACTCTCCTTAGTTGCTCCTGTGGATTCGAGCTATTGTCTGATAGTATCTCTGACTCCTCTTCGGATTTGCTTCTGTTTGCTTATTTTGCTCTGCTGTTGTCAAATGTGTTATATTTTTATTTGTTACAGACATGACAATACAATTACACACATATCATTCTATGCAATTGCCTTGTAAATCAATTAAGAGAAGAAAGAGAAAAATGTATCTTTGATAATTACAAAATTGCCTTTATAAGAGTCCTTTCTTTTAAATTTTAAATTTAATTACTGTCTGGGGTCACTTACCTTCAGCCTGAATAAATTTCATTAGTAACTCTTGTAAGGCAGGTCAGCCAGCAATAAATTCTCTTGGTTTTTTGTTTATTTGTTTGTTGTTGTTGTTTACCTGTGGGTTTTATGTGTGAATGCTTCATCTTTGTGTATGTATGTGGATGTGTGAGTTCTAGGGATTGAACACAGGGCCTTTTCACTGAGCTACATCCCAGCCCTTTTAAAAAATTTAATTTAATTTAATTTTGAGACAGGGTCTCACTGAGTCGCTAAGTTACCTAGGCCAGGCTCAAACTTACAATCCTCCTGTGTCAGCCTCCCAAGGTGCTGGAATTACTACCGTACACCACCACAGCTGGCTTTAGCTTTATTCTTAAATGATAGTTATGCTGCATATCAAATTCTTGGTGGACAGATGTTTTTCTCTAAGAGCTTTGAATATGACTTCTGAATGTTACCATTTCTACTAAGGAGTGAAATGTTAATCTTATTAGAGTTACCTTGAACGTGAATGTTTTTTCTCTGGCAATATCAAGATTTTTTTCTTTGCTGTGTAATGTTTTTACCATGATGTGTCTACCATGGAACTCTTTGAACATATTCTACTTGGAGTCCATTGAGATTCATGTTTTTCATCAAATCTGGAAAGTTTTCAGCTATTATTTCTTCTAACATATTTTCTGCTTCAAATACTTTCTCCTTTCTTACTCTCAAAACATGTAGGTTGGTGTACTTAATAGTGTTCCTGCATTTCTCTGAGACTATTCATTTTTGTTCCTGTTTTTGCTTATTTCATTTCTACTACCAAACTTTCTTCAAATTTAGATTCTTTCTTTTGCCAGTTCAAGTTGCTTTTGTGAGCCTTTAGTGAATTTTTCATTTCTGATGTTGTGTTCCTTAGTTCCAAAAATTTAATTGGGCTGGGCATGGTGGTGCACTCCTGTAATCCCAGCACTTGGGAGGCTGAGGCAGGAGGATTGCTGTGAGTTCGAGACCAGCCTGGGCTACATAGTGAATTCCAGGTCAGTCTCAACTACATACTGAGACCCTGTCTCAAAAAACAACAAAACAAAACAAAGTAAAAATTTAATAGGATCCATTATTTCTCCTTTCCATCAATCTATTGGTATTCCCTGTTTCATTAGATAGTGTCATGGTACCTTCCTTCACTTCTCCAAGTATAGTTTCCTTTACTTACATATTGATAATATTTCTTTGAAATTTTTGCTAAATTTAACTAACACCTGAGCCCTCTCAGGAGCCATTTTCTATTGCCTGCTTTTATTATTCTTCAGTATGTGTCATGCTTTCCTGTTTCTTGGCTTTTCTTTCTTTCTTTCTTCCTTTCTTTCTTTCTTTCTTTCTTTCTTTCTTTCTTTCTTTCTTTCTTTCTTTCTTTCTTTCTTTCTTTTTTTTTTTTTTCGTACCGGGGATTGAACTTGAGCCTTTGTACTTGCAACGCAGGCACTGGAACCACTGAGCCAAATACCTGGCCCTTTCTTTTTTGAGATGGTGTCTCACTCTGTTGCCCAAGCTGGTCTCAAACTCCTGGACTCAAGGGTTCCTTCAGCCTCAGCCTTCTGAGTGTTAGACCACAGGCAAGCACTAGCAAACCCAATTCTTTGTATCTTTATACAGTAATTTTTTTGTTAAGTACTGGCCATTTTGTGTTATATTTCATTGCAACTCTGGATAGTAATTTCCCTTTTTCCATCCCTCTCTTGGACTTGTTTCCTTCTCTATGACTTATGCTTTACCCAGAATTTTAGTGAAGTCTGATCCTCAGTGTGTAGCCTCTGACATTGAAGCTCAGTGGTTACTGCCTGAGGCACACAAACGGTCACCCTGTAAGGACAGTACTTTTATCCTTTCTTTTTATTTACTTATTTTTGAGATAGGGTCTTCATGTGTTGCCCAGGCTAGCCTCAAATTGCTATGCTCTGATGATGAGTCTTCCTCAGGCTGCAAAGTAGCTGGGAATAGAGATGTCCTGCATCAGCTGAACTCCCTTTTTGACTGGCTCATCACTGGACTTCTGTGTTAGGCTAACTGCCTTGGTAGGTTTCATACCCAGCTGCTGTATTAATTTTCCATAGGTATCTGATCATTTGGTTTGGGCAATGTCCTGCATAAATGCTGGTATCTTTACAGGGGTGGGTTTTGAGGCCAGCTGCAAGTTTTATCCTGATACCAGGAAATCTCTCTTTTTCTCTGATTCTCCCTGATGAAAGTGTGGCTGAACTATGGTTTAATTTGTGGCTCTCATGGAGCTACTAGTTTCCTCTTGATCACTTAGCACCAAAATCTACATTATTTTACAGAGGGTATTTAGACTTGATTTTTCCCACATTTTGGTCCTAATGAAGTCAGCTCTGTTATGATTTATATCCAGCTGTCCTCTGAAAGCCTCATGGGATCACAGGTGGAGCTTTTAGGAGGTGGGTAGATTTAGGATGTGTGGAGGTAGATTAAGATGCGATGCTGATTTTAAGGGTATAGATAATGCAGCCTCACCCTGGGTGTGGGTGGCACCAATCAATAGGCTTGTAGCCTGAATGGAATATAGAGCAACAGAAAGAAGGTAGGCTTGCTGCTTCACTGCCTTCTGTCTGCACTGTCATGAACTATTTCTCTTCAGTGATGTCCCTCTGCCTCACCACCCTGCCTTGGAGCCAGTTGACTTTGGACTAAAACCTTGATAAACTATGAGCGGAAATAAACCTTTTCTCCTTTAACTTGTGGTTGTCACACATTTTGTAACAGCAACAAGAAAAATTAACTAAGACAGCTTCTTTGGGGAAAGCTTCGGAGACCTTTGTTCCTATGGCCTGCTCTCTCCCTGAACAAAACTCCGCACTACTCTTGCAGAACTGCGAGTGGGGACAGTGACCTACTTCTCTCTAAGTATTTACTTTATGAGTAGCGCACAGGGCAGAAGCAATAGCCTAAGGTCTTCCTAGGTTGCCTCTTGCAACATGGAGCCTGTCCTCTATGAGAAAGCCAGACTAAGGACAATTGTAGTCCTATTTTTTTCAGTTTGCCACACCTTTGATAGAGCTTCCACCCTAAAAGTTGGAGCTAGATAGAATAAGAGATTCACACTTGTCTCAGTTGGTTTTGCCTGGATTAGAACTCTTAAAACATGGAGCTGGGGATGGGACAGGTTGAGAAATGCTGGTGGTGTGACTGGCCCTTTCAGGGAGATACAATAGCCCTGGATTGTGATTTGAGGGTGAAGGATTCCCATGTCCTTGGTTGCACCCACCCAGAATAAGCCACTGTCATAATGAAAAGGGGGATGAAAAGGACATCAGGGAGAGGAAACAGGTTGTGGTTCAAATGCCACAGAGTCTCATTGTTCCTATTGTGATTTAGTTGATTTTCTTGAAAAAATGTTTCTCCATTTGTTGTATGCCTTTAGGACAATTTCCAGAGACTTCAAATGGCTGTTTTTAAATAATCTTCACCAGCTATGGTTGTTTTGCTGGGAAGAAGGTCCACAGAGCTTCTTGTAGTGCCGTTAGGGAAATGGTCTCCAGTACACATTGTTTTGAATATTACATAATTTTAAATCATTCTTGTTTCCCTTGGCTGAATGCTTTTCTACATAATTGCAACCTCTTTATAAATGTCATTTCCAATTATTGCACAATAGCTCATTAATTTTGAATATAACATTCTTCACTTCAATAAACTTTTTATTTTAGAATGGTTTTAGATTTACAGAAAAGTTGGGGTGACAGTACAGATATTTTACATACCCTATACCTAGTTTTACCTATTAGTGACATCTTACATTAGTCCACAGTTTACTTTTGGTTTGTTTCTAGTTTTTCACCATTAAGTAATACTGCAGTGAGTATCTCTGTACATACATATTCTTTTGAATTTGTGGCTAATTATGTGTGATAACATTTTATTTGTAATTTAAATTTTAATTAGTAAATTGGGATAAAGATCACCTAGACAAAGTATTTTAGAATATATTTGATTCTAACATCAAAATCCCTGAAGTTGGGTCTCTTAGCAAAACTGTGCTTAGCATTTGAGTGGTAATTAAGTTGTGACTTTGAGGTTTGTTCAAGTAAAATGTGTGCCTCTTTAGCATAGCCGCTGGCAAAAGATGTCTTGGAGCTAAATAGTTTCCAAGAACTGATTGTAGTCCTAGGTACAAGATGATCCTGATACCAGTGAGCAGGCTTGTTCAAACTGAACCCTGTCAGTCACTCTCACCTATTAGGCCAACCACAATAAATACATTATAGGACATTTTCCAATTCAAACACAAGATATAGACCCAAACAAAAATTATGTAAATTTGGCTCTATATGGTAGAATGTTGTCTACACCAATGATTTTTCAAGGTGTTAGTCCCAGAACGGCAGAATTACTGGCCAAGAGAGGTTAGATGGCAAAAGTTGATACTAGCATTCAGATATAGAAGTCAGGATCTTCAAACCTTAAAATCTGATATGCTTAGCCTCACATTCAGCCCCCTGTGCTGGTGTATGTCTGCTGCAAAACATTTTACCTTTCCCAATTGATCAAGAAGGAAGAAAGGCTATAAGATTAACCTCATGCTAACCATTTGGGAGTGATCTGATATAGGAAAAGCATGCAATAAGTGATAAGTTATAAATAAGTTATAAAACCACTTTTTGGTTTTCAGATTAGCCAGATACTGGCTGGAAGAAGGTTGCTGGGGCTCAGACAACATAGTAGGCAAACTCAATGTATTCTTTCAGCTGGAATTTGAGAGCAAGGTCTTACAGCCTGTTTATCTCCTGCCATGAGTAACTCTACGATGTAGAGATAGCGTAAGTTTGAAGGCTCCTGGGATTCAACTCTATTTTAGCCACTTTCTTATTGCTTTTCAAAATACCCAACAACTTACACCTACGGAAGAGGTTTGTTTTCACTCATGTTTCAAAGAATGCAGTCCATGTTTGGTTGGCTGCAAGGCAGAAACAACACAGTGGAAGGGCATGGCAGACAAAATCTGCTCGACTCACAGCAGCCAGGCAGGAGAGAGAGGAGCCAGCGACAAGTATTTACCCTTCTAGGTCACTTCGATAATCCACCTCCTCTGACCAGACTCCACCTCCCAATAACACATTCAGCTACTGAACTCAAAATCCACAGTCCAATCATCTTCCAAACACACGAACGCAAGACACTTAGGGAGGAAATTTTAGATCTAAACCATAACAGTGTCTTACACTGGAGGGCTAGCATGGCACCTGAGTAGTCCCTGGCAAATGGCCCATAGTAAATAACACTATGGCAGCAGACACACTGACTGAGCCAATCACCCCCACACAAGGCATGAATGTTTCTGAGGATCTGCCAGAAAGATTAGAACACCCACCTCCACCCCCAACATTGAAGAAACTGCAAGAGTGATAACATCAAAAATAGGGCTTGGTTCACATGCCTTCTTGTAAATGCCTGAAAGGACAGTTTAATCTGCTGTTTCTTTGTTGATTTTCTGTCAATTTGGTCTGTCCATTGCTGAAAGTGGAGTATTGAAATCCCTATTGTTGCTATCTTACCACCGATCTCTCCCTTTAGATCTGTATTTGCTTTTTATGTTTAGGTGCTATGATGTTAGGTACATATATATTTATAATTTTATATCTTCTTTTTATATTAACCCTTTTAACATTATATAATGACTGTATTTCCCCTTTTTACAGTTTTTGAGTCAAAGACTATTTGATATAAATATAGCTACTCCTGATTTTTTGGCGGGGAGGACTTCCATTTGCACAAAATGTTTTCAAATCCTTTTTTATTTTTCTTTTTTGTACCAGGGATTGAACTCAGGACACTGTGCTTGTAAGGAAGGTGGCAGAACCACTGAGCTAAATCCCCAGCCCCTGTTTTCAAATTCTTATAAATGCTTTAAAGTGTAAGGGACTAAGTCAGCCCCTAGAAAATTTAGGAGTTTCCCTAGACATCAAGAACTCTAACTTCTCCCTCACAACAGTCTTTCAAGAGTAGGGATGGATGGTTGGCTGTGGGGAAAGCAAGATGTAGATGAGACTGAAGCCAAGCAACCTATGGAAACTTCTCCCAGTCCTGAGTGCTAGGAGTTGGAAGTGAGGGAAAAGTGTGTTCACGGAATTAACTCTGCCCAGGTCTAAAGGTAGAAAACTAAAAATGAAAGTGAATCTTGTCACCTGGAGGAACCTAAACCCAGCTAAGGCTGGAA
Organism: Fukomys damarensis; assembly: GCF_012274545.1. NCBI lineage: Eukaryota > Metazoa > Chordata > Mammalia > Rodentia > Bathyergidae > Fukomys > Fukomys damarensis. The sequence continues at coordinate 21,006,338 of NW_022900929.1, forward strand.
TAGGTTTTGACACCCATCTCAGTTATTTTTCTTATTGCTGAGACAAAATGACTAACACCCAAAATTAAAGAAAGAAAGAAAGGTTTCTTTAGTTCACAGTTTGTGGAGGTTTCAGTACATAACCAGCTGGCTCCCAGGCAGAGTAGATGACAGACAGGAATCATAGAGCAGAAACAGTTCAGGGTGGGCAAAAGGCAGCAAAGCAATAAAGGACAATCACAGCTCTTTCTATCCCTTATATCTTATCCAGGATACTTAGAGCAGGTAGTACTCACACCCTTAATCCTAGTCCCCTTGAGCCTAGCATTGCACCATGAACTTCCAGCATCACACACTCGAGATCCAACCATTTCTGTAAAAGCCCCACCTATGAATGCATGAGACGTTTAGGGAGACATCTAGACACAAACCATAACAGCACCCCTCTATGAAAAAAGTGAAACCTACTTTCTGATCTAATGGGAAGAAGATGGGGATCTAGAAGAGCTGTGGAATCCCACTCATGGGTGGGCAAGGTGAACAAAATAGTTCTAACAGGTACAGCTCCCATGCCTGTCCCAGTACTTAATAATTACTAGACACTATTTCCAAAAGGCCAAGGGTTTGTAATCCCAAATACTTCCTAATTTTTATCAATTTGGGATGCAAGATATCATGTTAGCAGGCAATTTTGAATGTATATAACATCAAATCTTACCTGCGTAAATGTCAGACTTCACACCCCACTGGCACCCCCTTTCCCCCACTCCCATGCCAGTTATGATCCCCTGGGAGCTCTCAGAAAACCTTTCCAGTGCTCTCCACCACCTGTGCCCTGCTCCAAACTGTGACCTCAAACTTCCCCTAAGGCCAAGACATCTGGCAGCCACCTCAGTGGGCCACCCACAGGCAAGACCACTCTGGGACACTCTGTTACATTCTCAGGAGGAGCAACTACTCCTTTGTCACTTGTCCTATTTGGTTTGAGGAACAGGAGAAATTAAGCTATCCATGCAAAGAGCACTCTGGAGTTCAGAGACCAGACAGGTCAGTGTGTACTTCATTTTTATGGACTCAAATAGGTACCTTGAAAACTGGCATTTCTAATAATTGCCTTTGATAAATAGCGGCATGCTACAGTGCTCTGTGGTTTCATTGTGGGTTTAAAATTAAGATATATAATATAACTTGCACATGCAATTTTTCAATTTTTTCCCCTAGAGCTAATGTTTGCAGATTGTCAGAGAAGATAACGATTATTGTTCACATAGGTAGCTTTGGCCTGGGAGAAGACTACAGAAAGAAACTGTCTAACAATAACTTAGCCTTTTGCACAGGGGTCAGGGAGTCCTACCTATAGTCAAGGTTAGATAAAGGGTAAGAAATAGAGGAGTGGAGAAGGAAGTGAAAGCTGTGGGATGATTATGGAACAGCTGTTTGGGGGGAATCTATTCATGTTCCTAGGAGATTATACTGGTCAAGTCCCATGATGAAATTGCTTCACCTTAAATTTTTATAAAGCATCAAAATTTATTTTTGTTTTAAAAATGTAATTCATAAATGTTCAAGCAAAACAAATAATTCAGAGACATATAATAGTCATTCATTTTGTCCTCCTGTATTTAGTCAGTGTTCTTGAGAGAAAGAACCAGTAGGACATAGCCATTATGGAAATAGGCTCCACAATTACGGAGGCTGATAAGTTCCATTATACACTACAAGCTGGAAATCCAGGAAGCTCGTGATATACTTCAGTCCAAGACTAAGGACCTGAAAATGGGGTGTGTTGGCATCTAGGGACAGAAACCAATGTATGTCCCAGCTCAAGAAGAGAGAGAGAATTTGCCCTTCTGACTTTTGTCCTATCCAGTCCCTCAGTGGATGAGATGGTGCCCATCCCCTTGGTAAAAGCAGATCTTCTTTATTCAATCTCCTAGCTGAAATGCTAATCTCTTCGAGAAATACCCTCACAAACACTCCCAGTAATGTTTTACCAGCTATCTGGATGTTCCCTAACTCCATCAATTTGACACATAAAATTAACCATCATACCCTCCAATCTCACCATTTTGAGTTTGCCTTTCCTACTCCTTACTTAAATATATCTAAAGATATTCACCTGTTTAGAGTTCTGTCAATAGATAAAGTAGTGCTAATCATTAGGTACTCATATTTGTGTCTCTAGTGCCAGGAAAACAAATTCACACCAATGTTCAGAGCTGTAACCAATAACTAAAGCTATCATGTCACTCCCTTTTATTTACTCTATGACAAGCACAGTTCTTGGCTGCTTAGCTGTCACTTTATTTTTTTTCTTACAGCAAACCTATAAAATAGGTTTTCCTATAATTCCCATTTTATAACTGGGAAGGCTGAGGCTGACAACAGTTAGGCAACTTGCCATTTTGCCTATGAGATTCATGAGGACAATAATCCAAATGTATACCATGGTATGATGTGAAGTAGACCCAATAAATAGACCTAGGCTGTGCAGGTTCAAATAGTGGTTAAGCTGGATTTAAACCCCTGCTCTTCCGAAGCTTTAGCTAACACATTACATTGACATCCTGGAGGCAGTGGCATTGGTGAAAGGGTGCCGAGGGCTGGCACCTTGGGGTGTCCCTTAGCCTATGAGGATCACAGTGAAGTTCTCCTTTCTGAGCTTGTTCCCACTGGAAGGTGATGTCTCTCTGGCATGGCAAATAACCATCCTCACTATGCTGATTTCATCTAATATCATTATGAAAATGACTCCTGGCATTCAGAATGTCTACAAAGGAAGACAAACAGTAAAGCTTTCAAGACACAGGCCTGGGGTCAGTGTTTCTGCCTTGCTGATTGAGGAGAAACAAATGAAAAAGTAGATGGATGAACATGCGCTGAAACACCATGGACCAGGCATATGCTCTAGCAGTATACCAGGTTGTTCCTTGGGTGATACAGTGATTTTGAACAGAAAGACACTGAGGTACAATGACTGTCTGTGGCAGAGCCTGCATGGTCTGGCTGTCCCAGACCACTGGCTTCAATTAAAATTCTGTGAAATGCCATATGCCTTATTTAAGTTCTTCGGTGTGTGAGCTCACAGGGGCCTGCTGGATCTATTTATTTGCTGTTAAATCCACCTACTGTTTCTTTGCATCTCAACATCTAGAAGCTAAGGCAGCCCAAGAAGAAGTTAAAGTTGCATCTATGCTGATTTCCCAGTATGATATTGAAAAAAAAAATGCCCCCAAGTACATGTCTGTCTGTATTTTATTTTTCTAGCAAAAAGTTTGGAGAAAAATATAAGATTGAAGTCAAATTGATCAACTGAACTCCAAGTCGATTGGAGGCAGGGGAGCCAGGTTCCTGGAAGGTATAGGGTGTGGAAGAGCTCTGTGACTTAGGACAAGGAGGAGGAAACTGAATTTGCCTCCTAACTTGGCAGAATACAAGGGAAGAGAAAAAAAAAAGCAACACTCAAGTGGCCTCAGCTGGCACGGAAAAAGAGACCCTCTCTGAGGTGGAGTAGCAGGCAGGACCCAAAGGCTGCTGACCCAGAAGAAGCAGTGGAGACCTAACAGGAAGCGGGTCACACACAGGCAAAGCCAGAGGGCTGAGGTGAGACCAAGGCTTTTTAGAAATGGACGTGGCTTTCTGAGAATTGGGGTCATGAGTATGATGTTGGGCAGGTGGCCTTCTGAAAGATTCTGGGCACAAAGATCAGTTAGGAACTTCCACCAGGAAGGCTATAGAGATGGTGGCCTTTCCTGAGACATGCTGGACAACATCAATTTTATTACTGTCCTATCAATTTATGCTCAGCTATAGCCACAGGCCAAGAAGGCTGGCCAAGAGGCTAAGGGATACTACATACTGTATTTTTTCAATTGTATATACAGCACTGCCTCAAACTCACTCAGTAAAAAGAACAACATTTTAAAAGCTGGATTTAAACTGGAAGTGTATATTCATTTCTGAGATGAGTAATTTTTGAGACTTGTGTATTTTGGGAGCCAACCAGTCACAGCCTCCCTTCCTGTCCTAGTAACACACACAGCCTGTCTGTCCCGTGGGTTGTATTTTCTCATCTCATTTCAACTGGCCCTGTCCACCTTGAGGAAAACCAACTAGTCCTTAATATGTTCCTCTGCTGTTCCTCTATTTGGCAGCTGGTTAATTCTCAAGAGGAGGATTGCATTTGAATGCATGTATTGCCTTGATCGTATTGTGATATTGTTTGCTGATTCTCATGCTGCTGCTGTGAATAATCAGTATTACAAAAAGAAAAGAAAAGAAAGAAATGCTTAACCTCTTCATTGGTCTTTAGCACGGTAGCTCCAGTGAGCTGTCACCAATAGAGTTCCGTAACAAATGAGATTATACCTCTCTTCATTATCCACCCTTTTCGTCCACTTATAGTAGCAGGGCTGACTCTTTCAGGGATCACATCAACCAAATCCTGAGTTAGAGGCATTTAAATTCAAAAATCCACACTCAATTGCACCTGTTCTTTTCCTGGCTACCATAGTGACTTTGGGATTTGGATATAACTCCTTGAAATTTTATTTTTAAAGTAAATGGAGGCTTGTTTTGAGATTGAAAAGTTACTTCCACATGCATCTCAGACAGCACGTCCTGGAATGGAGTCTAAATGCAAACAGGATTCCAATTTGAGATTTTGGTTTTAGCCCAGCACATTCAAAGCAATAATATACATTGTGCCATGCCAAGTGGTAAGTGACTATGTTAGGAGGATTAAAGGATTATTTTTTTAATCCACTGGAACTCAAGCCATGGCCCCTCTATCAGTAACATTAATAACTGTAATGGACAGAATTCTCATACCTCTTTTTGTCAAGATTTTCAAAATGTTTTGCTAAACGTAAATTACCAAACCACAGATTAATTTTTAGAACTAGAAAGAGCCTTAGAGATCTACCAGACAATTCCATATTTAAGTATGAAACTCAAGGACAAGAGAAGTCCAAGGACTTGATCCAAGTCTCATAGCCACTTGCTGGCAAAGTAGACATCAAACCCATGCCTCCAGATTTTTAACCAAGGGTGCTTTCCCACATACCCTCTGTTGTATGAACTTGCCTTCAACACTGGCAGCCCCTGGGAACTTATTACAAAAGTCCTACCCAGGCATGCAGAATCAGTATCTGCACTTGAACAGAGCCTTCAGGATCATAAAAGCCTGAGAAGCCCTACTTTCCACCTCATTGCCACTGTCCCACAGTTCTGTGACCTTGGCAGCAGGTACCAGGACCACTTTCTGGACATATCCCAATTGATCTAATAAAATAAGTGCAATAATACTGTGGAAGGGCTGGCCATGTGGCTCAGGGGTAGAACATGTGCTTGGCCTGCACAAAACCCTAGATCCAACCCTCTGAAAAAATAAAAAATAAAAACAAAATAATAGCATGGAAACAATGTTCTCTACTAAAAGAAAAATGCCAAAGTTCATCTAACCGTGGCAATGGGAAGAAAAGATGAGAGGATCCTATGTTCTGCAGTTTTTATGAAGAACTTAACACTGAACTTTTAAAAACAGAGTCCTTGGCCCCAATAAGCTTATAATCGGGTAGGAGACAGAATTTAATACCTAGGGAACAAAAATAGATCCATTAAATTGGGGACTGAGATTTTAAAAAATATTTTCTAGGGTATAATGTACATACAGTTCAACACATACACCTTGGGAGTACAGCTGAATGAAATTTTACATACATATACGCCATTATGGGCTGAATTATACCCCTCTCCCAATTTATATTTAAATTCCTATTCCCAAGTACCTCAGAATGTGACTGTGTTTGGAGATAATATCTTTAACACAGTAATTAAATAAAATGAAGTCATTAAGATGGGCTGTGATCCTATGTGACTGGTATCCTTCTAAGAAGAGATCACAATGCATACACACAGGAAGGAGGAAAGGGATGACCATGGAAAGACACAGGGAGAAGACGGCCATTTTCAGCAAATGAGAGGGCCTTCAAAAGAAATGAACCCTACCAACACTCTGATTTCTAGATTTTCACTCCCAGAATAGTGAGAAAATACATCTGTCTTGCTTAAGGTACCCAGTCTTTATTTGCCCATTCCTACTATACACATCATGGAAGCATCAGCCAGATCCAGAGGCAAAACATTTCTTTCCAGCATTCCAGAATTTGATCGTAGTGACAGCCAGAAGCCATTTTTGGTCCTAAGTGGGAGACTCACCAAGGCCAAGTGGAACTTTGGAAAGATTAGCAAAATGATTACACTGAGTAGACTAAGGTGAACTGGCAGTGGGCTGGCAGGAGAGAGGAGGGAAGGAAAAAAGTGGCAGGAGAATATTTCAGAATCTCCTTAAATCAAGGAATCCATGGGAAGGTAGTGGGGAAGGAAACTAAAGGGGTATTTTAAAGGAATAAGAAAATGACAAGGGTGAACAAGGGGGAAGAATCAAAGTTATCTCTTTCGGAACTGTTATAGTTTGAATATGGTTTGTCCCCTCCAAAACTCATGCTGAAATTTGATTCCCAACATAACAGTGTTGGAAAGTAGTGGAGCCTATAAGAGATGATCAGATCCTTAAGAAGAACGAGTGCTGCTCCCAAGGGACTGAGAGTGAGGTCTTATTCTCATGGGATTGGATTGGTCACCGTGAGAACAGATTGCTATAAAGGACACTCACATTCTTTCTTATGCATAGTCCCACTTGCCCTTCTACTTTTTGCTATGAGTTGGAAGAGCACAAGGCCTTCACTAGATGTAGTCATTTAATATTGGATCTCCCAAGAACTGTGAGCCAACATGAACCCTTTGTAAAATAAATTATCCTACATAAGGTATTCTGTTATACCAATTGAAAATGGGCTACGATGGGACTAAATTAATGAAGAATTGATGACAAGTATTGGATATTTGGGGGGAAAGAAGCAGTTATAGTAGGAATTGCAGAAACTTTTTGAGAGGTGATGGATTTGAGGCAAAGACAACACATTCAAGTGGATGCAACATGCCCAGAAGATGGAAATAGAGCCATGCACTGAGTAACAACATTTTGGTTGATGACAGACCATGTATACAGCAGTGGTTCCACAGATGACATTTGCCTAGCCATGTGGTCATCTCAGTTTGTATATCTACACTCTATGATATATACATAACAAGAAAATAGCCTAACAACTCCTCTCTCCAAATGTATCCCTGCCATTGATGACCTGTAAGACTGGGGCAAGAATGAGTATAAGCCTGTAGACATGACTGAGATCTGACCAGGTAGGTGGCCTGTGGAGAAGGGGGGAAAGAGCTAAGGATGAATGATAACACAATAACAAAATAATAATAGCTGCTAATGTGCATTAAGTACTTATTGCCTGGCAGATGGTCTGCTAAAGGCTTTACATAGGTTATCTCACTTAATCCCCACAACAACCCTGTAAGGAACATTTGGTCATTATCATCCCTGTTTTACCAAAGAGGAAACTGAGCCACACAGAGCTTAAGTAATTTCCCTAAAGTCACACAGGTAGCAAGTGGTAGTTTGTTCACTGTTAGTGTGCTTAGGAAAAAGAGGAGTCAGTTGAGATGAGTTCAAATAAACCAGCCTAGTGTTGTTCTATACTGCTGTTTAAAATTCCTCATGCTATGCTGCTGTTTTCAGAATAGAATGAGCCCCTACCATCGGAAAGTCCCTTCAAATACTCAACCTAGAACACCACAGTCGCATTTTAATGAAAGATGCTACTATTCCCCTATTTTGCTGCCTGGGGAGTTGGATCAACTATCTGTGTTTACAGCTTAATTTGTTAGCAGCCATGTGTCACTTAACAGGGATACATTCTAAGAGACGTACTCTTAAGTGATTTTTGTCATTGCTCAACCAGCAGAAAGCACACTTACACAAACCAGGGTGGCGTAGGGCACTCACTCCGTGTGGCCTCTGGTGGAGTCAAGACATGGATAGGGCTGCTGCCTGCACAGCACGGCACATTGTTTTACAATAAATTTTGCTTTTATACAATGGGAAATACTCTAAAATGATTTTCTAAAATAGTAGAGACATAACACAGTAATATAGTTGTTTATTATTAACAAGGATTGTGTACTATCCAGAACTTCATTGCTATACTTTTATCCAACTGGCAGCACAGTAGATTGGTTTACATGTTTACATTGTTTACACTGTTTATACAAACACTTGAATAATGTGTTGCACCATGACACAATGACAGCTACGATGTCATTATGCCATAGAATTCTTTGGCTCTGTTATAATCTTATGGGACCACAGTCATGTACATAGTTCATTGATGACTGAAACATCATTATGAGGTATGTGACTATATTTTAATATGTGAGCTTCTCATGCTTTGCTTTTATTTCTGCCTTTGAGACCAAGCTCCCTTCTTCTCCAGGGCCACTTTTCTTTCTAACAGTTTAAATTTCTTCATCTCTGTAGCCTGTGGAACCAAGCATGACTCATACAAGACTCTGGCATTCAAAGTCCCCAAAGGTCTAAGGGAAAATAAGATTACTTTTCCAGGAATGTGCTTCCACACATATTTTGTAATTTCAGAGTTGTCCATATGCCTGGAGAAATGTCTTACACTAAGACAAATAAAAGACATTGACAGGTGCAAAACTCTGGATCATCAGAGTTTAGTCAAATGGGTCGAAGGCCTTTTCCTCCAAATAGCCTTCTTTCTTCTTTTCTCTTTTCTCTATTTTTTTAATACTCCAAATTGATCTATCTGGGTATTAGTTTTTATTTTTTTCTCTAATTATGCATTTATAAAATAGCACCTCGTGTGCACCCAGCAAATGTGCAAACTGTTTCATAATTAAAGAGATTTCTATTCCCTCACATCTGTCATGTGTGGTTAAAATACATGATTTGCCTTGTGATTTAATGGAATGGGTGGCTAGAGAGCCAGAGCCCCACTCAGCATCACCAACTAAAACAAGGCTCAGAGTATCCATTCATTATTCCTGAAGCCCCACATTGCCACTGCCAAGTGACTGTATTTATTTGTGTCTCTCAAGAAAATCCTGTTTCTTTTAGTATACAGCAGGTTATTTGGAAAAGACACAAAAGGGACATTTGGAAAAAACAAAATGCTAAATCCAGAAACATTCTGGGTTCCTGATGGCTGCTTTTTTTTTTTCTTCCCAAGTCATCTGAGAGACATTTCTCGTTCCAAGGCAGGTGTCTGGCCGTGAACGTCATAACCAAATTAATCACTGTAGCTATTTATAGCTATACTTACATGTAGAATGTTAATAATTATCATAACAATGACTCTTAACAAGGAAGAACTGCTCACATTTTGGGCTTTATCATTCACAAAGTAATTTCACTTGTATAATTTTAGTTTAAATTCTTCCAGTCGCCACAGGAAGAAGACAAGGTGGACTTTGGTATGCCCATTTTATAGGTAAGAAAACTGAAGCACATGGTGCTGAGGCAAGTTTGCAAATGATAAACAGTTGGAGGGAGAGCACCTTGCAGACCATGTTTACTTACAGACTGGCAGGAAGAATGAGTATAATCTAAAGAGTTATGATTTCTCTGCAGATATCTGCAGAGTTTGAGTACTTAAGCTAGCTATATACTGTAAGTATTTATGTAATCAAGTGAAGCATCTCAAGGCTTAGCTGTTCCCCATCTTACAGATGAAATCAGCCAGGAAACTGTCCATCACATATGCCACCTCAAGAGCACAAACAGAGCCATCATCAATTTGAGACAAGAAGTAACTGATAAGGTTCAGTGTTGAGCCTAAAAGACCTCAACTTTCAGAAGATAATACCAGACCATTTTCCCCTCTTTTACATAATGGTCTATAAATGGTGTGAACATATTCCTTCCCTGATGAATGTGGGTGATCTATTTCAACATTATTGTCAATAATTCACATTGACATTTGTATAGCCCCTTATTTTGTCAAATAATATCATAGTTGCTGTGAGCTAAATTGGGTTCATGGTAATATTCCTGTTTCTCAGACAAGGAAACCAAGGTAAAGTTAATAAGAAGGCATTCAAGTATTGAGGGTACAGTTCCTACACGAATGATGAGGTGCAGTAATGAGAAAAAGCAGGTGCAATTCCGCCTCTTGTTTCTTACAGTTTAGTGTGGGGGTATAATCAAGTGATTGTGCCTATGAATGTAAAATCTCAACTGAATACTGCATTGCTTTCATCTATGTATTCGATCCAAACATTTCACAAGCCATGTGTTTTAAACATTCCATAACAGCTTTTTACAAAAAAAAAAAAAAATAGAAGTAAAAATTGCACTGGAAACATAGAATGTAGGTCTTTGTCAAAGAGACCTAGCACAGCTTTGCTGGGAAAGTCAAGTGATCTGAGGAAACAGAAGGGAAATATATGAAAATGGAATGGATCACTGTTTCAAGCAGAGGGAAAGGCCCTGTGGTAGAAAGTAGCTTAAGTGAAAACTCCAAATAGGGAGGGTTGGATAGCAGAGCCTAGAAAGAAGCAGCTCAGCATGAAACTAGGAAAGTAGCTGCTATGTGAAAGATTTCTAAACTTTCATTATAATAGCAATGGGAAGTCATAAAAGGGGTGTGAGCAAGATGAAGGGTGAAAGTGAAATGAAGATCAATCATCAAGGCTTGTGCATGGTGGTGCTACGGAGAATGCTCTAAGGAGAGTCAGTTTGTGGGAGGCTAATCATGAATTTGGTTTTGAATGTGTTGAGCTTGAGATCTTAAAAAGAGAGCCAAATAGAGCGTGGAGAAACACAGAGGTGAGAGCTAAAGAAATAAATCTATAAGCCACTCTCCGGTAGGTGATTGTTAGAGCCACAGATGTACATGAGACAAGAATGACCCCAGCGAGATGACAAGGTGAGAGGAAAGAAGTCTGGGAAAGAAGTTTGGGCAACTTCAACGATGAATTGCCAGGTGGGAGAAGATAAGTCTAAAGAAGAAGAGAGTGGCCAGATCACCAGGAGGAATAAAGGAGCACAAGGTGTCACGGAAGTTAGAGGTAGATTCCAAAAATAAGGAAATTGTTAATTAATTAAGTGCTGCCAAAAGGTTAATAAAAAAGATGAAAATATATACACTGATGGGTACATGGAGGCCATAAGTGAACTTAAGAGCAGAAGCAAGAAGCCAGATCACCAAGGGTTGAAGAGAGCCAGTGATGATGTGAAGACTGAAATAGTGATTTCATCATTTAGTTTTGAAGCTCACTTGTACTCTAAGACACATGTAACCAAAGAATACACAGTTGCCGCTTGGTTTATGTAGGGAACGGGTTCCAGGACACCTCATAGATGTCAAATTCAGAAGATGCTCACATCTCTCTTATAAAATGGTGTCATATTAATAAAATAACCTAGGCACATCTGCCTATTTACTTTTAATCACCTCTGGACTTCTTATGATACCTAACATGATGTAAATTCTATGTAAATAATTGATACACTGTATTATGCAAACAATAAGGACAAGGAAAAGATCGGTAGGTTTTTGTACAGGTGTGATTGTTTTCAAATGTTTTTGACCCACAGTTGGTCGAATCCTCAGGAGCAGAATCCACCAATATGAAGGGTAGACTGTAGAATCTACAACAATAAAAAACAAAAGGTAGTTTTTAGCTTGAATGGGAAAATAAGCAAGAAGCAAAGAGAAATTTACATTGCATTTTCCCTGCCTTCCTCTGCTGCTATGTTCTCCCGCAGAGACTCTAGCCTGACTCTCAGGGCTGAATCCATGACCCTTATCCTCTGGTTCTCTGGCTCCACTACTCAGTATCCCAAACATGTTGGAAAGGATTGGGTGAGCCAATGTCACCAAATTGAAAAGGAATAAAAGCTGCAGCTTGTTAACCCTCTGAGCTAGGAGTTAGCCCTTCTGGGAGAAACAATTCCTTAGCAGGTCAGGGACATTGAGGATAATGTTTAGGATAGGCAGGAGTGGATTGGGGAGCTTGAAGGAGATAGTATAGTGAAGAGGAAATATTAGTAACTTGCTGGGTAATCGCAGAGAAGTTTTTTTCACCTCTCTGGGGCCAGAGTTGGATCAGATGGCCACATACTTCCAGACCTGGCCCTGCCAATCACTGTAGCAAACCTGGCTCCACTGGGTGGTTCCAGCTCCCTGGGAAGGGGGAGAAGGGATGCAGAAAGAGAAGAGAGGGGCACTTATCTTGTCTCTAGGAAGATAGCTTAAACTGAGGTTAAACTAGAATGAATCAGTTGAGGTGTGTAAGTCAGATCACATTTTAAGTGCTCCGAAAAGCTATTTTAAAAAATTCCTTAAGGCAATCTTCAGTAAAGTGAGGAGTCCTTTTGTAGAAAGCATAAATGCCCCTTGGATCTATCCTTTTTTAATCACATAAATACATCTATCAGGTTTCCATAAGGCACAAGTTACATTTGTGTCTAATAACAATGCATAGCAGAAAAATGGTTGTGATGCTCTGACAAAGATTAATGCTTGACTTCCTCTTTCAATTCTTTTGTACACTGCACTTGGCTTTGAAAGTGCTTTTTCTATTTGCACTTCAGCTTCTGAAATCACCTTGACGCAGTCACTTCATGCAGCAGACGGTGAAGAAGATGTGCTGTTACCAGGAGTGGACTATGATATGCATCCAAAACACCGCCCCTAATTATGAGTCATTGACTGGAAAGGGGTGGGTGATGTGTATCAGGGGAGCAGCCCTGTGCCTGAGCTCCAGTCTAGAGAAAGGCATTCTAGCAAGCGAGGTGAGACTTCAGTGACTCTGTCCTTATTGGCTTCCACTCCGAAGCTGGCTAGTGCTCTAGTTCTGTGTCCAGTCACCACTTCCTTCATTCTGAGAAGACAAGCTGTCCAAGCTCACCCATTACTTAGCCCCCTGCATTTACACAAAACACATGGTGCTCTACGCTTCATTAGTATGGTGTCACTGTGTCCCTGCATAGAGCAAACTGTGGTGGCTGGCTGCTCCCAAACAAATGCCTTCACGCTCTGTACCTTTCCTACCTCAATCCACCGTCTCTCTCTTCACTCAACAAACTCTGGACAGAGCCTTCTGATCTCCTGCCAGCAACCACTTCTGTGTTGCTTAATACTTCCATCTTGCTCTCTGCCATGCCAAAATGAGCTGGGTTTGCCTCTTTCCTGTTACGTGCCCATCCAGAAGAGCAAGAGCTGTGGAACTGGACAGCTCTGTCAGCCCCTGGCTGACCCTACACACGAGATGATTAAGGAAGGTAATGAAGAGTGAAGGATTCAGAGGTGAAAAATGATCTCTTTGGAATCCTTATTGATCTGCCAGCTGAGGCCTTTTTTATGTGGAACCTAAACTTGACGTTTCAAATTGAACCTGACTTTTGAATAGCTCATGCAATTTTGGACCTGGCAGTGATTTCAGATGGACATTGCCTAGATGAGAAAACTGAGGCTCAAAGCATGGAAATGACTGGCCGAAAGTAACAGTGGCTAAGCGAGGGAGAGAATACAGGGCTGATGTTCTGGTCACTATCACAGGCTGCAGAAATATTTCCTTTGGTAGGACCCAAGTTCTGTCAATAAGATAATGTTGGGGGCCAGGGATTTAGTTCAGTGGCACCACACTTTCTTTGCAAGCCCAAGGTCCTGAGTTCAATCTCCAGTACCAGGAAAAAAAAAAAGCAAAAACAAAAACAGAAAGAAAAAGCAAAATAAAATAATACACTCCTGCCAATATAAAAAGGGATCAGGCCACATTGGTATAATCTGGACATTGGATCCAAAGGGGTAGTAAAAAGCAGATGAACAAGAAGGGCACAGTGTTAAGGGAACCAACATCACAGGGAACAGCCAAGAAACTCTTTCTCTCACCTTATATTAATGCACGGAGGTGTAGCCACAAGATAATGCCTCAAATGCAGAATCTCCTTCTGGGGAGAGCTACATTTTCTAAAAAGCATTTCACTTTGGGACTTTTTTCTCCATGAAGTGAAGAGTATGCGGATGGAAAGAAGGGTCTACAAGTGGGCCCCATCAGTCAGAAGCAATAGGGAATAGTACTCTCACTTAATGGGCAAGCCAGGAATGCAACCTGAATTGGGGAGAAATGGAAATTACCTGGAAGGAGAGCAAGGCATGCCCCTTCCACAGAGCATCAGAGATTCAAATCCCCTCAATTAAAATACAAACCGCCCCAGGGACTCTCACCAGCCTCATGTCAATGACTAATTAACACCTTGGCATGCATTATCACCACAGGGTTCCTTGCCTGAAAGTATATGGACAAAGAAAGGGGGCTTGATTCTCAAGGCTAGGCAAAGACTTGTTCTGTCTGCTTTTACAGAGCTACTCATAGGTCACAGATTATGGAGCTGCGATCCAGGGAAAGCAAGGCATTACTTCCTCTTTCTATATTCAACAAAGACTCTTAGATCCCCTTGTCAATGAGAAGAGAGCCACTGAGGGGAATCAGCAGGAGTCCAGCCACTCAATGAACATCGTTTATACATACTTATGAGACAGCGTACACTGACTGATCCCCAAATCCAGCCAAGCACAGGACTAAGCACATGGCTGCAAGGATGACAAAGGCACATCCCTGCCACTGAGGAGGGCAGAGTCTAGCAAGAAAGAGCAATGCTCATACAGGTGACTCCGATGAAGTGGGATAAGGACTACACAAAGCAAAGGAAAATTTGCTACTGATCTACTATGGCCCAGTAACTTTAAACCATTCCTTCATCAGTTCACTGAACAGACATTTAGTAAACACCAGTAGCAGCTGTGTTAAAACTACAAAGTTGGACAGACAAGATCTTTGCCCTTGAAAGAATCACATCCTATGAGGGAAAGATACATGGATATGCAATGAAGTGGGGAAAGTTATAGTTGCTGTATCAGAAGTCTCGGTATGCACAAAGGACATTGAAAGAAGTTGATTCTTTTTTTTTTTTTAGCAAAATATGTATTGGTACATTTTAGATCTACATAATGGTAACATTCAGCATAGGGAATTTGTACCAGTACATGATATATCTTGCTTGTTTTTTTCCCCATTACCCTCTCTTTGACCCCTCTTCTCCTCCTTGTATATGAAAGCTTTATTTCCATTTTTGCCTTCAAATTTCTCTCCTCTTCTTTTTCTTGTCTCTTCTTTCCTTTCCCCCTCCCTTCCTCTTGTTCCTCTTCTCATTTGAACATTTTCTTCCCATTTCCCAGTGTCTATTGTATATTTTAGTCCTCATTTCCACTTTTGGTTTCTCTCACACCAGAGAGACAATGCAGTATTTAAACATGTGTGTTTGATTTATTTCACTGAAGAATATGGTCTCAGGGTGCATCCATTTAGCTATAAATGTCACAAGCTCATCCTTCTTTATGGAAGAGTAGTACTCCACCATATTAAAAAACACAACTTCTTTATCCATTTGTTGAATGATGGGCATTTGAACTGTTTCCAAGATTTAGCTATTACAGATTGTGCCACCATGAACATGGGTGTGCATATATCACTATTGTATGATGCTTTTAATTCTTTGGGGAGGATACCGAGAAATGGGAACAGGTGGATGATGTGGAACCTCCAGTTTCAGCTGTTTGAGTAGTCTCCACACTGATTTCCACAGTGCTTGCACCAGTCCACGCTCCCACCAACAGTGCAGAAGGGTTCCTTTTTCCCCACAGCCCCAAAATAACTTAATTAATTCTTTTTAAAAACTAGATTGTAGTTTGTAAATGGGGAGGGAAGCAGGGGGTGAAGGGAGGGCAGGGACAAGGGGGAAAAATGAGAACCAAGACCTGTCATGTAAAGGTACAAGATCCCAGTAATGAATGTAACTGTACTGTATACCTAGAATGTACCAATAAACAATAAAAAGAAAAAAATAGATTGTATTTATTTATTTATTTGTTTGTTTTTGTGCCAGGGATCAAACTCGGGACCTTGTGCATGCAAGGCAGGCAGCAGGACCACTGAGCTGAATCCCGACCCAAAAAGTTAATTCTTAATGGCATCTCAAAGCATCTGGTTTTACACTAAGTGTATGCTGTGACTCCATTTACAGTACTAGAAGAAGCAGCAGAAGCTACTATGAACAAATTCAAAACAGTATTTCCCTTTGGAGAAACAGTGTCAGGTCCTTTGACTAAAAAGGGACATGAAGGAATTCCCTGGTACTGTGGTAATATTTTATACCTTGATAAGGGCTTGGTAATATAGATAAATACATTTGTACAAACACATCAAATGGCATATTTAAGATTTGTGAATTTAGTTGTTTGTAAATTTTGCTTCTAACACACATTAAATTCTAGGTAGCGATACACACAGTGTATCAGAAGATGTCCTGACATCTGCAACTTACTTTGAATTGCATAAAAAATAAGATGGATGGGTGGATGGAAATGTGTTAAATCAAAAATAGTGAAGTGTCAATTGTAGAATCTAGGTAGTAGGTACACACTGTATAAATCTCAACTATTCTCAAAGTTTGACATTTTTCAAAATAAAGTTTTAGGGATGTGAATTTGAAAAGTTAGATAGATATTCCCCAGGCAGACATGGTGAGAAAGGGCCTACACCTTTCCCAAGTTCACCAGCCCTTGTCTATTTTCCCACCTCCTCTATAAAGCATGGACACTAAATATTTGCTTACCTCCTTTGCAGCAAGGAGTAGCCATGTAGCACAGTCCTGGTCAATGAGGCATTAAGGGAATTCTGCTACTTCTTTTGGGAAGGTTTTTGCTTAGTTTGTGATGCCTCTTCCTGATTTGAATACAACATGATATTTGGAGCTACAGCAGCCCTTATAAGTACTGAGGAAAATCCAAAAGAATCAGACTCCCATTCTGACATTATCGAGCCACAGAATCAATGTCAACAGCTGCTCAATTTCAGACTTCTTGCTGTGTTAGAAAAATAATTCCTTATTTGTTTTAGTCACTTAGTCAAGTTTTGTGTTACTGGCAGCTGAGATATTCTGAGCATGAGGCAGAAGGGTAAAAAGCCTGGATTTCAAGTAATTGCAAGCAATTTGATGATTGGAACCAGAGCTTGGAAAGGGAAATGTGGAGCAAAAGAAGTAGGTGGCTGAGTGCAGTGGTGCACACCTGTAATCCCAGCTACTTGGTGGGCTGAGGCAGGAGGATTTCAAGTTCAAGTCCAACCTGTGCAACTTAGTGAGACCTGTCTCAAAATAAAAATAAAAAGTGTTGGGAATGTAGCTCAGTGGCAGAGCACTTGCCTAGTATGCATGAACCCCTGCTTTCAAATTATAGGAATAGGAAGAAACCATACTGAACTTCAGATTCTCTGAAGGTAATAGAGCATGGGTGTGAGGGAAGGGGAGTTATCAAATTGCATTTTAGAGCAGTGATTCTCAATTTTTTTATAATGATTAGAATTATTTGGGGTTAAAAAATACAAGTTCCCAGCTATGCAAATACAAATTGCCCATGCCTGTAATCCCAGCACTCTTGGAGACTAAGGCAGGATGATCCCAAGTTCAAGCCCAGCCTAGGCAACTTACTAAGACCATGTCTCAAAGTAAAAAATTATAAAAGAGGTGGGATGTAGCTCTGCGTGAAGGCCATGGGTTCAATACCTAGTATTCCCTAACCATAACCACGCCCTCAACTAGATTTTCTAAATCCCACTTGCAGAAATTCTGATTGTGGATGTCAGAGCCACACTCATATCCTCTCCTTTATCAGCAGCCCCCATATCCAGTTTGCACACTGACAACTTCCTGTCTCCATATCTCTCTGTCTCTCTGCCTGGGGACTTTCCCTGGTCACAGAGACATACCACATGCAGACATGGGACACCAGAAAGTGATAGACAGTTGATGACCCCAAGAGCAAACTTCAAGGAATGAGGAAGAGCTTCCAGATTCTTTGCTCATCAGTGGGCTGCTACTTGGCATTTAAGAGGTCAGTCCACTAAGGGTTGAGCCCTAGTTGCCCACTGTGATAAATAACCCTTAAAAGATCTTTTATTGGCTTTCTTTCCCTTCCCAAACCTCCTAAAAGTTTGCTCCTGGAAATCACCTTCGAATAAACTCAAGGGTCTTAATCCTTGGCTAAAGCCTTGCTTCTAGAAGAACCCAAATTAGGACCCTACTCAGCATGCCTAGGAATGTGCATTCTATCACCACTCTAAACATTCAGACATGTGGACTCAACCTCAGTTCCTCTCCCACGAGCAACTTCCCCAGTCAACACTGTCAGAAACATTTGTAGATTAGATTGAAATTCTTCAATGGCAAGCAGATTTTTCAGTTGAGTAGAGAGAAAGAGATTAAACCAATTCTCTAGCTAATTCAGTTACTCTATGAAAAGTTTCCAAACAGAATCATTTTCAAAAATAAGTCCTAAATGCAAAGGCCTTAAATCAGCTTAATGATGTTGAAAAAATAATCAGGAATTGTCTACAAAACCCTCAGTACATAAAAAATAAGAATAAAGAATCCTAAATGCTCCTTATTGTTATGGCTTGTGTCTAGATGTCCCCACAAAACCTTGCGTAGGTGCAGTCATAGGTGGAGTTTTCATAGGTGACTTGATCTATGATAATGGGATAGTGTATGATGCTGGAATTAAGGTGTGTGATTACTAAATTAGTCCCCTGATTGGTTTGTCATAGTTCTGAGTGGGGATCATGGGAAGGTCTACCCTGGGTGTAAGCGCTGCCTGTCCTAAGGGCCTGTAGCCTAGATAGACTGCAAGAGACAGAAAGAGATCTGCTGTCACTGCTTGATGCTTCTTCACAACTTGGCTGCTTTGATGACTTCTGCCTGCTATGAACTGTTTCTCTCTGCAATGTCCCTCTGCCAGGCCATCCTGCTTTGGAGCCAACCAACTATGAATTGAACCCTCTACAAACTGCGAGCTACAATAAACCTTTCCTCCCTTAACTTTGGGTGTTAGGTATATTGTCTCAACAATGAGAAAAAAGTAACTAAGATACTTACTTGATGACATCCAGAATTATTTTATGTCTAAATTAAAGAATATTCAGTATCTATTCTTTTAGTTGATTTCAGTGAGAAATTTGTCTGTTACAGAAAAAGAAAAGAATAGTAGATATTAGTAGAAGAAATGACTTTAATTGTGTCTAAAAGTCAAGCAAAAATTCTCTTCTCTTGCTTCAACATTTCCTTACTAGGAAAAGAGAGACTGATCCAGTATTTTCATACTAGCTGGGCATGTCGGTATACACCTGTAATCCCAGCACTCTGGGAGACTGAGGCAGGAGGATTGCAACTAAGCCATCTAGCAAGACTCTATCTCAAAATTTAAAAAATTTAAAAGGGCCAGGTACATAGCTTGGCATGAAGGCCTTAGGTTCTCTCCCCAGTAATAAAAATAAAATTCATACTATCATTTGCCCTCAAATAAGGATTCCAAAATGAGGAACTGGTGGAAAAGAAGACAAAGGGGCCAGAGGCGAAGGCTGTGTTCTTCACAGAGGCAATCTCAAGGGCCATGAGCATCAGGATCTCCTCTTTAATAAAGGCCTCAAGGAAGCTGGGTACAGCACTCCCTACCTATGGTTCCAGCTGCTGCAAAGGCTGAGGAAACAGGATTGTTTAAACTTAGAAGTTCAAAGCCATCCTGGGCAACAGGGTGAGACCCCACCTAAAAAAAAAAATCCTACATAAACTGACCCAAGGTTTATGACCTCCCGTGAATGACCTATTACCTCCTAGGCATAAGCCCTAGGGATGTGCTCTGAAGGTAAAAGGGCTAATTGAATATAATAAATATAATGCGAGTGTTCATCAGTGACCCTCTGTACCCCCTCCAATCTCAGTGAAATGGGCAAAATGATACAACTTCTGACATTCCCTCAATTTAATTACAACAGGCTGGAGGATGAAAGGAGCAATGGGGGAAGTTAATTAGTAACAAGCCACAGGCTAGAAAAAACAAAAGACCACTTTTTTCCCTGAACAAATGCTGAAACCTTAACTCCCCACCACTGCCCATCACCAGGGCCACTGGGCCCTGTTTACATCTAAACTTTCCAGCCTGTTAAACTCAACCAATCCAGAAGCAGCAATTAGCTTCTCCTTTGGCTGGGCCTCCTACCTCAAAGCTTTCACACTTCTCCAAATCCTGCTCCTCTTATCTCTAGCCAATGTCAAGTTCAGGGTAAATGGTGCTTTCCTTCCCCAAAATGTATGAAAATACTGTTAGCTCTAGGTATTAACTTCACTGCTGGCAGATGCAGGAACATGTCCAATGTCCTTGTTCTTTCTGTTTTCTGACTCCTATCTATTACATTTCAGTAAACCTTTCTTTTATCTCAGAGATCTCTGTCTCAAGTTTGGGTTTCACAAGGTTAATTATATTTCCATAAAGCTGTGTTTAAAAATGTGAATACATTTCCAAGAAGATGGTAAAATTTATTTAAAAAAACCAAAGTGTCCCATTATTGTAAGCTGTCTTATACATTAAAAACAACAACTACAACAGCAACAACAACAAAAACCATCAGTCAGGTGGGCCTGGGGCCATCTAGCACTCTGGAAAGCTAAGGTGGGAGGATTGCAAGTTCAAGTCCAACTCGGGCAACTTAGTGATTTAGTGGGACCTTGTCTCAAAAAGAGAAAAAAAAAATCATTTAAAGAAGTTTCCAGTTGCTAAGGGGATAAGTGGTTAGGCACTTGGCTAGCAGACGCTGGCTTCAATCCCCAGCACCACACACACACAAATACAGTTTCCAGCTGCAGTTCTAGGGGGAAAATTATTTTCAAGAAGACAGGCTTTTAGACTTGCTCTGAATTACCAGCACCCAGCACTAGTGGTGGTGAGCTGCATTCCACACCTCCACCCTGCCCTGCTCTGTACCACTGCCCTGCCTCTGTGCCTTTGCCAGAAAAATCACAATGATATTGTCCTGCTGTTATTATAGGAAGGTACACCTAATGCCACCAAAGGCAGGCAGGATATTGTGGAAGCTTCCCATTAAAATCTTCAAGAGAGGACTGTCTTCAACTCTTCCAGCTAATATCGTCTACCTGCTGTTCTGGCAGACATGAAGATGCACGTTTTCAGGAAGTAACTGTGGGCTACAGGGAAAGCTGCTGACTGATAAAGGATAAAAGAAGAATGCAAAAATACTACCGGATCAGCTTTTCTTTAATACTAACAGAAGAGATGCAGGGAAAGTCTGTGTTTCTACGCCTTGGATTAATATGAGCATGCTGTGTGTGACAGTGTGTGTGTGTGTGTGTGTGTGTTCTACAGTTGAAAAGTGAGTTTTTACTCTGAAGAATCATATAATGCCACCAAAAACTCTCCCAGGAAAAGCATAGGAAGAGGATATTTTGGTATAACAGGAAAATAAGAAACCATATATCCATATTTTGAGCTACAAGGGAAAAGGTAACTTTAACCATTGGCTCGCTTTTATTGCTTACCAACCACAAACATTTTTTCAAGGTAAGTGTGGTGATACACACCTATAATCCCAGCACTCTGAGATTAGGAAGACTGAGGCAGGAGGATTGCAAGTTGGAGCTCATCCTGAGCTGTTTAGCATGACCCTGTCTCAAAATAAAAATTAAAGTGGACTGAGAATGTAGATCAGTACAAAAGCCTTGGGTTCAATTCTCAGTGCTAAAAACAGAATTCTCCGAGAGCCTATGTCTCACATGCTTTTCTGGGTAATACAGACAGTCTAAGAAGTAGAATCTCAGCCCTGGAGAAATTCACAGTGTGGTTGAAGAGAAATGACAAGAACATAAAAGATAAGTAACAGCCATGTACCTGTTATGCAATAAATGACAAGAGTTGAGGTCAATTATATCATTATAAAGGTTCACATAAAAATCTCTCCCTTTCCTCGGGAAAATTTCTTTAGTGGGGGTGTGCAGGGAAGGGAGGAACTTAATTGCTTAGAGTAATTTTTGATGTTTGCACATAAACGGGTAATGATATTACTGATCCTCAACTCAAACTCTCGGCAGAAACAGTTATGAAATCTGCTGGGAATCTGCACCTGGCAGGCTGGTTTCCCTATTCATCAAGGAGCCATGGAAAAGAGCCCTACAGTGCCTCCAGCTCTGAGGACGTCACAGCAACCTGGGGTGCTCACTAAAGGTCATTAAAAGTTCTGGAAGATCAAGAACGTTGGCACAGCCCTATGCAGCAGCATCAAATGGGAAGGAGACTGCCCTTCTTATCTCGGGCCTTCGAAGTGCTTCACAAATCAATATTAGAAGCTGCATTTTAGAAGTTACACCGTCATGTGGGCTGTTCTGTGAATTGGCACAAAGGAAAAAAGGAAAGAAAAAAATGCACTTTTTTTTTCTTTAAGAATTCTATTCATTGTGAAACTCAGGAGCTGTTATTTGGCCCCCAAATAATTGTCCATGTGAAAATAATGAATACTCCACTTATTACTGTTATAAGAACAATGTTAGGTTTTTTTAATATCTTGATTAAGGTATTTTTAAATTTTTGATTAAAGTGTTTCTGAAACATTGAAAATAACAATATATCCCGGAAAATAATGAGTTTCCTCTTGTAAGCTGTCGAACTGTTTACTCCAATAACTGAATAATAACAGCACATCAAAGCCAGCAGTGGTAATTAAATGATTTGTGAACATAGGTTAACAAATTAGTGCATCATGATGTGTAATTGTCTAATTAGGATAAAAATGCTAGTCCTACCTAAAAGACTGACAAGATAACAAAACAAGAAGGAATAGGTAAAAAGCATCATGCTAAAAATTAGAATGTCATTTTTCTGCTCACAACTTGAGATGGGCTAGAAGCACCTTCCAGATCTTACATGTCCAGGTTTCACAAATGGGTTCAAGTACAGTCAGTCAAAGGAAGAATAAACAATATAGTGGTGTACACTTGTTATGAGTTTGGGTTAAATTGGGAAATGTCTGTATGACCGCCAGTTAATTGTTTCTCTGCTTGGTTTTGTGGCACTGGGTAATTGAACCCAGAACTTTCACACTGAGCTAATTCACTGGTCTGGTCCCTTTTTTTGAGACAGCCTTACCAAGTTGCTAAATTGTCTTAGCTGGGCCCAAATGGAGGACCCTCCTGACTCAGCCTTTTGAATGCTGGGAGTGTAAGAATGCACCACCATACCCCACTTTGTTCATAGTTTTCATACAACAACTACCACCAGCCCAGCCTGTGAAGGAACCTGAAAGAAATTTCCACTTTAGCCATGCAGGATCTAGAATTAAAAAAAAAAGAAAAGCTAGAGGAAATAAGGAGTATTCAGCCTTCCTCTTCCATAAGCATTTGTTCATGATCTACTTATTCTATACATATTTACTAAGTGCCTATTATATGCCAAGCCAAGCTTTAGGCCTTTCAAGGGATATAAAGACTCACAAAACTTAGATGGTCTCTTAGAGAGTTTTCTTTTTAACCAGAGAAATTAGGCACACACATAGCGATTAACATTAAATGGTGAGGTCAGTGTATAAGTAGGGTTTCAAGAGAGGGACAGATAACTTTCCCTTAGAAAATCAACAATGTCACTGCCATGTCAAGAGATTGGTCTCTGACAGTGGGGAGGGTTGGTGGTAGAATATTTTCCAGGCAGAGGAAAGGGCATGCACAGAGGCACATGTCATTTATTGTTTTTTTCTGCCGCCAGTTGGGAAGTTTAATCCAAATCAGATCCCAGAAATGAAACCAGTTCTGTACTTATTTCCATTGGCAATGGAAGCTGCTGGGCAGCTGAAAAATTTTACTCTCCCATCAGCCCATCAGAAACACAGCAGTGAGTTTGGGGGCTCCACAATTCTTTGAATCATTGGTGATCGTCTAAACAGTCGAGTCCCCTAAATATATACAAAACTGTATTTGCATAAATCTGAGCCAATAAGGAGGACTGTAAAATGCACACAGAGCTCTTTCTGTCTCGGAGCAGTGCTTGTGACATCGTTAGCCACTTTCACTCCCATCCTTGGGAGGAGGGAAAGCATTCCCTCATTCCTAGGTTAATTCCCTCTCCATTACCGCATTCTCCCGGGCTGCCTTGGTGAGCAACCTCAAACTGCTGGCTAAATACAAAGTAAGGATGTGTTGAAGGAAGTTTCCTGCTTTTCCTATTAGTTACAAGAATTGGTGGTACCGGTTGTTGGGGGTGAAGAGCCACTGTTTTCCTTACTTCTGTCATGAGTGGTTGGCTCCAGGCTCTTTGCTAAGTGACCACCTTGCTGTAGGGGATCTTGGGAAAGTCATTTAATTTGCTGAGTCCCTAATGCTCCCCTTTACTGGACTAAAGGAGCTTGAAGAAGGGAGGTGGAGATGGAGCTCAATAATAGTACACTTGCCTAGCAAGTATGAAGCCTTGGGTTTGATTCCCAGCATTAAAATAAAAAAAAAATAAATACTGGGCTGGGAATGTAATTCAGTGGTAGGTTGCTTGCCTAGCATGCACAAGGCCCTGGGTTTCAGCCCCAATACTGCAAAGAGAAAAGTAAAAAAAAAAAAAAAGGAAACCACACAAGTTGTTGTAAAACGTGTGGACTTCTCGTGGACTTCTTGAAGAGACACACATGTTGAACTGGACAGGATACCTGCATGGTAAAGCAGGCAAGCCACCCAGAGAGTCCCTTTGCCCACCAGAGTCTGTGATTCACAGGACCCTTCTCCCAAGAGTAACCCAACAGCTGTCAATGACATTCTCAAGGGAAGGCAAATACAGTACTATAATAAGAATAACTAATTTGAGGAAGATATCCTAAATATAATTGCACTGTATGTTATGGTATCAGATGCAGAAGCAATCTGATGTCGGAAATTAAGAAGGACTCAAAATAGTTTATGTAGGTAGGGAAAATGAGTTATTTTGATATTTTTAAGGCCTTCGATATTTTAAACATATATACACTAATAAATTCATCTATCATCCATTCATCTCTAATTTGTACATAAATGTATTTAAAATCAGTCAAATCAAATTGTTTTAATAAGGGCTGGGGATTTAGTTCAGTGGTTCAGTGGCCTGCCTTGCAAACGCAAGGACCTGAGTTCAATCCCTGGTACCAAAAAAAAAATTGTTTTAATAAACCAAAGTATTGCCAAAAGGTAGAGCAAGATTAAATGGTCAAATTACAGTGAATTAGATAGAATTTACCAACAATTTTTTCTACTAATTTGTAGCCTATTATTGTTATTATTAATTCTGACACATCTTTTAAAAACTTCAGCCTAAAAATTTGCCTGCAATGAGAATTTAGAACACGTAACACCTTCCATGATATAGCATATTTACATTCCACAGATATAATGTGGTAAAGTTGTTGGTTTATGGCTGGTTTAGGAATTCACTTTTGGGATTTTGCAGCTTTATCATCCATTGAACATTTTAAAGTGGAAAGTTTAATGATTTATCTTCTGTACAAATTGCTTTTCTGATGATATTATTATTGGAATAAAAGTCCTTCTTTGCAAAGGAAATCTGAGAACATTGTTTAAGGCTCTGAATAAGGAATAACACTGCAAGGACCAGAAGTTTCCCAAAGTGCACTAGACCTCAGCATAAGGAGAGAGTTCCCTCCCCATTCTTAGAAGGGTTTCAGCAGGTGCCGGGTGGCTGTCCCATAGGCTCCTAGAGGAGACAGGATCATTGGATGTGAGGTTAGAGGTAGCCTTGGAGGCACTGGCTAGATCTAAGACTTGTGACATTTGTGATCTGAGAGCTCATATAGGACTCAGTAGCTAAAATATCCTACCGTGCCTGAGAGCAGTGCACTCTCACACTAGGATTCTCCCATAGGGAGCCACCACCATCCTGCCACATGGGTGCTGACATTAGGTTGTTTTCTGGTTTCTTGGTCCAAAATGAAACTGAGTTTTATTTTGACTAAAGAGATTTTAATACATCTGGGGGAACCGGAAAGCTATAATGACACACCTCAGGTCTCTCAACAGCACATTGCTCCATAGCCAGCCTACGCAAGAGAGGAACGCATTAGCACATGCAATAAAATTTCTATCTCAGTCATTTACTATTTAGTGAAAGGCTAGAGAAAGTAAAATCAAACCCAGATGCAGTTCAATGCCCAGGTCAACAGTGCGATGTGAGCAAATGATGAGCATTTCTGTTCATTTTCCTTGGCGGTTATCCCAGGCTGTGCCACATCTGTACTATTAAGCCTCTCAGAAAACATGGCAGAAAACATGTGCTGTCTTCACCACGTTGTGGTGCCCCTTCTGGAGGAAAGTGGCAGCTGCTGTGGACTGACAGGGCTCTACTTACAGCAAATTCCACAATTCAAGGGGAAAAAGAAAAATCCATCACCCTTCATGAACATCAGAGCTACAATTCCCAGTGACAGGAAGCAGAAAGAAGGAAGCAACACGAGTGTGGGTGAAGGCATATGCTACAGATGAGTCAGTGGCGTTTGGATCTTACCTCTGAAATGAGCTAAATCAGTCATATTGCAAGCACCAAAGCTGTGTGTTGAAAAATTAACCATAAAAAGACAAGTGGCAAATTAGCTCTACAATAATAAAATGCCCTGAACTGATAAATTCAAGGTCAAGGACACACATTCTGATTTGTAGGCTTTGGCGCCTACCACTTGGAAAGAAATGAAGCCCCACTATCAGAGGCATTTAGTTAGCACAGCTGTGTTCTTTATACACAGTCAGCAGAGCTGTCACCCAAAGGACCTTGGCCATAATATTAGAGATATGGGGTGCAAAAGCCTAAATTAACATTTGGTCTAGCATATCTGTACCCTTGAATAAATCATTTCATCCTTTTTTCTTGAGGTACTGGGGATCAAACTCAAGTGTCCCATCTGCTAGGCACTCTACCATTGAATCCATTGAACTACATCCCTAGTCCTTGTTTCACTTTCTAATCCTTATCCACAAAATTGCCATAATAAAATCTACTTAACATGATTACTGTGGTGATTAAATTTTATAATTAATCTTATTATTTGAAAAATTTAATGAGCACTTAAACATGCCAGGCACAAAAGATCTGAGTAGATATTTCTCCAAAGACCTACAAATGGCCAATAAGCACAAGAAAAGATGTTCAACATCATTAGCTATCAGTGAAATGCAAATCAAAACTACAATCAGGAGCTCAGGAGCTGAGGGTGTAGCTTACTGGTAAAATATGTGCTTAGCATGCACAAGGCCCTGGATTTGATCCCTAGAACTGCAAAAAGAAATGGGGGGGGACCTGATTCTATGCATGTATCAGAAAGGCTATAATCAAAAAGATAATAAAAGGTGTTATTGAGGACATGAAGAAATTAGAACCTTTGTATGCTGCTGGTAGGAGCATAAAATGCTATATAGTCTGACAGTTCTTCAATGGGTTAAACCCAGAGTTTCTATAGAACATAGAAATTCCACTCCCACTTATATTACATGCTTAAGGGAAATGAAAACATACATTCATATGAAAATTTACATGCACATATTCATAACAACATTACTCATAATAGCCAAAAAGTACAAGCAACTTCAATGTCCATCATTTGCTAAATAGGTAAACTGTGGTATGACTTTATTTATAAATAGGGGCAAAGTAATGATATATGTTAAAACATGGATGAACATTGAAAACATCATGCTCAGTGGGTGAAGCTGGTCACTGAAGACCACACATTTGACGATCCCACTTATATAAAATGTGTGGAAGAGGCGCTTTCATAGAGACAGAAGGTAGATTAGGGCTTGCGTGGGCCTGGAAGGAGGATGGAGGGGGCAGGTTTGGGCCGGGAACAGCTAGGAAGTGCAGAGTTTCTTTTGGGGGTAATGAAAACAGTCTGAAATTTATTATAGGGATGCTTTCACAACTGTGAATATACTAAAAGCCAGTGAATCATACATTTTAAGTGAGTGAATTGTATGGTATGTGGATTATATTTTAATAAAGCTATTTTTAAAAAAGTGTACCAGGCAATTTGCTAGGTACTCAATACATAACGAATGCGAAATGCACATGGTATGTGCTTAATAAATACAATGCAAACACATAATGCCTCATTTAATTTGAATAAAGGGAAAAATAACTTTTAAAAGGAATACAAGTGCATGTGAAATATAGAAGCCTAAATTAATATACTAATTAGGAATAAAATAACCATAACTATAGCATATCAGCATGTAGTATTGTAGTGGGATATCATTAAACTGTACTTGAATGTATAGTAAGGCAAAGCCTTTAATGGCAATAATCTTTGGCAATTTGCTATTGAGTCAAAGCATTATTTAACAGGAAAGTGAAGCCCATTACAAACTATACCTGAGAATCAAAGACAAAGAGATGAAATGATGGTTTATTACAAGAGATCCAAAGAGGAAACTGCCTCTTTGTCGGCTTGTCTCACATTCTGAAAGCTCATAATTCCTGCATTTTCCCTTCTCCAACACAGTCATACTCACTGCAAGAAAATAGGAGTCTTGCTTTTCCTTATTCAGGAAATATGAAAAAATAAAAGGCATTGCATACTTCCCTGGTTTTAGCCTTTCCCACCCTTCTGTTACCCTCAAGAGGCTAGCATCTGACAATGTAAAGAGCTAGCACGAGCCTCAGAATTATTGATGGGCATGGGTTCCACAGAAGAAGTCACCATGCATATCCTGGTCAAACAATATGTGGACAGGCTGGGGACAGATGCTGACTCCTACCCCTGCTTTCAGTGGTCCAAGATCTTAGCATTACTATCTAGGCTTGACACTGCAAATAGAGTAGGGGGAGCACTTTCACACAAGAAAGATGGGGTGCTGGAATGTCTCACATGGCAGGAGACGGACATCTGTGTGTGGCTCTGGGGTAAGGAACTGGTATTGTCCTGACTCCAGTAATGACTCTAGAAGGACAGGATGTGTGGGTGCATCAGTTTACTTAGAAAGTAAAGCAGAGCTTTGGGAGTATTGAGCACTTGCTTAGCATGCATAAGAGTGTAGGTTCAATCCCCAGCAACTCCTCCCCCACGGAAAAGAAAGATAAGAGAAAGAAAAGAGGCCACTGTGTGGAGACACAACAGCAACAAATAGAGCTGAAGTTAGAGATAAGAAGAAAAATGAGAGAGGGAGGAAACGAGACAGGGGAAAAGTATAATGGTGTATGTGTGTGTGTGTGTGTGTGTGTGTGTGTGTGTGTGTGTGTGTGTGTGTTTTAGTTACTTTTCTTGTTGCTGGGACAAAAAACCTTACATCCACAATTTAGAAGAGGAGAAATTTGTTTTGGCTCACACATTCAAAAGTTCTAGTTCCCAGGGGGCTGGCTCTGCGGTTGAAACAGCGTGGTGGAGGACATGTCAGGTGAAAGCTGCTCAGCCCATAGTAGCCAGGAGACAGTGTGGGAGGAGGTGGGCAGGGAAACACAGCCTTGCAGGTCTCCTTCTAGGTTACCACCTCCAACCAGGCCCCACCTTCTACTGGCACACTCAGCCATAGCCCCTGCCCCCCGTTATCTAGTAACTTTCCAAACACATGAGACCTTGGGGAGACATTTCAGATCCAAACCACAACACTGTGCATTTAAAAATCCGCCAGAAAGGGAAATGTTAACTTGAAACGCCGAACAGAAAAAAAAGACCCCTTTCTGGTAAGACATCTTTCCTAAAGTGAAATGGTGGCAGGAGAAGCTAAAATATATTGCATACTAATATATGTTAAGAAGAAAAAAAATAAGGTGGTTAGCAAAGGAGAGAGATGGCACTTCAAAGCACTACAGAGATAAGGAGTGGACATAGAATTATTCATAATGATATGGCAGGGATGCGACCTGTGTGCTCAGAAGAAGGCCATGACAAGGACCGGGACAGGAGGAGGCCAGAAGTGAACAATGTGATAAAAACTGAGGCCAAAACTGACTGCATGAGGAACGTGGCTAAAGGAGAATGTCCACGAAGACAGAGTAAAATCAGACTCAATGACAGAGTCAGAGAGAAAGAAACAACCATGATGTATCCCCAAACAGAAGCAGATTTAAATGAAATTCCAAAGCATTTACTGAAAGGCTTACATGATTCTGAAGAAATGTAGAGCATAAATATTTAATTGGGAAGAGCAAGAGCTTGAAAATAGACTGCAAGTTCTAAGCCTGAAAAACAAAACAAAAAAAGTTAGTTCACAATTTATAATTAAATTATGCTCCTTCTTTTCATTCATTACTTGTTTCCTATGTAACTGAAAAATGCTTTCCCACAGCAAGAATGTGACGATTGATGGCTGAATTCCAAAAGAGACTCACATACACACACATCTACTTGAATTATTAAAACTACCTTCAGGCCTGGGGGGTATACAGTTCAGTGGCAGAGTGCTTGCCTAGCATGTGCAAACAAGGCCCTAGATTTAATCCTAGCATTGCAAAAACAAAAACCTCACTATTCACAATAACTCTACTGGTTTATTAGTACCAGGCTGAGCTCTGAATCCAGACAGTGAGGAGTATATTAGTCAGTTTTCCATTACTATAACAAATACCTGATATAAACCAACTTATAAGAGAAAAGGGCTACTATGGCACACAGTTTCAGAAGTCCATATGGCTGAGTGGACACATTAGGGCTTTAGTTAGCTCACTGTGATGGGAACACATGGCAGTACAAAGCCATTCACCTTATGGCAAAAATGCAAAAGAGAAAGGAAGATGAGAGGCTTGAGTCCTGCAATCCCCTCAAGAGTATGCTCCAGTGATGTGAAAAATTCCCCTAGGCTCTCCATTTAAAAAGTTTCCATCACCTCCCAATACCACCAGGCCAGGGACCAACCATCTAACCATGAGCCACTGAGGGATAGTGGCTCTTTGCTACAGATCTGTACTGTAGCAAAGACTCACTATAGCAAGATAGGAGCAGAAGAACAATGGGGAAGGAAGGAATGATAAATAAGAAGGAAGAGGACAAGGGAAAGGGAAAAACTGAACAAAGTTTCCTCATTCTGTTTGAACACCGAGGCTCCAGTCTTTCTTCTTTGTTAGATATTGGAAAATTATCTAAATTTATGGCTGATATGAGAGCATTTATAATTCATGTCCCTTACCTGTCCTAGGGAGAGTTACTTGGAGCTTATTCATTTATTTTGTTGACAGAATTTTGCTCTGTTGCCCAAGCAAGCCCGGAGTGCTTGGTCTCAAACGATCTTCCTGCCTCAGCCTCCCAAAAAGCAAGGGCCATAGGCATGGGCAACCATACCTGTTGTTTTCGTGGAGCTTGAAAAAGTGTGAGGGACAGTGGTTCCGCCACCTGCCTTGCAAGCACAAGGACCCGAGTTTGATCCAGAGTACCAAAAAAAAAAAAAAAAAAAAAAAAAAAAGGGGGGGGTCAAAAAAAAAAAAAAAAAAAAAAAAAAAAAAAAAAAAAAGTGTGAGGGAAGATGTCTGCTAGTGAGAAAGTTCTAGTAGAATTCTCCTAACCATTCCTGCTCTTCATAGCCTCATCCTTTTCTTTTCTTCTATAAAAGATCCAGGGTTTGATTTGGAGCTTTGATGAGTTAAATGTACAGGGATGGAGCTGTTTGTAAAGGGGATGATTACGAGATAGAAAGTATCTACATAGCAAAAATAATGTATTATGTGTGCCTAGAGAAGTGATGTTGTAAGGTAGGGATGAAGCTCAGAGGTGGTTGAACTCTTTCATAATAGAGAAGTACTCCATACTGGTAAGCATTTCAAAGCACTGAACCAATGTGTCCAACTTGTGGGATTACTCAGATCCATAAGGAATGTAACAATTTAAGGAAGTAGACGAATGACAGATAATTTAGAAAAGCATGGAAAATCAACTTGGAAATTGAGGCGTGGAAAGAGAAACTGGCGGGCAATCGGAAAGACACAAGCGTGGTAGCATGTGCCTGTAACCTCTGCTACTCTGGAGGCGGAAGCAGAAGGACCAAAAGCTCAAACTCAGCCTGGGCAACTTGGCAAGACACTGTCTCAAAATTAATCATTGAAAGTGCTGGAGCTGTAGCTCAGCGCAAAGCCTTGGGTCCAATCTCTAGTACCAAAAGGAAACAAAACAAAAAAGATATTAAAAAGAAAAAATGGTCCGAATTACCGAATATGAAATTCACACAAGCAAGAAAATAAGATTAGTTCAACTATGAAGAAAGATAAGAGTTACTCTTAGAACAAAGAAAAATGAAAAGAATATACAGAACTCCCACTAGTCAGTATTTTGAAGGACAGTTGTTAATATCTAAAGTAAAAACAGAGGAGGACTAGAGGAGGGAACCTTCCAAGGGGCATAAAAATGTTTTAAGGGTCACATTGAGTCCCCCTGAGTTGCTAAATTACCAAGGCTGGGCCTGAATTTATAATCCTCCTGCCTCAGCTACCCATAGTGCTGGTATTACAGTTATATCCCACAGTGCCCAGCTAGGAGAGATTCTTAAAAAGTAATTTCCCATTAAAGAGTCTTCATACTGCTAAGATTTTGGGGGAAATTTTTTTGAAAGCACAATGTATTATATTATTCTGCTTGAAGGCTGGCTTTTTATTTTTCAGTGTCCCTCCTCCATCAGGGTTGCATGCCTCAAAATTGCACCATTAAAGTAACTACATACTTGGGAGGCTGAGGCAGGAGAATGGTAAAACCAAACTGGGCAATTTAAGTAGATCATGTCTTAAAAATGAAAGAGAAGGAGAAGGAGAGAGAGGCACTGGGGATGTAGCTCAACGGTAGAATACACAAGGTCCTGGGTTCAATCCATAGTAACACACACACACACACACACACACACACACACACACACAGGGAGAAAGAGGAAGAAAGTGTCTACAAATGAAAAACTTTGTTTTGCAATGTTTCTTTTCATTTTTACTTTTTGAGATAGGGTCTCTCCATGTAGTCCAGGCTGGTCTTGAACTCACACAGATCCATCTGCCCAGGCCCCCTAAAGTGCTCGAAATGCAGGTGTATGTCACCACGCCTGCCCTGTAATGTTTCTTTGCTGTTGGCTATACAAAACGTACTTTAATTCACCTTATTTTCTAAGAACTCAGTAATTTTTCAACTTGTCATCAACAACATTTAATGGAACAATAGTTGGATGCTAATATCTTGAAAATTAAGATGAAACTATAGTCCCCAAAACTAGAGTCAAGCCCCATCTCTGTCATTTACAAATAACTTAGAGCAAAATCATTTAAATTCAATTCTTTCTTCTCTTTATAAAATGAAAGGCTTGAATGAAAAGAAATTGCATGATCTTTTAGGCCTCTTATAGCTGTGCTTATTATTTTCTAAAAGATACTTAATCTATAAAAGTTATTATTAGTTTGTGGGATGGTTTTATAATATGTGATTTTTTTGCTAAAATTTATTGACAGTCTAAAAGAATCTGGTAAGAGGAAAGAAAATAAGTGGATTGTAGCTTTAAAAGTAGTATTTTTGCTATACTATGGAGAAAATATTTGGATTTAATTTTATAATTTTAAATATAGAAATTATATAAATAGGGTATAGTTCATTTAGTAATAATGCATAAGTATATGCTAGCAAATAAATGATATATTAATGATAGCTAATGAATATTTTAAATAACCACTTAGTATTATCATAGCTAACAAAATTCATATGTGTCAAATATGATGTGATCTTCAATATGACATTCTGAGATTTATTCTAGTACTATTTTAACTTTACAGATAGAACTGTGAGGCTTAGAAATATCAAGTAACTTATCCAAGTTCACACAGATTGCATAAGGTAGAGACCAGGGCTTTTTACTTCCAAAAATTCGTTGCTATTGTACATCTTATTTTGTGATTTGGTTTTAAATTTAACATATCCTGACTTTGGCTCTCTGTTTACATATTTACTGCAATAACCTCATTTCTAATGACTATGGGGTATTCCTACATGTATGCATACATTTTAACTTATTTAAATATTTCTCTTGTTGGGCACTTAAATTGTCACCAAATGTTTATTCACATACACAAATCTTTCTAAGTGTAATATTTAAAGATTTGTATCTTTAGACATTTCATCAGAATACATTTTTAGATATTATACTTAAAGTCATAAGCTGAGTATTTTTACCATCAACTACGAGTTTCATTTAATTCTTTTAAAGGTAGTTTTCAGTTCTTCAAAGTCACCTGAAAGATTGCTAACTGAACTCTTTATTGTTTGTTAATAAACTAGTTCCTTTTATGGTTTCTAGCCTGCATGTTTAAAAGAGAAATTCAAGTAGGTGAAGGAATATTTCAGTAGTTCCAACAGATAAAAGGATAGGAGGAGAAATTTTTTGTTTTCTCCATCCTTTGTGGAAAATTACAGAAATTGACAAAGAGCCAGAAAAGAAATTTATTTCCTCCATGGGTATAGTATTGGGGCTGAACAATAGAGCATAAAAATTAAATGTTAAGCCCAAATATTTTGATACCAATAATTCTTTTTTAAAAAAATGTATTGCGCATATTTAAGGTGTACAACATGTTTTGATATACATGTAAATAATGAAATAGTAACTATTAATAGCAAATTAATGTATGCTATTCATCATATCATATAGTTATACTCTTTCCTTTTTTGATAGAAAGTCAAATTTTTATATACCTATAGAAATCTAGCTATTTGGCCACCGATTTTCTAAAAACCCTAAGAGAATAGAGTTTACTTGGGGAAGGATGTGAATTGGGACTTGACTGAAATAAGTGGTAAGAAGGAACTTCTTTGGGTGCCAGAAATATTGTATATTAGTTATGGATGCTGGTTCATCTATAAAAATTCATTTTTCTGAACACTGGAGATCTACATACTTTATGGAATGTAAGTTATACCTCCAAGCAAACAAACAATCTCAGAGAGTTGGCAACATTTGTAAGCCAGACATTTAGAGTGGACTGAATTTTCCATTTTCTCTCAAATACTCTTTTTTTAATTATCATTTAAATATTATGTATTTAAGCAGTAAACACATAAACACAATAAATCAAACTCTGGAAAGCTGGCTGACATTTTTGTTTTGCTAAATATTTGTTTGACTGACTCCCATTTCTTCTTTAGCCAATACCTAATTGTTGGACATTTAGGTAGCCTCCAATGTTTTGCTGTCATTTCCCCTTGTACATAAATTTTTGTGTGTGTCTTCATTTACTGAGGATAAATTCTCAGGAAGCTGTCTTTCAGGGATCTGAACAAAAGAGATGACATAAAACTCTGTGCCAACATTTATCTAGAAGTTAAATGGAGTACAATTTGTCTTAAAAGAATGACTTTGATCAAATACTGTTTAGACCAGTTGGACTACTTTAGAATAAAACATCCAGCATTTACCATTAGCTCATCTTTAAAAAATACTGACATTTGGAGTAGCCCCCAAAAGAACTGTGAACACTCAGATAGTTTGCTTTTCCTAAGTTCACCTCAAGTCAGATTTCCTTATTGGAAACTCAGTCTCAGTTTTTAAATTCTAAAGGATAAAGTATAAGATATGGGAGCATTTCCAAAACGTTAAATTCTTTAGAAAATATTGATCTAATTTCTGATACACCTCATCTCTTATTATCAGCTAAGCTAAATAGAGACCCAAGCTTTTTTTTTAAAAAAAGGACAATATTGTACAAGCAATATATTCATGCAGCTGAAAAATTACTTGGATGCAGGTGTGTTTACTTTAACATTAGACAGATCTGCTTTCTTTCTGCCCTTGGAAGGCCCATTCCTTTTGTTTTCTTTATTATCTATTTTGGCTAGCAGCAGCAGCAGCAAGCAGTCTAATCCTCCATTTGCCTCCACTAACCTCTCAGTGCAATAGACTAGACATTTGTTTGTGAACACAGTATTGTAACATATCTGTATTTTTGGTTGGAATCCAGTTCATCTGTTTCAATTTAGTGATGTTCTAAGCTTTCCCTTCCATCTCTTGGACCCTAAAATGACTTCATGTCTTGGCGGGGTATTACAGTTTCAACATTTATAGACAGATCCAGACTCTCTTATTCATCCTACCATACTGGGCTGTCACCAGCAGTTTCTGGGGCATGAAAAACATCCAAACTGGCAAACTTCAGAAACAGCGGGCATTTTTTTCAGATGTATTTTGCCTCGTTGTGACAAAAGGCCAACGTGTTTCCCTGTTTAAAATATGCAGTGTAGTTATTTTAGCTTCTGAACTTTTCCATTTTGAGCAACAATTTATTTTGTGAAAAAGGAAAGAAGAGGAGGTGGAGGAGAAGGAAGAGGAAGAGGAGGAGGAGACGAGGAAGGAGAAGAACTGGCCTATTAACTGCCTAGTAATTATAGGATCTCTAAAGCCAACAGTGTTGGCTTACAACTCTCTCCTAGCTAACAATGACCAACCTTACACCTCTCTCTTCCCCACAATCATCTTGGCAAAAGAGGATTCATCTATGAAGAAACTGAACAGCCCCAGGAAAAAAAGATCTACAGATGCCAATGTTTATGGGTCCAGCTAAGGACAAAGTTAGCTCGAAGCCTCATAGCCTTGTGGAGAAGCTGTCCAGGCACTGATCTTCTCTGGAATCTGGAACCACTGCCTTGTCATTGTTATTTCCTTTAATATGAACAGGATTGCCAGCCAGGCATTTGAGGAAAACCTTAAACATGAAAGCTACAGAGACCAAAGCAAACAGTGATGTTGGATTTCAGGGATGGGAGCTATATAAGAAAATAGAAAAAATAGATTGAGAGGGTAAAAGGAAAATTTTACTATGAATGGCCTGTAGAGAAAAGAACTAATAAGATATATGCATAAAACAAGAATAAGTCTTACAAATGCCATCGTCAGAGAAAAAGGAATAGTTCATGGAAATTAAAATTAGAAAGCAAGTCAGGAGTAACTATAATCCCAGCACTGTGAAAGGCTCAGGCAGGAGAACCCCAAGTTCAACCTCAGCCCAGGCAATTTAGCAACCCAATGAGGCCCTGTCTCAAAACAAAAAATAGCTGGGGATGCAGCTCAGTATGAAGGTCCTGAGTTCAATCTTAAGTACCATCCCAAATAAAATATAATAAAATTGGGATACAAATTAAAGGGTTTCAAGAGAGCTGAAGAAATCTAGAAAATTAAGACAGAAAGAGAGAAAGTGTCAGAGGTAAAATAAGAGGATCAGTTCAGATTTTTCAATATGAATAACAAAAGCTCTCAGAGAATGAAATAGACGGAATTACAAAAAGCAAAATCAAACAAAATACCACAGCAAGGTATATTGTCATGAAATTTCAGAAGACATGAGAGAATAGTCTACAGACTTACAGAGAGTAAAAATAGGTCCTATATAATGAATTGGAAATACCAGTGGCAATGGGCTTGGAAGCCTAGAGCTTCCAAATTGGAAGCTTAGAACAAATGAATTAATGCCTTCAATTGATACCAAATCAATCAGCGTCTGAAGGGAAATTATTTTCAACCCAGGATTTTGTTCCCAAATACATTAACAATCAAATATGATTATGAAACAAAGATATTTTTAGCCACTGAACAAATTTTAATTTCTCACTCATTTTTCCTACTGGAATATACATTGCCCAAAAGAAGGGAAAAATGAGTTAAGAGAGGAATTTTAGATGCAAGAAACAGGGACTCTAACTCAGAAGAGTGGAAAATCTAAGTGCTTAGATAATGATGAATAGAAACCCAAGAAGGACAATGATACAACAAGATAAGAGAGCTTGCCACATTGATTGGATGGTTCTGGTGGAAAACTTATCAGGATAATAGAAACCGATAGGTGCCTGGCATCCATACTGACAGACAGTAGAAATGCTGACTTATTTGGAAAGTTAAGTAAATTGAAAAGAAAGGAAAAGACTTGTAACTACAATGACATACCAATTCATGTCATTAGAATGACTATTATCAAAACAGGGAAAACAACAAGAATTGGCAAGGATGCAAAGAAAATAGAACCTTCATTCATTATCAGTGGGATTGGAAAATGGTGCAGTCACTATGAAGAGAAGTGTGGAGATTCCTCAAACACTGAGGCATAGAATTATCAAGTAACTCAGCAATCATAGTTCTAAGTATATACTAGAAGAATGGAACCAAACAGGCACTCGAATATTTGTACACCAGTGTTTGTAATAGCAGCGTTCATGCTATCCATAAGGTAGATACAACAATGAATGGATAAACAAAATGTAGTACATATGTATAGTGGAATATTAGTCATAAAAAGAAATAAAATTCTGGTACATGCTATAACATGAATGAAACCTGGAAACAGTATGCCAAGCAAAAGAAGCCAGATGCAAAAAGTTAAACATTGTATGATTCCAGTTACAGGAGACAAATTCATAGCCAAAAGATAGAATCCTGTGGACTAAGGGAAGGGAGGGAAAGGAGTGTTATTGTTTCACAGGCACAGCATTTGTTTGGGATGATGACAAAGTCTTGGAAATAGTGACGATTATACAACATTGTCAATGTGCTTAATGCCCCTGAATTAAACACTTAAAATCAGCTAAAATGACAAATGTTATGTATATTCACCACAATAAAAAATAAAGCTTATAAAAGGAAGACAATGTAGTCATAGTATTTTATGTAGTGTTGCCAGACCTCTAGGGCTTTTAAGAGCACCTAGAAATTAAGACTAACATGGGGTGGCTCTCAAGTTTTAACTTGCAGAATATAATAATATCATGTGTCAGAGAAAATAATTCTTAGCCATATGGGCTGTCCCTTGAGCTTTCTAGAGATGTACTAGCAGATTATTACGATGAGGGGAGCACTGAAGTTGAAGAAATCTAAATTCTAATCTCCTCTTTAAATCACTTTCTAACCATTGCATACATTCCCCAATCTGTGAAATGAGACAAAGAGCTGTTAGGTCAGTCTCTCTCTCGAAAGTGCTGAAACAACAACAACATTGCTCATGAAATACATTCAACTTCCTGAAATATGTTTTATTTGATCATCATACCTGATGCACTGTGTTGGGTAACTGGGTAAAGAAAATGTTTTGATGATGTTTTACTTAAAAGCTGAAGTCTCAGCTGGGTGTGATGTTGCACATCTCTAATCCAAGGTTCTTGGGGGCTGAGGCAGGACAGTTGCAAGTTCCAGGCCAGTTTGGGCAACTTACAGAAACTCTGTACCAAAATAAAAAAGCAAAAAGTGCTGGAGTATACCTCAGTAGTACGGTGCTTACCTATCTTGCCTGGGACCCTGAATTCAATCCTCACTATTGCAAGCAAGCAAGCAAACAAACAAAAAACCCAAACAACATAAAGCTCTCCTGCCATGACATTCTGTACAGAGAGAAACTCAGTGTCACTTCTTAGTGGTAGGGAATGAACTAAATAAGAGGCAGAATGAGGGCTTCCACGGTGTTTTTCATGAGTCAATAAGATCTTGCTTTACCCTTAGCATTTGGAAAGGTGTTTGGATGTCCAAGAAACTTTCTTCAACGTTCTAGTGATACAATAATCTTCTCAAAATTCAAAGAGCTTCAGTTTCTTCAGGTACAACATGAGGATACAGTCTACCTCGGCTACTTGACATGTTTTTGAGGATTCAATGAGATCTTTCCCTTTATTTATTCATTCAGTAAATATTTACTGTGTACTTACCATTTAATGCTGTGTATTTAGCAATTATCAATGATAAGGGTGGGAATGCAATCTACGGAAAAAGAGATGGTTCATACATCCCTGTACCTTCCAGTTAAATGGGATAGATAGTGTGTGTGAGCACCCAGAACAGTGCCTGGTGCATTAGTAAATGTCAATAAATATCAGTTTGTTGTGATGGTTAGCTTTATGCAACTGGGTCATAGAGTGCTGTAGTATTTGGCTAAACATGATTTCTAGGTAAGTTTATGAGGGCACTTCTGGATGAGACTGGTGTTTGAATCAGTGGCTCTAGTAAAGCAAATTCCCTCCTCCTGTGATTGGTCACCGTCCAATCCACTGAGGACCTGAGTAGAGGGGCAAAAGAAGTTCTCTTTCTTGGTGTCTTAGTCATTTCCCATCCCTAGGACAAAATACACCAACACCCACAACTCAAAGGAGGAGATATTTACTTTTACTCCCAGTTAAAGTCCATGATGAGCTGGCTTCAAGGCAGAAGAAGGAAGTCAAAGGGGATAGCAGAGAAAAGGGAGCTTCAGCAATGACAGCCAAGAAGCAGAGAGAGAAGGGAGAAGCTAGGAAGGGAGAAATATGCTTCCAGTTCCCTCCCCCAGTGACCACCTCCTAACAGCTCATCCAGCCCTGGATTCATCAGAGGACTAATCCACTCATTAGTATACTACCCCCATAGTCCAGTAACTTTCTAAAAGCCCCAACTCCGAGCACATGTGGCTTGGAGGAACAAGACCTATACTATAATCCTCAGTCTGACTGCTTGAGCTAGGACATTGGTCTTCTGCCCTTCCCTCATACTGAAACTTACCCCATCACTGCTTCTGGATCTCAGGCCCTTGGACTCGGACTTGAATTCCTGAGTCTCCAAGTTATTGACTAAAGATTGTGGAACCTCTCAGCCTCTACAATCAACTAAGCCAATCTCTATCTTATTTTATTGATAGAAGCTACTGGTTATCTTCTCTGGAGCACCTTGACTAATAAACTAGCCCTTGAAATAAGGACTCTGAAAGATACTTATGCATAGCCAAGTCAGTGCCCCAAATCAAGAAAATGGATCTCAGTTACAAACTGATTTCTCATTTCGTAAAGCCATGTGACTCATACTCGCAATCCTAGGACATTGCTACCAGTACTGAAGCATAGGAGTCGTTCTTCTGCCCTATAATATAAAATACAAATGAGAAAGTAAGTCATTCTATCTTCCCCAAAAGCTGGGAAATAAAATTTTATGTCCAGGGCAGAAAGGATCCAAAAGTTTACCAAAGTCATAGGAACTTAAATTGTACACAGGGGAAATATTGTCTGTCACTGTCTACTTATTTTCTATTTAAAGAATTTTCTTTTCCTAGTAGAGGGGGTTGGTTTAATAGAGTATCTGAGGAAATGTCTAGTGACTATGTTGACTGAAGGTGTGATGATAAACAATAGCAATTTATCTCCTAATCTTTCTCCAGGTTTGCCAAGCTGAGGGTGAATGAAATTGTTTTTAATATAGCCATGAAGTTCTCTTTTCATTGCTTTGTGATTCTGATACTATACATATATCTAAATGACTTTTTTTTTCCAATGAACTTGTAGACTGGTACCAGGTATAAGACATTTCCACATATGGTCCACATTTATGTCTAAAGTTTTATCATTTAAATTAGAAACAAGTAATTCCCCTGTCAAATATTTCCACATTTTTCAGAGAAGATGGTCAAAATGCCTCAAGGAGAAAAAGCAGGAACCTT
The DNA here is from genome assembly GCF_012274545.1 of Fukomys damarensis. Lineage (NCBI taxonomy): Eukaryota > Metazoa > Chordata > Mammalia > Rodentia > Bathyergidae > Fukomys > Fukomys damarensis. The sequence continues at coordinate 21,047,542 of NW_022900929.1, forward strand.
TATTATCAAGGATATGAAAAGGTTTCTAAAGCTCTCAACATATGATATACAAAAGAGAATCAACATGTGTAGATAGAAGGAATGAGGTTGCTTCACCAAGCAAATTAATTTGATTTTAGGATTCCATTCTCTACTATGAAATATTTCCCCAAAATGGTTGTGTATGAAATGCAATATTCTTACTATTGTGTATCTCCTCCCTTTTGTTTGTTCAAAACAAATGCAAGTCTGAAAAGGGTTTTACTCTGATGATCTAACAAGTGTGCTTCTGTCACATTCAGAGTGAATGATAATGTTCAGGCCTATCCATTACTCCATTCAAATAATAGGGTTTGCTTGCTTTTAAGGTCACTCGCACTATAATGTTGTTATTGTCTTTCCTGCTGCACTGTACTCTGATTTTCACAGAGGACTGTTAGAGAGAGGTATTGGACAGGACTCATTTATGGGCACAGGGCCACAGTCACCCCCTTGCTTGTTGTAGTCCTGCCTGTCTTGTTCATGTTGCCCATGGCAAAAATGCTGTGACAGGTTTCAGAAGACTAAGAAGCTTGGATTTCAACCACAAAGGAAATCTTCCTCTAGGTATCATTTTAAATTAGAAAATAGGGTAAAAATACTTACAGATAATTTGTACCTCAAGAATGCTTGTGGTGCTTGAAAGAAGAAAATCTTATATTTGGAGCTGGGGGGTGTAGTTCAGCCATACGGACCTTGCCTAGTTTGCCAGGCCTTGGGGTTCAATCTTTAGCACTGTGAAAAAGAAAAAAGAAAAATCATCTGTTATATTAAGCAGAGTGGCAGGAAAAGGCTTTTAAGCCAGAATTCAACTAATGTTTTGATAATATGAAATTCCATTATATAGTAAACCACATCTTGGAAATGAATAAAAACATCCATTCAAGTTGGAAATGAAGAATTTTTTCTCTGTAGTTGATATAGGTTAATTTGTGTTTCTATCTTGTCATTTTTCTAAATGGATATACATGACCTCACACTCTGCTTTCTGTCTGTGCTAATTTCCTGTCATAGATTTGTCTTTAATTTCCAAAAATTTTAACATGCTTCAGGTTTTGCTCTATAGTCTTGTTGTCAAAAAGAATTGCTAGAAAAAGAGAGAAGTACTAGGCAGCATTCATTTATGAAAATGTCCCAACCTTTTTATTAAACTTAAATAGTTCAATAAATTCCAGACTGTTTTGTCAAAATAATTATAAATGAGCAAACCTTAAAAACTTAAAACACGGAACTTCTGGTTTTAACCTCATTTCTATCACTGTGCTACATGACATTGGGCAAGATATCATATCTCTCTGAGCCTCTGTTTATTTATTTATATTACACCCTTTTTAATGTTATATTCATTTAGGTAAATATATACAGTTGTCCTTTGGTATCTGCAAAGGATTAGTTCCAGGACCTCCCTCACCATGGACCAAAATCTAAGGATGAGCAAATCCCTCTTATATAATGGCAAAGTGTTTGCATAAAATCTTCCCACATTCGCCATATACCATAAGTCATCTCCAGACTGCTTATATCTAACAAAATGTAAGTGCTATGTAAATAATTATTGTATGGGAACTTTTAGGGATTAGTGTAATTAAGAAGTCTGTATGTGTTCAGTACAGACAAAAATTTTAAAAAAATGTTTCAATACAAAGAAGCTTTAATCTGGAGATGAGGAACCCTATTATATAGGGCAAGCTGCGTAAGTGTCTTGATAGAAGTCTACATGGCACTGTTCTTGTGGCCTGCATGTGAACCATCTCCCTTTGCTCTAAATGCTTGGAGGCCTTTTCTTTTACTAGTAGGCCTGAAGCAAAGCATGTGGCTTTATTGCATGTCCTTAAAATCCAGGGCCTCTTTTCCTAAAAAGTATAAGGCTTTGGCTTAATAGGTTTTCCTAAACTTTTTAAAAAATATTTTTTGTAAATTTTAAACCTTCAAAACGGCATAGTACAGACAAGAGCCTTATACTCTTCCTTTAGATTTCGCAACTGCTAATATTTTGCCACACTTGCTTTCTCTCTATTTCTCTTTCTGTGCTCCTTCTTTGATATAAGGTCATTGTTAGGCCATCTGAGAATTTATTGCAGACATCCTGACACTTCTTCCCTAAATACTGTGGCAAAAATCTCCTAAGAAAAAAGACATTCATTTACATAACCATAATTCAGCCACATATTTGAGAAATTTAACATTGATTTTACTCTATTATCTAAAAATATTCTCTATTCAAACGTCCCCGATTAACCCTATAAAATTCATACTTTATTTATTTATCACAAGATCTAATCAAATATTATCTGTTGCATTCAGTTTTCCTTCTTACTCCCTCAAGCTACCATTTTTTGGTCTTTTTTGTTTGCTTTTCATGGTATTGACACTTTTGAAGAATTTAGGCCAGTTTTATAGAGTGTCCCTGGAGTAAAATTTGTCTGACTGTCCTAATGATTAGATTCAGGTTAAATATTTTTGGAAGGAAAGGCTGGGGGAAGTAGCTCAGTGTTATAGTACATGCTTGTCGTGTGAAAAGCCCTGGTCTTAATACACAGCACCACAAAAAAATAATTTGGAAGGAATATTATTTAAGTATTATTGTGTCCTCAAGTGCCTCATGATGAAAGATATGTGCTGTTATAATCTCCCCCACCCCATACCAGGAATCAAAATCAGGACGTTGTGCTTGCCAGGCAGGTGCAGTATCACGGAGCTAAATCCTGGCCCTGTGCTGTTGCAATTGATGATACTAAATTTGGCCATTTGATTAGGCAGAATTTGCCAAATGTCTGCAGTGTTAAAGTTCCATTTCCCTTTATGAATAATAAGTGATCTTGGGAGTGACAGTTTGAGACTTTGTTAATATCCTGTTTCCCAAATGTTTCAGCATCCATCATTAATGGTGGTTGTAAGATTACTACATATTGATTGCCTTTAACAAAAGTAAATTGTGAACTGTGGTAGCCTAGAGTAAAAGAATTAGCTAGTGTTGTCTTAAACATGGACAAACTGGGGGGAGAATGTGATAGAGGTAAATGATAGAGTAAAGTGACACACTGTGTGCATTATAAGCTCTGTAAAGTAGAGGGTTTGGTGATGCTTAATATGCAGAATCCAAGAAAAATAAATTTTTAGGTATTGAACAGTAATACATCATACTGCTTCTGTCTTTGCAATTTCTCTATAGTATGAGATAGATATGTAACTTGAAAATACTGAGTACATATAATTCAACTAATGCATTAAAATCTTTTCTAAAATAGTGAGTTTTAGCTGCTCTTCTTTATTTTTCTCCCCTCCTCCCTTATACTTTTAGTCAAAATTTCACTATTTCAATTAGATAAATTTCAGGCACCATTAATAAGGAACACAATGAGTAATGTGGGAAATATAAAAGTTTGCAATCGATTTTACAGAAAATGAAGATTCCATGTGATAAAGGAGAATAATAAGTGATCTGAGTATGTCTCTGTTTTTATCTTGAATCATTGTACAATACATTGTATAATTTGTTTTCTTCATGATTCTCTGATTTATCAGGGAATTTTATATCATTGTATAGCACTTGTTATTGAATAATAGGGAGAAGAAATCAAATGTTGCAGTGAAGAGAAAACATTATGCACTGAAGATCAAAAATAAAGCAGTAATCACGATGATGAAGAATACTAATGAGATTTGATAAAGGATTTTGGAAAGCACAGGTACTTTGATAATACTATTGAAACAGAATACATAGAGAGTGAAATGTGCAAGAGATTATGTTTTAAGTGACAAGCATAATCTGGCATGGGGAACCAGAAGAAAAACCATGAAACAATAGGTCGCGTGTAATACAACAATGAAAATAAAGACATTTTTAGCAAAGATTTCTTTGCTTTGATATATCTTCTTTTTGCTACCTTTATGTTTCTCTGATTTGAACCCAGAGCATGGAAAAACAATGTTTTAATATGATGTCAGCTTTTTAGGAAAATGATCTAGGAATTTGAAAAGTAAGCTTTTCTCAAATACAGCAGGGTAATTGTCACTGCTGTTGTTCTACTAGGCAACTGTATGATTGTTAATTATGAACACAGACATAGTCATGGATACAATTTTTCTTAGAACAGTAGTGCTATGCCACTAAAACATGCATAATGGAGATTACAAGAACAATCAACAAAGTGCAGGACAGTATAAAGGCTGAATTTTAAATTGCAGTATAGTGAAAATACACTGGTAAGAACCTGAAATTGTCTCATGAATGAATAATGAAATAGCTGTTTTATTAGCTTTATTTAAAACTATCAAGTTGCACAACATTTTTCAGCCCCACACCCTTCCACACTGTTGCAATTTGCTCGAGCAATGGTTTCTTTTTTTCTATTTTTCTTTGAGCGTCAGTGGCTAATCTGATTTTGGTGTTTTGGTAATTATGTCAATTAATGTGTAGGGAGAGTAATTTCATTTGTTGAAATGGATACCGGTGAATATGTAACTAGTCGAAGGGTGTCTCTTCAAGAATTTGTGTGAAATTTCCCAAGAGAAGCTATAATATGGAAGAGTTTTAATATAAATAATTTCTGATTATTGACCAAACTGGTATTTGGTTTATTTCTTAACAATAAAATTAAATTATACCAATCAAATAATTTTAAAAATTAAAATCTTAGCACATTCTCCTACCAATCAAAGATAAATTATAGGTGACCAACCATCCCAGTTTGCCCAGGATGAGTCGTAGTTTTAGTAATTAAGTTCCTGCATCCTGGGAAACCCGTCACTTACATGTAAACAGCGACACTTGTTTACCCTAATCTATGTCTCACTTAAAATTAGTGTTATACTTGTCCAGCCATGCTATAACATCTCTGTAATCCCAGTGCTCTGGGAGGCTGAAGCAGGAGGATCCCAAGTTTAAGCCCAGCCCCGGGAATTTAGTACTTCAGCAAGACCCTGCCCTAAAAAACAAACAAACAAACAAAAAAACCGCTAAAGGGTATATAACTCAGTGCCTAGGGACTGGGTGTAATGTTCAGTTACGAAAAAAAAAGTGTCAACTTAAAAACCTTTACTGTTATAATAACTCAATAAAAAGCAATTTAAAAATAAATTTTCATCTATACTACCACTAAAGTAAAATAAAGCAAATATATATGCAGTTTTTTTCTTCTACAAGTTACACAAATAATATGGAATTTAACAATTACAAATAAAAATAATAGTAGTCACAGTTACGTGCAATTTTATGTTTATTAGTTAATAAATACATGTTTTCCCAAAATCTTATGTATAATTTTAATGAATCTATTAAATTCTAACTTATCTCCATGTTATAAGTTATTTAATCATTTTTCATTATAGGCCATTATCATTGTTCCAGGTCTTTCCCCCCAATTATAATGTTATAAATATATTTGTACACATAATATTCCTTATTCAAATGTAGGGAATTAAACTTTTAGGAAACATTCCACATAGGTAGGGGAGAACTATACTGACAACATAACAGCAGTTTGAATTAATCAATACATTTTTCTAATAGCTAGTTTCTTATCAATTACTATTCTGCTTAGCTATTTCATGAAACTTCCTGGTAATGTAAGCCCAGAAACTGGGCAATATTTTTATATAGATAATTTATGACAATGTATTTGATTTCTGTGAAAATCAAGAAATCTTCAGACCAGGAATTTAGCTCAGAGGCACCACGCCTGCCTTCCAAGCACAAGGTCCTGAGTTCAATCCGTGGTACCAGAAAGAAAAGAAAAGAAAAGAAATCTTCATTGCAGAGGGAAATCTTTCCTCTTTTCTTGGATCTTTCAAAAGCATAATAGCATTTGAAGAGAAACATGATCACCAGATATTCATAAAGTTCATAGGCAGACATCTAATTTGTTCCTAATTTGACAGAGGCATTAAGGATTTCACCAATAAGACTACTTCATTTTAAAGGGCAGATGCTTCATAGGAACTCATTTTAGTACTAAGCTTTAAGTTATTTCCAGGCTTCCTTTTAGGGTTTCTGAAGCAGAAGTATGAAAATCCAAAGATTCAAGTCTTCATCTGTGCTATGAAACATAAGTGCCTGAGTCTAATCTAAACTCAAATCCAGAAAGGATGAGTGTTTAAATCAGTTAACATTTATCGAGAATCTGCCACTACCTGCCCAGCCTCAATGTACTAGAACTTACCAAGGATCAGTGAGAAGCTGTAGGGTGTACATAATAGCATAATAGTGTAAGTTCTACAGCAGCAGCTCAAACAGAACAGAACCTGGTTCCTTGGCGCATGTATATTATTTCCAACAAAAAAATTGTAAGAAACCTAAATATTTATCAATAAGATATCAGTTAAGATGTGGAATAGTTAATGATAGGATACTAGGCAACAGTGAAAAGCAATGCACAGTAGCTATATATATCAGCATCAATAGCTCTCATCGAATAAGACCCTGAATATCTCATTCAGTAAGACACTGATACAGTTTTTAGAAGACTATCTATAGATTGGTCTCATTTACATAGATCTTAAATAATGCAAAAGAATACTATATGTTACTTAACACTTAACACATGGAGTAAAAATTTATGTTTCTTTCTTTCTTTTTTATTTATTTATTTTTTTGAGACAGGGTCTCACTATGTAGTTGAGACTGACCTGGAGCTCACTATGTAGCCCAGGCTGGTCTTAACTCACAGTGGTCCTCCTGCCTCAGCCTCCCGAGTGCTGGGATTACAGGCATGCGCCACCACGCCCAGCCATGTAGTAAAAATTTAGAGAAATGTTTGGAATGATCCATGTGAAATTTGGAATAATGATCCCTTGGGGAGAAGGAAAGGAAGAAGGAGGTGTGCTGGGAGTGGAGAGAGAGAAGAGGAATGCAGAGGAGGTACATAGAAGGGTCCAAGTACTTTGGAAGTTTATTACTTCTTATTGAGGGAGTACATGATTTTTCATTATATCAGCTTGAAATGTAATAATACAATGAAATATACATAAATACATAATAAATTGCGAAACATGTGGAGAACAGGTTGTTAATTCTGAATGGGCAGTAACTAGAGAAACCTTTCTGGATTAGTTGGCTTAATGGTTAAATTAGTTTTGATAGGTGAGGGGACATTTATTGAGTTTGGATGGCAGAAAGTGAGACTCTGAGATGATGCACCAGCATGGGCAAAGGTATGGAAGAGTTCTAGAAACAGCTAGCTTAGAAAGCACAGAAATATATAAGCTAGAATAAAAGAGTTTAATCAGGCAACTGGGAACAGACCATCAAAGACCTTGAACACAGCAGAAATATAACACTAGGTTTTGTAAATAGGAAATTGAAAATGGGTCAGGATTATAATCATCATCATCATCATCATCGTGTTAGTGGGAATCGAATCCAGGATTTGGTATGAGATAAGCATGCACACCACCACTGAGCTACTTCCCCAGCCCCTACTATATTTTAACAGAATATTAATCTTATCTGAACCTATTTTACATGTATACCACTCTCCAATAGAAATGAAAATAAAAATCCTAATTCATCATGAGTCATCTATCAGATCCACCAGAAAAAAAGTCATCCTCAGGCTTGTGATAAGTAATAAATACCAAGATGTCTCACTGGTCATTTGAAGTTTTTTCTTATGACTATTCATTCATTTTTCCACTGGATCATATCAAGTGAAACTTCAGGTATAAAACATTGTCCTGAGAAGGACAGAAAGACTGGTTGTTGCTGTTGTTGTTTTAATCTAAATCTTATTAAAATTTTCAGAACTACTTTTTTTTCATGTGAGCACCATTTGGTCACCAGCAGGTATCTTTCATTGGCTTCTTATGGCAGAGTCTGAAAAATATGGGTTGATCGATGATGATTCATCAGAGACACCTGCAGAGATGATGAAAGTTTATGGTACAACATTATGGAAGGAGGCACAACACTTGGCAAATTGAACCACACATTCCCTTGTTTTTTTTTTTGTTTTTTGTTTTTTGTTTTTTTTAACATTAAAACTGCCATTTGAAAAATGACTTCCAGTGAGGGGAAAAAAAAAAATTAAAGCAGCAGGTGATAATTAGGGCAAAGTTACAACAATATTATTGCCGATGGTCTACCTGTCAGTTAATTCAAGTTATCACTTCTCCCCCAGGAAGAGCTATTATTAAAAACAACTTGTGAGGGTTAAAGAAGGGATGTGAAATGTGTTAGTCTCCATACTAGCTCAATGGGAATTGGCATAAAGATGGCTCTATTAACTATCTCAGTCCTAGCACAGACTCTCGCACAAAAACGGGAAGTTATAAACGATCAAAACATAAACCTTAGCAGCCTTGTGTTAAAAATCAATTTTCCTAATATATTAAAGTCAAATATTATATACTGGTATGCAATATCAAGAATGATGTGCTAATAACTGCTCCGTTGGCAGAGTGAAGAGTGCAAGACAGGAGGGATATATAAATTTAGTAATTTAGAAAACCTGGTACCAAAAGTAACTTTTACAGTGAAAGGTTTACGGTTCAGTTCAGTCATTGGGCTATAACAGTATTCTCTGAATAGCATTTTCATTACTAAGCAAGCAACTTCTTTTGGAATCATTTCTTTAGATTTACTTATTTATCAACTACAATCTTTTTTGGGAAATAATTCATTTAGGCTTTTGCTGATGTGAAGTATGAGCTCATTCATACTGCTCATATCAAGTTTAAGCTCTGTCTTTTATTCTACCTGTAAGAAATCTGATGATCTGCTGTTTTACTCTGGTTTGCTGTGCAGCATTCTATTGTGTTCATACTGTATAGTTCTGTGTGAATCAACAGCTTTTTTTTCAACCTTGGCTATTCAGAGAAATACTCTAATAGCTCATTTTTGTTACTGTTGATAAACATTTGAGGAGTGCATAAGTAAATATATGAAAAATATTATACAGTTATTCATATGTGCAAAATACCCACACACATTTATACACACGGCACTTTAAAGGTTTTTGATGTATCATATTTATAAAGATGCATGTACCAGAATAGTATGACTTTTCATTCGTATTGAGTATACAAGCACCTGCTGAAACTTATGTCCCTCTTGTCATCACACCCTCGAGTGTTACCGTTAGCCTGACTTTTATTTTGTGGTACTGGGTATTGAACCCCGGGCCTTTGCACTGAACTATGTCTCCAGATCTTGTGCATTTTTTTTTTCCAAGTTTGAAAGTAGATCTCACTGAGTTTCTAAATTGTCCAGGTTGGGCTCAAAGTTGTGACCTTCCTGCCTCTCAGAGTGCTGAGGGCACAGACATTGTCAACCGCACCTGGTTTTATCCTGACTTTAAGTGGCATATGTATGTTTTGACTGTTTTTGTATTCTATATAGATGAAGTCCTGTGAAAAATATTATTGTATGTGTCACTTCTTTCACTGAGCATATTTGTGAGATGCATATATGCTACCATATTTGAAACAGACTGCTCCTTCTTAGCATTGTAGAATGTTTTGTGATAGGAATATACCACAAACTAATTCTTTTGAATATTAGGTCACCTCTGGTTTGAGAGTTATTATGAATAGTATTCATCTGAATAGCACATTTGGTATACATTTGACAGTGGTACATTTCTGAGAATGGACCATAGGGTTTTCATATATCTAGCTATAGTAGATGTTTCAAACAATTGCCCAAAAATGGTTGTACAATTTACGTAGCACTTGACTTTTTGAGGAATCATTCTAAGAAAGGGATTTCAGCCTCTTAAGAGAAACACTTTTGGTAGCATGCCCAGGGACTTGTGTTCGATCCCTAGCATTGGAGAAACAGAAGTTTTTAGGATCACTCAGACCAAATTCATTTTACCACTAAACTGCCACACCATCTTGGACAAAAGAACTTAACTTAAATCCTCAGTTTATTCAACTGTAAAGTAAGTACTGGAGTAGATACTTTTTGAAATTTATGAGAATTGAGAAATTATTTTAATCAACTTGGAACAGTGACTAGCACATAAATGCTTAGCATATTATATGGTAGTTGTTAACTTCTCATTGGTGATTGAAAGATAAAATGAAGAATTAGAAACAAACATCAGCAATACCATCCAGAAACAAAATCTCTGATGGAAGAAAACTATTAAAGTTTGACCCAACAGGCATTATCATTTCCAGAGGGTACTACACTTGGACTTAGAAAAAAAATTATAAACATTATCCCAAAATCTATTTGCCAGGTTCTTAGATGCAGAGTATTACCATCTATTTTTTTTTAACTTCCAGGCATTATTCTTGAAAGACAGAGGACTCACTGATATATATTTTATTTGCCAATTTCACACATTTCTCAATCCAGTCTCGAAAGTTCTTGGTTTTCGTAGATTCTTGGTTTGTATCTGACAACTTTCCCATCTGTAAAAATCATAAAGACGAGCCCACGTCTTTGCTTTAAAAGACAAAGAACGTGGGTTTATTTTATTGGATGAGTGTGTTGACCTCAAAGGTTTCAGTAACTGCCAGATTAGTACCCTATTAGTTGACACAGGTACACTCTGTACAAGGATACTGCTTTAACTAATTGCTCCAGGGGCAGCAGGCTCAGCCAGTTTAAGTAATTTTGGAAGGTGACACTGTGTTCCTATTAAATTGAATCAGATCCCATATATCAGTCACTATTCTCAAGAATTAAAGCACACGATCTACTTGAAAAGATGTCATCATCTGAAACTGTGGGACACCTGAAAGAGAACTTTTAGAACATTGAATTGAACCTCTTTGATTTATAAAATGAAAAAAACAGTCATTTAAAAGTCTTGCCTAAGGTCAAATAGTTTGTTCTCTGGACAGGCAGTAAAGTTTGTCTTCTCATTCACAGTCCAGAGATCTCTGTTCCAGGTGCCTCCTCGGGCCCCACAAATCTGTTTTCTACCCAGATTTTATAAAGATCCTGACGGGATCCAGAAATGGGGAAGGTGGAGCGTGACTTAAAACGAGGGAGTGACAATCCATTAAATTGTTAACAAGTGTAAGCGGAGTGAGGCTTCCTTGGTAGAACAAAAGATCAAAGAGGGAAGGCAGCCCTTCTCCGTTTGGGGTATTCCTAGCACCTAGTTTACCAGGTAAGCCCTGATCCTTGTCAAACGGAAAAAACAAAACAAATCAAAAAAACAACCAATCTTAGAGATGTCAGCGAGAGAAAATGTACCCTTGTTTCCTCTCCCACCTCTTTCCATTATTATTAAGAAAACGCGCAGCTTGGATTCTAAAGAGGAGAAATCACGTACAAAGCATGGTAACACGGTGCCTGGCTCGTTGTGAGTAATTAATGTCAGTTTATTTTTCTTCCTTTCCAAGTGTGGGCTCGGAAGGGTGAGGGAGTGATGAGCCACGGTGTTTCTGTGCTTGAGCAGAAAGTGAAATGAGTATCTGAAGAGGCCGGTGAGAGAGGCCTGTCGGTGTCCTTCTGAACCGTAGAGATCAATTCCAGGGCCCCTCAAAACGCACAGCTATTTTACCCAGAGAGGCTGGTCGCTTTTGTTGATCGATTCTGGGCTGCAGTCAGCTTTTTAATACTTTTTATAAGCGTCAGCTACATAGCGGCAGGAGGGGCAGCGGTGGGAAAAGTAGGAAAGCACACCAGTACCTTCCTAAGAAAAGTAAAAGCAGCCCGCGGCGGTGAGGACTGCGGTCTGCGGGTCTAACGGCCCGGGGCTCCCCGCCCCTGCGGTCCCGCCCTACGCCCGCGGCTGAGGTTCAAGTTCACCCCCGTTGGCCTTGCCCTCTCCGCTCCGAAGCCGCCGCTCGTCCCCAAGGTCCCGCTGGCCGACGAGGGGACCCCGAGGTCACCCGGGCACGGGGTCACTCGGCCACGCACTGTGCTACCACGTGGGGGAAAAAGTTTCCAATTCCGCCTGTTGGGCCTCCCAGCGCGCCCGGGCAGAGCAGAGGCCCGCGCTCGGGCACCCGCTCCCTTTTCCGTCGCCTCAAGTCGCAACCCATCCCCGAGAAGCCCCCACCCTTCAAGCGTCCCTTCTCCGACTTTCTTCCTTTCCTGGCTGCTCGGGTCACCCAGGAGAAAAGGCCCGTGGGGCTCCGGAACGGTCTGGGCGCCCCAGGAGAGCCGGAGACTGGGTTAAGAGCAAGTGTCC
>NW_022900929.1:21060611-21061455 GCF_012274545.1 Fukomys damarensis
CCCTCCGGCGGGGCGGCCCTGAGGAGAGGCAGAGGCGGCGGCGGCGGCGGCGGCACAGGCACACCGGTGTCTCTCGCTGGAGATTTCTTTCTGCTTTCCTCGTCGACTGACTCACCCCCTCCTTGATTAATTTTTTTGAGGAAGGGTGACCTCCTCTCTGGGACTGGAAAAGCCAATATTTTTTGCGAAGAAGGGTGTGTGTGTGTGTGCGTGTGTTGGGGGGGCGGGCGGCAGCGTCAGGGTTTGCTTCTTCTCTTCTTTCTTCTCCTCTCCTCCCCCCTCGAAGCCCGAAAAGCAAACCCCACAACTGCTCCAGCATCCTCCTTCCTTCTCTCCCTGCGCCTCCCTTTTCCTCCAACCTCTTCGCAGTTTCGCCCTCTCCTCCGCTAATGATTGCATTATTATTATGCTTCCTTTCCTGGGAGGGCGTCTTGCCCCTCTCCGGTCGCTCCCCAACCTTGGTCTCCCTTCGATGCAATTTCTTAAAATTTTTGCAGCCTGGGAGTGAGTTTTCTCGGAGGCGTGTGTGAGGTTGCCGAGGAGGGGGGGTGTTTTCAAGTTCATTACCCCCACTTTTCCCGCGACCTTTTCGGACCCGATTTTGGATCCCGGGGGTGGGGTGGGGGGAGGAGGGTGTGCAGGCGTTTTGGGGGGGTGCGGCAGAGAATGGCCACGGGGAGGGCTCCCCGGAGCCTCCCAGTCTCTTGATCAAAGCATTCCGCTATTCTGATTTATTGCCTGCTTGGTGAGTTATTTTTTTTCCCCTCTAAAGGAGACCTGTGTGTTCAGCCATTACTTTGCTCGGCGCTGCTCCCAGGCATCTCCGACCCTCGGTGCGGCGGGG
>NW_022900929.1:21061933-21062193 GCF_012274545.1 Fukomys damarensis
GCTCCGGCAAGGAAGACAATGGGAAGCCCCCGTCCTCCGCCCCGTCCCGGCCCAGACCCCCGCGGAGGAAGCGGAGAGAGTCCACCTCGGCCGAAGAGGACATCATTGATGGATTTGCCATGACCAGCTTTGTCACTTTTGAAGCGCTGGAGGTAAGCGGGTCTCCCCTTCCTTTCCCCCCTTCTCCTCCACGGTTTCCCTTTATGCATGACCCGGCTCGGCTGCGCCCGGGTTCCTCTGCTTCGCCCGCGGTGCCTAGG
>NW_022900929.1:21062229-21062663 GCF_012274545.1 Fukomys damarensis
GGGGGGAGCGGGGGGGGGCGCCGGCAGACAGGCAGCAGGAGTGAATCGCAAAACCGTGCCTGGTCTCCTGGTTTGCTCGTTTTGCCTCGCCTTTCCCCTGCGCCCCCCCACTGCAGTCCCCCCCCTCCACAGCAGATGGGCTGAAAGAAAGGGGTTTGGGTATCACAACAATGCGCCCCCTCTCTACCGATAGCTCTGCCCCTACTCCTTCCTCCTCTCCCTCCCCAATCATGGCTTCTTGGCTAGTGGAAGTCTCTTTGCTGGGTTTGGGGCGCCTGTGGACGGTTCTGTGTGTGCTTTCTCCAAAGCCATATGTCCGTGTGGGTCTGTCTAGTGTATACCTTTCCTGGATGTTCTCGGGACGGAGGCTAATGGGGTTTTATGGTTTCTTTGCCACCACCGCCCCACCCCCCCCGCCCTTTTTTTTTTTTTTT
>NW_022900929.1:21063280-21095316 GCF_012274545.1 Fukomys damarensis
TTGGCGAAGCTGGGGAAGGGGGCGTTTTCTCGTGGATAAGAGGGAGGAAGGGAGAGAACAGGAAAGGATGGAATATCTGTATTCCGAATGAGGCTGTATCACAGAGAGGGTCAATTATAATATTATCTACACACACGCACACACACACACACACACACGTGTGTGTGTGTGTGTGTGTGTGTGTATTAGTAATTTAGTTGAAGGACAGAAAAAGGTCCACCAGGGAGGACTGGTGGAAGCAAAGAATAAAATCCTAGCTGGTTGCTGAAAGGCTTGTCACCAATTGTCCCTTTCCTTTTTGTGTGTATTTTTCCCCCTTCTTAAGTGATTGGCTGTGTGTGTGTGTGTGTGTGTGTGTGTGTGTGTGTATTTATTCCTTAGGCACCTGCAGGCAGTGTATATTTTCAAATGCACATTTTCCTGCTGGCTGAGCCTCCTGGGGAGGGGGCTTTTGGGAGGAGGGAGCTTCAGGGAGACTGTCCAGGGGTCACTGTAAAGTATCTTTCCCTGGACCGGTCTGATGTGGTGCTAGAATTGGTCATTGGCCTCTATAAATTTAACCGCCTTCTTTCCTTCTCCACCTCCCCCTACCTCCCTATCCCCACCCCCAATGCACTCACTGCACACAGAAGGCTTTAGGTTTTGTAGAGTTGGTCCAGTTTTTTTTTTTAACCAAGAAGTGAGTTATTTTTTCAGCTATTTATGCACCTGATGTGATGGTTTGAGGTTCCTGAAGGAAACTTTTCCCTTTCCTTCTGATTTTTTTTTTTTGTTGCTGTTATTGTGGTATTGTTTCAAATGTGCACTTGCAAGCTTTGTTAATGAAAGCTTAAATCTCATGTACAGCAACTGTGCAGGCTTAGATTGTTGGTTCTCTGTGTTTGAATGTCAGGTTGAAGTATTTTTTTCAAAAGGCATTTTTTCCTGTCAGTGTTCTTTTCTGTGAATTGCTTTTGGTTGGGTTGTAGTGATGATTGTCGGCCAGTTGTTGGGGAGGAAGCTAGGGTGATGGTGTTATTGGTGATAACTATAGATTTCAATGTTAGTAACTGAATCAGTTCCCTTTTGGATCTAGAACTGGTGCTGAATTGGCTAAAATTTTTGATTGTTGAGGCTTACCACTCTGGGTAATTCTAAGTATAGCTTTCACTTTGCCAAGATGGGTGGGAACCTGTTTCTCTTTCTTGTTTTAAAATAGGAATTGAAACAACAGCAGGTATCCTAAGAATTTGGTTCACTATTGCTGTCTGTGTTGGCTTAGGAAGGTCCTTGTAAGAGCTGGTTACAAGTGGTTCTGCTTTCTGCATGGGTATTCTGCACTACTGCATGGCCCCTCTGGATTCCCATGATCATTTTCAAAGGCTACATAGAAAGGGATATAAGTCATACAGTTGGCTTTGGTTGTTTTATTTGTAGTAAGTAGCTGTTTGGGCTTGTGATGTATTTATATCTATATATGCATTTGGCTTTTGAGAGAAAATGTGCCCATTTTTCAAACTTAAAAAGCTTAAGATTTTAATGAAGACCAAGTTCAAAATGTACCATTAGTACTGTTTCTTTCCTTGCTGTAATTAGTTTTTGTGTCACTTATCTAGATTTAAAACCCCTGTTACTTTGGTCAGCTAAATACTATATCACCTTTTTTATTTAAATATCATATACATATCTGTGCATAGGTAAAAAGTTTATTTAAAATTGTGTAAAAGAATGTGAACATACACAGAGGTAGATCAAGCAGTGATATAAATCCTGTACACGAAACACCAGGTTCAGCAACTACCAAGTCATATCTAATCTTGCTTCTTCTATAGTTTTCTTCTACAGTCACCTGCCCCCACCATGTGACATGATCTCATTTGCAAACACTTCTGTGTGTCTCTAAATTATAATGTCTCAAAACCCCCAAAATACCATTATCACTCCTGAATAAGTGAACAGCTCTTACAGCATTTTTTTTGGGGGGGTACTGGGGATCAAACTCAGAATCTTTCCCTTGCAAGGCAGGCGCTGAAACCACTGAGCTAAATCCCCAACCCACTGAACAGTTCTTTATATTAAATATCTTCTCAGTGTTCACATTTTCAGAAGTCCAACTTTTATAGGAAAGTTATTAATAACATTTTCAGATTAAAAGCACACCCGAGGGAAAAATCATTCATATTTGGTTCTTTGCCAAAGGTAGATATGTTGGCTGCTTGTTATCACATTGTGTCCTTGTTGGATAGCTAAAACTTAGGTGTGTAGTGGTTTCTCAAATAAAATCTTTGATGTTCCACTGTTCTTGATTGGGGAGATCCACTGAACTATGACTGAGAAATGTGAGGGCTTACTAGGGAACAGGCAACTAAACTATGAATTTAGAAATTTGTGTTAAGTGCATGTTTGTAAACATTAGGAATTATTATAGATATGAAGAATACACAGTATGTTTTTGTGCTTTGTGTTTATAAGTGAAAACAATTGTCACCAAGTATCATCAAGGCCACTGCTGGTATGATGTTGTGATAAGAAACCAGTATTACTGCCTTGAACAGCTAGACTTATAACTTATGCCCTAGCCGACAAACTGTGGGTGTAATAATGAACTCTTTGACTCCATGATTTTGTTCTGAATAGCTGATTTTGGGCTTCACTTTTTAAAGAGAGGCTCCTAACTCATAGTGAAATGTGTTGATATAAGGAGTTCCAGGCTAGCTATGGTTTTCCAGATACTGAAGTAAAAGTAATAAACTTGTCTACTGAGAGCCTACATTTTATGCTGATCATTCTTTAGTATTGTTGGAATCTTATTTAAGATGATGAAAGCTTTGAAGGTAGTTTGGCAGGTCCCATACTTTATAGTTAGTCAAACTGGCTGAGGTAGTTTCATATTCTGCAGGGACACTTGTCTTGAGTAATTGTGCCCTGAAGTTCAAGTGTGTGATTATGAAGACTCTCATGATAGAAGATAAGAGGGTAGGTGAGGAGGCTAAAGTTGAACGTGGTGTTCTTTTCATTATGCAGTTGAGAACTACAATTACCATTTGGATAAGGTATTGTTTATTAAATGTTCTTTGATAGGATGAGAGCATATATCTCCAGATGCTATGTTTAGTTAAAAAAAAAGACTTGCCTTTTAGCAGTCAAATTATTAATAGGAATGTTGGGGTCTTAGTATTGTAAGTGTATTCTGATGTACTAGATGATGATACCTTTCTATGCTTCTTTAGGTTTCTGTGTTGTTTGTTATTAGGAAGCCCTTTGAGCTTTATGGCTCAAAATTTGACTTTGCAAATCCATTATTTTTCCTTTTATTCCTCTTTTGTCTATTGGTTTCGCTGGGCATTCTCCTTCAGTACAACTAATGGGGGGGTGAAATTGGTGAAATCAGTAGACAAGAGGCCTTTTGGAGTTTTGCAGGCTTGTGAAAATGAAAGAAAACTCTTTTCTGGTATGTAGTAGATCAAATCAAGACTTATGTGGTCTTCATTTCCTAGCTTTTTTTCAGAGCTTACTCATACATCAGTAGTCTTAAGCAGGCTGTATAAAATTTGATGTACTTATAACATGTCATGTTAATGGGATCTAATTATTATGGCTAAACTTTAATTGTTTAAAAAACATTAATGATATTATATATATCAATCACCATGTATTATGGATTGCTTAATAAGTGCAAGATACCAGGAGTACAGAGGAACCTAAAATATATTATATAGAAACTTGAAGTATGCAATTTTAATAGATAAATTCAATCTAGAACCTACAAAATAGTTTTGAAACATAGTGCAACATGCTTTCAGACAAGGGTGGTGAGATAGGCAGAAGTCTTACCAGAGAAAATGGGTGCTTAGAAGGATGAGGTGATTGGCATAGATAGGGTAGGATAGGAGTACAGGAGAGCATTCTGAAGGAATATTGAGGAAGGCACAGAAACAAGACCAGCGAGAAGATGCTCTATGATTAGGACTTGATTCAAGGAAGGGCTTACAGAAATGAATACAAAAGTAAAAGGAGTATGTGTTAAGGGGTCAGGAGATCTGTTCAGGCATGGCTCTTCTAAGTAGTTGTATGACCTTTTTTTAGGAAGTTAACTTTCCAAAAACATTTTCTTCATCCATTAGTGAAAGACTTAGACTGAGCAAAAGTTCTCAAGTTGAAAGTGAACATAGTGTTGCAGGATGTTCATAGATTCTGTTCCAGATGAAAACAGAGTGATCTGCCCTCCAATAGATTTTAGATGGAGTTAAATGATTTGTTCTTTTAGAATTGAAGGATTTTATTATGTGAATATGAGTTTTGAATATCAGAGAAGGTAATGCAGTGTGCCTTATTTCCTAAATCTATTTGGCTACAGAACCCATTTAGCTGCAGCATTGTAATCTGTAATCCAGTTTGGGAAACTGGATGCAACAAGATTTCATAGAATTCTTCCAGATCTTGGAGTTTAGTGATTTCTGAGTTCAAGGAGAGTGGGCTGATGGTAGACAACTTGAAACATCAGGCACAGAGACTTGTAGTTCTGTGGGAGGCTGTTGCTTAAGCAGGAGTGGTTAAGGAATTGTGATATGTAAATAGTGAGGGCGATTAGTTCCTTCTTTTCCCCCTCACCTCTTCTGCCTTCTGTCAGCCTTTTCATTGATTGTTAGAAACCCCACATAAGGTGAGTTTTGGTGAATGATTCTCATTGATGTCTCTTTTCATGTGATAGCCCAATTCTGATGCCACCAGACCCTCCAGCCCATGTGTTTTATCTTCCCTTGGTCCCTTCTAGTTTTCATGTATCGCTGATTTTTAGCAACCTTGAAAAGAGGTTGGATGAGAAAGTAGGTTGACATTGATGTTAAAACAAAAGTTTTAGATTAGCTGCCTTTTTGCTTTAGCTGCTTATGAAGTGGTAATTCAAAAAGGATCAGAACCTGTCTTCTGTGTTACAGAGCTAGGGAAAGCTGTGGACCCCTTTGGTTTGTGTGTTTGACTTTCTGTCTTGGAAAGTTTGGCCGTGGGGCGGTGGAGTAAATGGGTCAGTATCAGCATTTTACTTCTGATGGTGTACATAGCTTTAGGATTTAAGAAGTCCCTAAGTGATGAGGTTTGGAAACAAGGGCGGGTATGAGTAGTATGTCTGATTATGAATTCAAGAGTTTTACCATACTTACTGAATGTGTATTATGGGAGTATATTTATGTGAGATGAGATTAAAGATTGTGATAAGATGAATTCATGTGGCTTGTGTTAGCTGTAGAAATTACATCAGCTAGTTTTTGAGAGTAACAGGATATAAATTAATCAGATTTTTAAAAAAAATTACAAAGTTAGTAATTGTGTCTTTGATCTTCTTTTAATGCTATTAACTTTTATGTGTTGGAAAGGGGTTAAAAAATGTGATTCAGGGAGTGTTGCAGGTGATAGATTCTGAAACCCTTCTATACAACAGTTGTACATACTGTCAGAAATAAATGGTGGCTATTTAGTTGGAGAGACTGTTAGGATTAGAAATAAAGCCCCGATATAGAAATAAACAGTGGAGGAGTTAAAGAATAATTTTGGTCCTGAGGACTACAAGCTTTGAAAGCATGGGTAAGAGGATGCATAATAGTAGTGCTTCTTGCTGGTGTGTGAGTGTGCATGGGTGAGTTTTATTTCACCCCATCCTGAATAGGATCCCTAATATACTAAATGTAGTCTATGTAAGTGCATGTGTTGTATGCTATTTCTCCTCTCAAGAAGCAGCCCCTCTCTCCATTTAGGATTAAACATACTGTTAAAAAAAAAAAAAAAAAAAGCCTGGGAATTGGGATAGCAGCCACATTAGAAAAAAATCCCAGTGTCTCTCTCTCTCTCTCTCACACAGACACACACACAGATCTGAAAACTCAAATCATTGAAATTGGGAAGAAAAGTGTGGTAATTAATTTGATGAAACCTAAGACAGGAGACAATCAAAACCAATTTGGGAGATTGTTAGCTGTTGCAGAACTGTTTCTTTTTTTTTTCCTCATTGAGTTTATTGGTACATTTTAGGTATACAGTACAGTTACATTCATTATCTTGTACCTTTACATGACAGGTCTTGGTTGTCATTTTTTCCCCTTGTCTCTGCCCTCCCTTCACCCCCTCCCCCTGCCCCCTCCCCATTTACAAACATTTTATTTCCATTTTTTCATTTTCTCATATGTTTTTCCTTTCCCTTATTACCTTTCCCCTACCCTTCCCATTTTTCCTACACCTTTAGCCCTTTCCTTACTATTTCACATTGTCAATTATCTCATTAGGATCTTATGTACTATTATAGTTTATTCACACCAGAGAAACTATTTGGTATTTACACATATTGAGTATATCCTCAATATGTATCCATTTTCCTATGAATGAATCTTAATTTCTCATTCTTTATGGCTGGGTAGTGTTCCATTTTATAGAAAAACCACATCTTCTTTATCCAGTCAGAACTGTTTCTTATACATAATCTGTACCCATTTTGGTAATTTTTTTTCTAGAAAGGGAGACAGAAATTAAGGTTGAGAACCTCAGTGTGTCTTCTTTCTTTTAGGTCTGAGCTCTGATCTTTCTTTACGTCTTGTGTGAAATCTACAGGATAGGTAGTTTCTACATATGTCTTGGTATCTTTTAGTACAGAACCTTGTAGGGTTTCAGAGAATAGATCTTTATGCCATTTCTACCTGAGGAGGGAAAGTTTGAATTTCACATCATCTAATGCATTTGCTTGATTTGGAAGGGACGAGGTAAGTGTACTCTTCTGTGTCACAGCCCTGTTCAGTCTTTTATTCCATCAATTTTAAGACCATCTGGAGACTAAAATCATGAGTTTCTACCTTCTTTGAAAATGTTTAT
This sequence comes from Fukomys damarensis, assembly GCF_012274545.1. Lineage (NCBI taxonomy): Eukaryota > Metazoa > Chordata > Mammalia > Rodentia > Bathyergidae > Fukomys > Fukomys damarensis. Next base: position 21,070,115 of record NW_022900929.1, read on the forward strand.
TTTATACATTAGTATATGTGGCAGTCTTAATTTAGGGTACAGTTAGATAAGCGGTCTACTTGTTGCCTGCCTCTCTAAATCCCTTACTGTAGAGCTATGAAAATTATGGATGTAGGTAATAAAAAGTAGTAGATTTAGAAAGTTATAGATAAAATGTAGAAACTTTCATTATTTAAACATTGATAATTTGTTTGAGGGGAGATGATGTTAGTTTTGTGAGGGGGAATTGCTTGCCATGGTTTTCTGAGCCATTTTAGCTCATCTTTATGATTTCTTAGTTTTTAATCTGAACTCTAAAATTTGCCTGAACAAAAATGGCAAATTATTAACTACATACAAATATTTTATTGTCATTTTGGCTTTTCACTTCACCTCGTGGTGCTATATATCCCTGGTACCTTCAGACCCCTAGAAAACCCATATCAATAAAATTGGAGTCACAGAATAGGGGCATGCCTGAAGCATATAAACAATGGCAAATGGCTCATGCAGGTTGGGGTTAATTTTTGGCAGAGAATGCTCATGTTGTAAGTACTGTGTGTTGCCACTCACTGAAGCCCAGCCTGGAAAGAACGATTGTGACTTTTGATTATATGGGTGAAATCTGATACTTTCAAACTAACTTCTGAATCTGGGGCTATGTCATTGCCAGGGTCAAGTTGTGATGATAAGACATGAGAGATGTGAGTTTTCTTGTTGTCCATAAACCTACCTTTATTTTAGGCTTTTATAGAATTTCTGATGGCAGAAATTTAAAACAAAGAACTAAGAAATTATAGTCCAATATTTCAGTTACCTCCCAATTGTAATGATGAAGCAGACTTATTTTTTTTCTTCCTCTTTTAGGTCTTTGGTTAATGCTTGGTAGCTAACAGTGGCTGGTTAAACATTGTTCAGTGAATTGTTTAACTGAGTTAAAAATGTAGATGACAAAAAAACCCCAAAGAAAATGAAGATGTAGATTAAACATAACAGTTGAAACATTAGATTATCACTTGTTTTTCAGCCATGATAGACATTCCAGAGACTTCAGTCCATTTGCTCTGTACATATTCAGTTGACAAAAATAATAAAAGTCCAGGATGGTGCTTTTCTAACAAATCATCTTACATAGTTTAAGTGCAATTATACTTTCCCTGGGGCAGATGGGAGAAACAAGAAGTTTTTGACATGGTGCATTGTCAAGTCTTCCAGTTTATTCCTTCCTTGTTTATTATGGTGGTCACTTTGGTTACTTGTAAATATTACAGTTTTGAGATTAATGCACAGAACTCAATCTTGAGGAAGTATTATCCTAAAGTCAGCACCTAAACTTTTTCAGAGACCTTTTTAATCCATTTCACCCCAGCCATTGCTGCCTGGTGTACAGTGCCCAGGCGTTAATTGACCTGCTGCAGATCACTCTGGAGCTGAGCTCTGACTGTTATCCAGTGAAATGAGGAGACTCTACTTTCTCATTACTGGTAGTGGGTGGATTCCATAGGATAGGGAATAGTGGGTAGAAACAAATATAATGATGAAAACAAATATAATACTGCAAATGATGGTGAGCACCAGTGATTATAAAACATTTTTCCACCAATGTTCTGAGTATTAATATCAAGAACCCTTTGAAAACATTCTACCCGTCTACCCCACATTCTCCCTCATTATTATATTGCCCTGAAATTCATTGACCTTTTTCTGTTAGATACATGTTTTTTTTTTTAATTGCCACTCCTTCCTGTCGGTGATGAAGGTGTAAAATAAAATGTAAATATTAGGGTGAGAATATGATGGGTTCTTATTCTTGAATGTCTAGTGGAAAGATAAAATAATTATTTGGACATAAGATGACGGTAATGGCCACTTACAATTTTAGCAACTCTTTTTTTAGAGTGGAGGGGGACATTTTCTTCAGTTTAACAATCCAGGAAAAGAAACTTGGAGCAGCTTATAACATTCAGAGCAGAACATAAGATACAAGGGAGCTTTAGAGTATGTTTGAGTTGAAGACTAAACCAAACTTTCTTCTGAAGAAAGACTTAAAATATTAAATCCACATGATGTGTTGGCTAAGGCATCTTGTCCGTTTATTGCTGAACCAGAAAATTTATAACAACTGTTTGTCATGTGTATATATTTATAACCATTCTTGTAGTGAAAAGAAGTTTTCATGGGATTGTAATAACATATCAAGATGGATATAATTAAAACAGAAGCAGATTGACGCCCTGAATTAAATGCAAACCATAAAGCAGGATACCTGAGCATTGTTCTTTACATATTTACTGCAGGGGGTAGCCAGCCAATTATGCAAATAAAAAGACTTTGATGAATTTCCCTGGGTGTGTATATGGTTGCAGAGAACCCCAACTATTTTATTAATCTTTTATCAAGCATTGTTTAGATTTGCAGCAGGAATGGAATGTATTAATTTGTCAGGACAAATAGCTTAGGACCAGAAAGTAGGGAATAATAAGGGGAAGACATGATTGATATGCTGTCCTGTAAATAACATATGCAACTGACAATGGGGCTGTGAGTAATCTTTAGATCTGTGCTTGATGTCATTAATGGCGTTGTTAAAACAGGATGTTTGAGGTGAACTTCAATCAGGGAGGCCCTGCTTCATTTGAAATGCAGACCTATCTCTACTAACACTCTGGACTGATATGTTGACAAAATTGGTGTAAATCCAGTTTCTGTAAATTGGATCAAGTGCATCAGGGGAATCTTCTGTGAAAAATATGAGTATTTTTTTTTTAAAAAACAAAGTATAGAGGTCTTCGTCCCTGCAGGGAAGCTGAGATGTTGGAAGCTTTAGATGGCTGTTGCTTTCCTTGAGATGTGCATGTGTTTCCATGCTACTGGAAGAAAGTGACTGAGAGATTTGCATTTTCTGTTCAAGTTTCATACCTCACTAGTCTGTACTTCCAGGAATAATTGGTGGTTATTTGAATAAGCCTGCATCATTCAGATTTCAGAGCTTGGTTTTCAAGTGCATGCTAAGGAGAGCTTGCAGCTATGAATATGGAATGTGATTTCCATATCTGTTCCATTGGGAAGTCTGGGCATGTCATAGCCACTTCAGAGTCATGAGTGTGTAAAGACAACCTAGCTATAATTTTTCTATATGACAGTTCCGTTTTAAAATTATAAAGATGCCAGAAGAAGGGCTGTATTGTTATTAGGGAAGTCGGTGACATCTGTTATATCTTGTTAACCACGGGAGGAAAATGCTTTAATCAAAACATCTAATTATGTCCTCTCAACTGATGAAATATCCTTTACTAAATTTTTGGAATTGGCCTTAGTGGAAGAAGATTGCCTCTGCAAGAACTATGAAATAAATTTGCTCTTTATGTTTTGGAAAACACCTATCCCCAACCACAGTATATTTTATCAAGTTGCCCTTTGTATGTTGAGAATGGATGTTTGCAGAAGTTGTCTAAGCCAGCATGAAATTTTTGTTTTTGTCCTCTTCTTACTCTCCTAGCATCTGAGGCCCCAGAGGGAGTTTTAATTTCCAGATATGAGCCTCAGAGGATTTGTGGTAGTTGAGAGCTACCTGGGGAGGGAGCAAATGATAATTGCAGGTGAGAGGCAAGGGGATAATTCAGCAGTGTGCTGGGAGGTGTGATTTCACACCTGAATGTTGAAACCTGCTGTGTTAGACAGTTGTGTTGTTTTAAAATGTTTTATTAATCTGATCTATAATGGACCAGATTATTCCAGGTCACCTTCGCTTGAAGAAATATAACTGTTTTCAGTGAAGTAAGTATAATATGATTCCAGAAATCATTCCTATGTTTAAAAGAATTTTATGTAATATGTGAAAATATAAAAAAAACTGTTTAAATTGGCAAATCTATCCATTTCTACTTTCCTCCATCACTTTTTAAAAATACTTTGACAATGTAACTTTTAATTTTGAGTCATTCAAACTTCAAAACCAACAACTAAAACCATAATTCTATTTGTTTCCAGCCCAGAATTAATTGTTTTTTGAGATAAAGGGTCTCTCTGTGCAAGTCTGGCTGACCTTGAACTCACTATGTAGCTGACGTTGGCCTCTTAACTCACACTGATCTTCCTTCCTCAGTCTCCAGAATTCTAGGATTACAAGTGTATGCCACAATACCCAGCCAGAATTAATTTTTACCTGCAGCTATTACCTAGTTCCAGAATCACAGATGATCATAATAATAATTATGATATTAATATCAATGATAGTACATTATTGATAGTCTTAATTCTGGGAAATGGATTAGAGACTCCTCAGTTTTGGAAGCCTTTATTTTAGCTTTCTAGAATGATTTTTCCATGAGATTGAGGCCATTGAGTACCAGTTCCTATTGTAAACTCATCAGTGAATTATTTGCCCCCTGGAACAGAAGTGTAAAATTGGAGAAGGATCTGACTGTTACCTTCTCACAGGATATTGTGCATGCAAAGAAAGCTTGTATTTTACAACAGATGCCTAAGTATTTTGTCTTAGCTACTTTTAAACTATTCTAGGAAGTGACATTTGTTTGGAAATCTGTTGCACACAATAGAGACCATATTACTAGTGCTAGATTTTTTTGTTTTGTTTTAAACTAATAATCACTTAATTTTTCTTGATGAGCTAGTATACTAAATCCTTTTTTTTTGTATGCTAGGTAATCACTCTACCATTGAGCTACACCCTCAGCCCTCTTCATTTTTCTTGATATTTACAAGCTGTCTACAAGATTATGTTTCTCGAACATATCTAGTGATAAGTAGTCAAATTTTTTTCTTGTCACTTTTTTTTCCATTATTATATCTGCAAATTTTTCTCTCCATTCCCTATTCCGCCCTGTTGATTTTTGTGCATGATATAGGAAGTATCCTAATAAATGTGGCCTTAGATTTCTTCTTACAGCTATCCCACCTGCAGTTTTAGAGTACTGTACCTTCTTAAGAAGGTCCTTCCTTATCTCACCTAGGCTCTGTTGTACTTCTGTATAGTTCATCCTCTAGGACTTCAGGATTCAGACATGGTTGTTGGATGATTACTAGCTGTTGGTTGATGGTGGTAGTGGTGGTAGTGGGAAGAGAATGGGACTGAAGTTTCAAAAGATGGCTTAGTTAATTTGAAGATGAGTCAAGTTAAACATTGTCTTTTTGCAGAGAGGTGACAGTTTGTTTATTAGAAGCACCATGCTCTGAGAAACGCAGTTTTCTCCCCTCCAACTAACTACTTCAGTAAGCACAGTTACCCTTTTGCACATCTAAAAAGGAAATAGAGTTCGGCCTTTACAGATTGTAATTATAGGGAAGACCCAAATCAAAGAATTTCCTTTGAAATTTAATTATAACTATAAGAATCTAGTGTAATAGGAACCACACCTTTAAGTCCAGGGTTTTAAAGTTGATTTCTTATGCTTTAATTTTATGTATGTGTAAAACATTGAGTTCTATATTAACTCTAAGGCCTGACTCAGAATTGAAAATCTTAATAGAAACTTTGAATTTTTTGTTTTGCATTTGACAGTTTCTTTCTTTCATTTTATTATTACAGTGAATGTTTGCAGTACATAATATTTACATTACTTGTATGGAGTTGGTACAGATATACATAACACATTTTAATTCCTTTTCATTCCCTTTCCCTCTCTCCATCTGTTGATTCCCTTCCCATTTGAGAAAAGTCCATTTCCCTACTTTGTATTATTTTATTTTGCTCTTATACTTTGGGTTTCTCATCTAAATGAAACCTTGCAGTATTTAAACTTATGTCTGATTTATTTCACTTGACATTACAATCTCAAGATGCATCCATTTTCCTACAGATGACTCAATTTTTTCTTTCATTATGGCAGAATAGTACTCCATTGTGGGTAAATACCACATTTTCTTTATCCATTCATCTGTTGATGGATGTACAGGCTGCATCCAAGATTTTATTAAATGAAATGACAGGATAAATCTTGAAAGTGCCAAGTGCTCAATACATACAGAAAAATGCTTGCAAAATTCTTTGACATTGTCATATCTTGGAATTTAGTAAACAGGAAACTATTCAGAAAAAGTAATACTGTACTTCAACAATTCAAAGTAATATAAAAATACTGAAAATGTTTACAAGAACATTTTAATTGCATGTGTTTATATTGAAAGATACTTTTCTCAAATTTATAGGACCTTCCTCACATTCAGATTGAGTAAATTAATACAATGATTCTCAAATTTTATCACATTCCATATGTGATGTTATTTGTTTCGGTCAACACAAAACCTTTTTGAAGTAAATAAGACAGGAGTCAGGGATTCTTCCAAAAAATAAAGTATAAAGAAATTATTCTTACTTAAGGTGGTAAATTTAATGGGGATATTAAGAAAAGGAACTCTGAATTTTAAACATTTTCTTGTGTCCTTCTTTGTCTTTCTTGTGGTTGTAAATACCTGTCTTGTGAAGTTTTCAATTAAGAAAATATAATAGAAGATGGACTTGCAGAGATGGCTGTCAGTTTCCCTCTTTACAGTTCTCTACTGTTTACAAATGAATATTACTTTAGCATTCTAGTTTTCAGGTTTCCACTCAAATTTCATCTCCTTGAAGATACCACCCTTTACATAGAACCTGTCACCACCCAACATATTATACATTTGCTGACTTATCTACAATATGTCCCCTCCCACTGCTAAAGAGAATGCCATTAGAACATTGTTTTATTGACTGTCCATATTTCAGCTATACTCTTGTTTAGTATGGTATGCCTTAGATTAGGAACAGATAAATATGTATACTCCGACTGATTGGAAATTATGTTGTTGAAATACAGCCCATATGGCTATTGAAAAATGGTTAGTATTGCATATAATTGCCTTCCCAATGATGTGCTTTGTCATTACTTCTATCTTCCAAGAAGCACTCCTGTAGCATGCTGACAGCAGTGGTGTCATTAGAAAACATATGGACATACAAAGGCATTAAATTGTTTTTAGTTTAAGGATTAGATTACTATAGAGGATGTTATACCGATGTTAAAGGATGGTTGCTGGGCTTTTAATTGACAGCTCTTGCTTATTTATTATGTAGAGGGTGGTATCTTCAAGGAGGTGATATTTGAGTGGAAACTTGAAGGATGTGAGGGAGCAAGGAAACTGAATAGGTAGGGGAAAAGCATTCAAGGAGAGAGAAGGAAAGAGAAAGGAATGGCTTGGTATATGTACCTTTAGGACGCTATGTCGGTAGAAGGGAGCCAGTGAGGAAGAGGGTTAGAGATGTGGCAGGGGTCTGCAGGGACTCTGGATTTTAAACTTCAGTGAGGTGAGAGAAGGATCAGAAAGCAACTATCCAAAGCTCTTATTTGCCAACTGAAAAAGTATTTTTTAATTTTCTCAAAGTCACACAGTTGGTAATAAACAAGACCAAATCTCACATGTTGTATTTTTTCATGGTAGCTTCTCATTGTACCTTGCTGCCCTTGTTCCAGAGCTCAAGAGGTGTGGGGCATCTTTTGGACCCTAAGATTTATGCCTGCTTTTCTGTTTATGGATAGGGTTCTCCCAAAAGACATGTTTCAAGAATATATAGGATTCCATTCTCTAACCAATACAAATTAGAAAACAGCCTTAATCTGCCACCTTTTGGGTAATTTAACAACAGCAGCTCTCATTTGTCAAGCTCTTACTGCTTTTTAAAAGCATTTTTTATTTCACCTTCACAACCTTACCTTGTGAGATAGGTAACATTAGTCTTCTTATTTTAGATTTGAGGAGATTGAGGTACATAGACATTAAGTAACTTCCTCATGGTCATGCATATAGAAAGTTGTAGAGGGAAGATTTGAACCCAGACTGTGTGAATACAGGGCCTGCAGTGCCTCTCATGAGGAAGGGGGGTGGTTGTCTGTAGATGAACTGTGTCTCTATGGATATGCTGTTCTCACACCTATGATAAGATAGTTCTAGGCCTGATTCCTGGTAGTAATGGTACCTTGTCACCCCACTTCTGTGATTCTAAATGTTTGGATATACTGTATGAATGATTTCACAGCCTGGCTGGCTCTGCCCTGGCAGCTCTGCTGATTTTAGGTGGATTGCTAGTTAAGCAGACATCTTTGGTCTTTTTGAGCTGAGTTTGATTAAAGCATTTTTCAAGACTTGTACTGTGAAGCATGTTGCAGAATGAGGGTAAGCATTTTCAAATCAGTGGACCAAATTGAAGTGGTTTTGATTTTTTTCCTCTACTGAAGTAAAAGCCTCAGACACCATCAGTGCCTATAAACAATGGGAATATACAGTCATCTTTCTGGTACTGTTGCTTTTGAGTCCCAATATACTATAAGCTTGCTTTAAAATATATTTGTAGCCATGTATGGTGGTACACGCCTGTAATGTGAACTCAGGAGGTTTTGTATATTCTAGTACCCCTACATTTACATAAATATGTGCATAGATATTTTAAAATAGCAGGTATAAGATGATATATATATATATATATATATATAAATAAAATGGCTGGAAATGGAAAAATTGATCCCCTGGGTTCAACTGCCAATGCCATTAAAAAATAAATATATGCATATATCTGTATTTTATGAATATGGAACAATACAGAGCATAATGCAATCTACACCTGTGTTTCTACCACCAGCTTTGACAAATTTTACTGCACCTTTGTTAAAATTGTGGGTTATTTTTAGTGTGTATTGCTTGAGGGGGAACCCAGAGCTGGGATTCTCAAACTTGGCTGCATGTTCAAATATCTTGGGGAACTTTAAGAGTCCCCATATCAGGAGAGTGAAAGAAGCTCTCACTGGTAATCATAAGAAAGTCTGAAGGCTTACCCATGGAATTCCAGTGTGCAGTCAGGGCAGAGACCCACTGCCCTGGAGGGTGTTTTAGATTTTCTTCACTATCTCTCTCAGATGTTTCTGGCCTTTAGTTTTTATTTTCTCTACTGCCTTTTTTAGTGTGCTTTCCAGGGGGCTGGAAGGTAATGTCTTGGGGAGCTCCTCTCATGATTTTTGTCTTTTCTCTCCCATTACTTTGTGAGACAAGCTGAACATACATTACTTATTTACCTTAAATCATCAAGTGTTTGGGGACCAGGTATGAAGCATTTAGCAAGAGGACTGAGAAATTGAGAGGTATTGGGAGACACTGCCTATTGAAAATATTTGGGAGAGTGAAAGTTACACAATTGCCTTGGAAGTCAGTGGGGATACAGGTTTCCTTTAGAAAACCTGGAGTTATACACATCTTTATAGGGTGGGCTCTGTGTTTCTGGATGGTGGTCAAGGGCCTATTCAGCCTGTGTCAGAGTTTCATCAATGGTAAGATGTGCCCTGCCACAGGAATGGGTGGTTCTCTGTGGACCCATCTGTGACCTGACATCCTTCAGAAGTGCTTTCACCAGTGGATTATGTCAGGACTGTTTGTTCCCTGTGGGCCTTAGCTCCTGGCAACATTCCCATCCCCTTTAGCCTACTCATCCATTAAAAATAGTTATTGAATTTCTTCTCTGTGATAGGTACTGGTCTAGGCAATGGAGGTAAAATAGTGAACTAAACAAAGACTGCTCTCATTCTGGGGCCCAAGGGGACAATGCTACTTTCTGAAGAGTGTGAAATAGGAAGAAAAGGGCTAAAGGTGTAGGGAAAGGGGGAAGGGTAGGAGCAAGGAAATAAGGGAAAAGAAAACAATATGAGAAAATGTTACTTTCTGGTGTCCCGTTCTTTTTTGGTGTCTAACACAAAAAGGTGGTGGTAGAGGCGCTGTGTGAACCTCCCTTAGGAAAGCTCTAGGGCAGAGACCCAGTGCCCAGACTGCAACCCCAAACCCACTTACTGATCACAAAGTGCCAACATTGCATACCAGCCTGATATCCAATGTTTGGCTGCTGGACAGCTTGGGTAGTGTGCTGTCAGACAGGACACTGCATGCCTGCTGTGGCACATACGCCATAAGTTCACATCCACTGCTGTAGGGGTACCACTTGGTAAGTAATGTTTTTGTCTAATTTGGCTTAAATTTTGTTTTTTATTATAAGGATTTTGATTATAAATGTTTTTAAGGATTTATTGCTGTAAGAAAAGTTAGGCATTGGGATATTAAAATTTGAAGGGACTTTTGGATTGGTCGAATTTTTTTAGCAATTTAACATGATGAAAATGATGTGTGGCAAAAGTTTAAGCTTAGAGAAGATGCTGAAGAAATAATAATACTTGATTCTCTTATTGCTTGAAGTGAATCCCTTAATCCATCCATGTGTTCATAAATTTGAAGAAAAGGGGGACAGAAATTGAAATTTTATTTATCGGGCTCTCTACTGGTCAAGGATTTCAGGTTACTCTCACTAGAAAGATTTAATCAGAAGTGAAGTTCCCATCTGTCATGGTCTTCCACAGCAGTTAGGGGAACTGGCCACTGATGAATACCATTGTAGCCCTGAATAGAGGAAATGTCGTAGAGGTGGTGTTGGGGGTTAGTCAGTAAAATAGATGTTGAGAAGACAATGAAAAGTTTAAGGGAAAATTACTGAATAAGAAATAGTAAAGCTTTTGGCCTAAATGGAGGAAGATGATGGTTGATAGTATTTCCTTCCTGGAACAACTTCATCATCAGACTTGGTTATTAACTAAAGAAGAAAAAATATCACATTATGTGAAGAACTCTTTATACTTCTGGTATCTTAAAAAGAATTATGTAAAATAAAATAGTGAAAAAGCAAAAATGTGTTGATTACTAGCTTTTGGATTCTGAAAGTAGATTCAGGGTGTGGAAAACGTGGGAAATGAGAGAGGCTTTTTTTGGTTTTTCTTATTTAAGGTGATGAAAATACTTTTCACATTAGGCTTTCCTCAGTGTGTTTAGAAATCTGTGGATCTAGAGACTGTGTGCAAGTGAATAGAGGCTATTTCTTATGTATCCCTGAATCAGCAGGTTTAGGAATACATAAGTATAGGGGCATCTGAGGACTCAAGGAAGTGAAGATTATATCACATTTACTGTAGAGAGATACAAGATCTCTGTTTCCTCTTTGATTAGAAAGATTAGGATATGAAAGTACTCAGTTATCAATTTTTTCTCTCATCATCAGCCAGCGTTGATGCAGTGATGTAGTAACAATAGCATACTTACTGTGGGGCAGATATTGTTCTAATTGCTAAAAATCACCATTGTCATCCTCACACAGTAGTCCCATGAGGTGTAGGTACTGTTACAGTCTTAATCTTATAGAGAGGAAGCATGCACAGAGTTTATGCCCAAGGTCATCTAGTGAGTCCCTGGAGCCCATTAATTCTGGCTCTGGAGCCTGACTTGAATCACTGTATAATGGAATTAAATGCTTCCTAACATGTTTTATTCTGATGTTGTTTTACCAGGGCTTTCACCCCTCCCCTTCCCCACAGTCAGAAGTGATGTACACCTTAGCTGTTTCCTTAGATGAAGTAACCAGTGTTCTAGCAAATTATATTATATAATTATTCTGTATGACCTAGTGAGTTAGTGGTAGGACATATAATTGTTCTGTATGACCTACTGAATTAGTGGTAGGACATATAATTGTCCTGTATGACCTTGCCAGGCAGGTGCAGTGCCAGGTTACCTAATATAGGTCATTTCTTTCCCCACTGCGCTATATTGCTTCAACCATAAATATTTTAAACACTTAACTGAACTAAAATTTTGTAAACTTAATTTGTGTCACTTGCACTCCTGTGGGTGAACTAGATTAAAATAGCTGTGTACTGCATGATTTTGCCCTAGGGACGGGGGTGTAGACATTTTAGAAACTAACATTTGCCTGTGGAGTTATCTGACCTGTTCTGGAGGATATCTTTCTAGTCTTTGGTAGGCTTAATTAGAAAGTGGAGAGAAAGTATTTAGAAGAAATACAAGCATCATTCTCTCATTGAGTTTTGCATGATTGAAGGTTCTTGGAAGGATGTTTGCTGTTTTCATTTAATCCCTTTTGCTTTATCCACTGGGACATAGCTAACTTAATTTTTTTTAAAGGCCTAAATTCAAGTCTTCTGTAGCTATTGTTTGGCAAATAAGATTTAAAAGCAGGGTAGCAGGAACCACCTTGATCCTTGGGGTTTTAGAGTCTCCTACACTCAAGCTTTTTGTTTTTGTCTTTTCTTTTCATATCGTGATTCCTTTTGTTGTGCCCTGTTGCTTTGCCTAATGCTTTGTTTAAAAACAAGTGCTTTGGTATTTTAAAATAAATTATCCAGCAGGCTTCTCAATTGTGTTCTCAGATAAAAGATCCCAGGGTAGTGCTGTTCCTGAGAGCAAAATTGAGTTTATTGTAGAAGCTTCCATCCCCAATTAATATGGTTATCTAAAACTAGAAAATATAAATCTGAAAAGGGAAATGTGGGTTGGATTTAAACTTTCAAAGGGCCTTCATGGGAACCTGGAATATAATAGGTAGAACTTTGTCTAGAGCTGGAAACTTCGAGGTCTACTTTTTTTGAGTTTTTAGCTGAATGACTTTGGTCCTGTCATTAAACCTCTGTACATCAAAACTTCCAGTGACACAATAATGATAATGAAAATACGGACAGGCTCCCAGACTGTGCTGTGGAAAAACATATGTTCATGTTTTGCCAATGATCCAGAAGCCCTTGTGGCCAGAGACAATTCAGTTTCTATTCTTAAATTTGTAGGAGGGATTCCAAGTAAGAATCACATATATTGATAATAACATTTTAACTTCCTTTTAGGGAGGTGTAATGGTGAGAAACAATATTCACGAAGGCTGTGGCCAAGCATTTTGTATTTGGTGAGAGAATACCATTTTAGTTATTATGGCTTCTGCAAAACTTTTTAAGTGATGACACTTTCTGCCATCAATTTTGGGAATGGAGAATTTGGATTGGAATGGTTTCAGGTAGTTGCAAATCAAACATTTTTGCCTTGCCCACCCAGTGGTTTCCAATGTAGTTGCACTTCTACACCCTATCTTACTAAATGTACAGATTCTTAGTCCATGTCCCTGGGATTCCCCTATGCTAGGCAAGCACTTTACTACTCCCAGGAGTTCTTTTTATGACAAGCCCCTGTTCGGAAGTTTTGGAATCATTAGTTTAGAAAATGTTTTTTATTGTTTTGTTGGGTCAGAGGTAATGGTTGTTGTTTAAAATAATTGCCATGTTACCAAATGCATACATGCATATTTGTTTTTAAAAGTTTATACGTTGTAAAATAGAACACATTTGGAAAAATGTTAATGTACAGCTCAGTGAATTATCACAAAGTGAGCACCACATAACCAGAATTAGGCAAAGAAATAGGATGTTGCCAAAAATATTTGGATATTTATTACCTTTCTCAAATTTCCTTTTTTGCCCCTTCTCACATTCCATGATATTTGGGACATAGATAAAAGTTGATAAAGTAGTATAATGTACAAATGAGAAAAGCATTCTTTGTGTGTATTAAGTACTAGGTACTTCTTAATTACTCTTACTTCTATATGTTTTTGGCTGTCTGAATCTTGTTTTGTTTTTCTGTGTTTTGATCCAGCCTTCGATGAGTTTCTGGTAGTGACTGTTAAGGTTCACAGTCTGTGTCAAAACTAGGTTCTAATATCTGTCTCTTCAGAAATTTCATTTACTGAAACTATCCTCACAGTGGTTTTTGAAAGATGAATAAGGACAGATTATCAGCCCTGGCAGTTATGATTTTAGTAAAAAAAAAAAAAAGTTTGTCATTACTTCCTGAGTAGCTTAGTAAGCATAGCTCAATGGCCACATATATTTAACTGTTTGGTACACGATGAAGGGTGGCTTTGTTGTTAACAGGTGTTAAAAAACAAAAATCCTCCTGCCTATCCTAGAATAATATCTTCATGCCATCCCATTCAGAACCACAAATAATGATGTTTCCTTGAGGTGTTTTTTTAAAATTCCTACCTTCCCCCCCAAAGAATTTTCATGTTTTTGGTGGAAGAAATTCTGGCTATATTAAGCAGCAGGTTTTCCTGTTTTATTTGAAAATGGATGCTTTTGGTAAAGAGTCTGGAGTAAGGCTTGCGCTTGAGCTGTGTGCCAGTGGAGGGAGAGAGCTGTCCACGCTTGCTGGTCTTAGTGACTAATAATTTCATGCCAGCAGCTGCATATCTGTACTTGCTAGCAGGCATGTGGGCTCTGTGGATATAAGAGCTGCTTCCCTCCCTGCCTCACACTCAGCCATCTTGCTGATCACCACTATCCAGCTATACAGGTGACAAGACTCCAATCACCTTTCTCTGAATGGCTTTCCATCTTTCCAAAAGTACACCAGAGGCTTGTTTTGTTACAGTACATTGATTAAATAAATATTCCTGCGTGCACAAAGGAACTGAAATCTGTCATGGCACACTGCAGTGAGCTGTCCATTAGTAGCAGAGAAACTACTGCCCATTTTCTTCCCCATCTCTCTCCTGCTGCCTTTTCTTTACTACACAGTTTCTCAAAGGTGGCAGTGACAGATAAATTATCTGACCCCTGCTTTCAGGCATGTGTGAAGCAGGAGGGGTTGCGTCATGCTCTTTGGTGTGGCATGTGGTTGGGGCAGTGACCAAGGTGTATGGATAAGAGGAGAGCCTGAGTGATTTAGATTCCAGGCTTTTTTCTTGTTTCCAGGTTGTCAGACCTTTGTCTCTTCCATTCAGCTCTTACCAGAAACGGACCAAGGAAGGTCTTTCAAATTAGCTTGTCCTCTCTTTTATAAGAAAAGAGTGCTTCTGGCCTTGAAGTAGTTCTGTGAGTCTGCGGTCAGACATGTAAACCACAGAGCCTCTGTGAAATATGCTTCTGTTGTGTTTATTTACAAGTTTCTTTCAAATGGCAGTGTTTTGGGAGAACGGCACCACTGGGACACAATAATAGGATTTCTAGCCACAGTAGTGTCAGTTTCTGTTTGGGCGATTTTGGAAGGGTACTAGGGATTAAAACCCAAGCCTTGAGCATGCTAATTAAGCATGTCCTGTACCACTGAGTTACATTCCCAGCCTCTTCCTTGTTTGGGCAGAGGTGGAAACTGGTTAAAGGCAATGTGTAGATTTAAAAAAAAAATCTATCTCTATCTCTATGACTGATGTACAAAGTGTTACTGTAGTCCTTTTTTTTTTGGTAAGCTCTTAAGCACCTCACTATTAAGGAATGTTTTATCTATAATGTGTTAAGTGACCAATAGTTTCCTCTTCATATAGGGTACTTGAAAAAGGGACAAGGAGAGAAACAACAGAAGGAGGAGAAAGAATGACAGGAACTTAGTAAGGGTTGTGGAGGACACCGAACATGATTTTCGTGTGGAAGTGACAGAGAAGTGTGATGAAGGAAGATGTTGAAATACTAGCAACTTCTAACATCAGCCCTTGGTGGGGGGAGGACAGAAATGAGATGGGTGACTTAATTAAAAACAAAAAACAAGGAGCCTTGTAATTGTGTGGTTGGCAGTGAGGCACAAGTGGAGAAAACTGTTGGAGGAGGTAAAGTGAAATCTCTTAGTGTGTCTCTTCTGAATGATTGTGGGTAATTAGATGGAAATGACATTAACCTGAGCTTAATTGTAATTTTGCATAGTAACAACATGCCAGCTGTTCACTGTATTCTTTACGGGTGATATAATTTAATTATTATTATTTTTGGGGGTATCTTTAAGCTCTAATTTGGTTGTATTTTCCTTTCACCCCACCTTGTTGCCATGTCCATAAGCCCCCACAATTTAGCAGTAATTTCTATTGCTTTGTTTATTATTACATGCTGAGGACGTGGGATGCTTTTGGGTTTGCTAGTCACTTGGCTTTTTAAAACAGGCCACATTGGAAAGACATTGAAATAAGCATGGGTAATTGGAAACTTTGTTGTTTTTTGGACTCTTTACAAGGTTTTATCTTATATAAATAATATGGATAATTCTGGGTCTATCAAAAGTGTTCCAAATATCAAACTTAATTACAGAACAGTGATTGCTCTGATATAACCAATTATTGGATCATTAAATGTTTATTACCTTTTATATGCTCCTTTCCCCCATAAGGGCAGTTTCTTTTTTAATTCATTAAAATAGAAATGGGATCTTAAAAAACAAATTCTGCTTAAAAATTTCCACAAGGCTGAGGTACTGTATTAAAAAGGTCTTGTGTGATCTGACAGCTGAATAGTCTGTTTTTCTTTGGTCTGTTGAATTAGTAATTAATGAAATGTATTGCCTGAGCAGAGAAAATAAAATTAGTTTTGCATAGGAAGTAAACAAAAGCAAAACATTAACCCCCAAATGAGGTTAATATTAAAGTGCAATATAAGAAGTATAAAAATACTCATCTCCTTGAATGATAAGCTCAAGAATAACACTTATTTAATTAATTCATCCATCACTTCTTGAGCATCAGCATTATGTTTAGAAAGGAAAAGGGTTATATAAATGGAGAGGAGGCAAGGGGACCTATCTTCAGAGACACTGGGCTAGTGGATGCCTTAGGAACTATTGATGAAATGTAGAAAGTGACAGTGCTAATAATCTTAGCTACATTGCTTTGGGGAGTGGTGGTAACAGAGAGCTTGTTTTTAGATTAAGAATAGAGGGAGAGTGGTTATAAAGAGAGGAATCTTTTGGAAGTCACTGTCATTACTTGAGTTTACAGCCCAGCTTTGCCACTTACTAGCTGGGTGACTTTTTTCTTTTTCAATCTAACTTTCCATATCTGTAAAATAGAATAAGTAATGCATATGAGGATCATATGACTCATAAAATCCTTGTGACAGGGTACAGCATATAGTGAACATTATTGTATAGTGGTGGTGAATCTATGGCACATGTGCCACAGTGGGCATGCAGAGCCTTCTGTTGGCCAATGAGCCAAGTCACCCCAGTCGACAAGCATAGGTGTAATTGCACTGTTGGCACTTTGTGATAAATAAATGGGTTTTGGGTTGCAGTTTGAGGGCTCAGTCTCTTAAAGGTTCCCTATCACTGTTACGGTTAAGTGGTAGTTGTTCATTTTTTTGAGATAATGCAACAAAATTCTTTCTTAGGGAAGATGCTGTTTGGACCCCAAGGAGTGGAAAGATGTTTCAGGCAATTCTTGCATTGTCTGTGCAACCATTTAATTTATAATGCCTGTAGTAATGTGTGCTTGTGTAGTACCAATGTAAAAATATTCCAAAGGTTATTTACAAAAATTTATTCCCACATCAGTCCTTTGAAGCAGGAAGACCATTTATGAACATTCTCTGAAGGTGTAAAAGGCTGTAGAATGAGCCTGTCTACTGCTAGTTACTGTTCATTAATTGAGATGTTCTTGGAGCCTGGTTTTGTTGTGGGTAAAGAGAAAAATGGTAAGAGAAGAGTTTCTAAGTATTTAGATTCTATTTTTAATTCTTAGTTTAAAATATCATTTATGGACAAATATGATAAATAAATTTTGAAGGTATTTTCTGTACTTTTTGGGAATAGTGAAACTTTATTCCTTAGTTACAGATCACAGTTGAATTTATGTGGTTTATAATAATAATGATGATGATGATGATGATAAACATTAGTTGAATTCTTACTGTGTTCCATATACTACTGATTGTCATAACTCTAGTAGTTTGCCACTCATGAACCTCATTTAATAGGTGAAGACTTATTCACTGAAATATTCACAAATTTGCCTGGAGCAACAATACTCTTCACTACCTTTATCAAGACACTACTCTTGGTCCTCAAGATCTATAAAATACACCAAAATGCACAGTGTTAGAGTTTGGAGGGAACTTTGAATCTGTGAATGACAGATTTCTTGTGTAATTTGGACTTAGACCTGTATAGGAATCTCGGGTCTACTATGTACCACTCAACCAAACTTTTTTGAATATCTTTTATTATTTATAGTATGGAGCTGTACTTCTGCCTGTCCTCAGGGTAATTTTGAAGTTTGTATTTATAAATTACCTGACAGATACTACTGGGTCTCAGCCACAGGTAGGTGGGATACTTAAGAAGGTTCAAACTAGCAGCTACAGTAGGAGGTAGGCCAGGGCTGTAACTATAACTTCATGTTTTGGTGACCCTGGTTCTCTTCTTGATACGTACTGTGTTGCTCTTGATAAGAGGAAGATTCATACAGAGATGTACCTCAAATTTTCAGTAGAAAATTTCCTGGAGCTGGGGCTGTGGCTCAAAGGTACATTACTTGCCTAGCACGCTTGAGACCCTGTATTTAATCTCCAGTACCAAAATAAAACAAAACAACACAAACAACAAGAGACCCATATAGTCTTGAATCTTCCTCTAGACCATCAGTTTGTCATTTTCCTCAGAAAGTAATGTCATAAATGTAGTATGTCCATTAATGAATTTGGTGTTCTCATGAAGTAATTTCCTAAAATAACCACAGGCAATAGATTGTGAGCAACACAAAGGGAGGGAACCTGCTGTCTGTGGTGTTCATCTTGTAATGTGTAGGGGCCAGGAAATCTGGAACATAGTCAGGGATCTAAAATCATTTATTGTTTAAAGGAAAGAAGTAGTGAAAAACTTCATTGAGCTATACAAAATGGGAATGAGAGGAGAACAGGATATGGTGACTCTCTATATTGCACATACTGACCTTGAACTCTTGGGTTTAAGCCATCCTTGAGTAGCTGGGAATTACAGGTGTGGATCACTGTACCCAGCTAAAGGTCAGAATTTTAAATATTTTAGTTTTGTAGGAAGGTAGTAATAGAGGTTACCTAATCAGGTAGTTTAAGCCTAGTATCTTATTCATCAGGTCTGAACAAGTAGGGCATAATTTATATCCTTGAAGGTGTTAAGAACATATTTTTATTGTAAAACAAAATTTTATCCAGTCAGGAATTTCTATTTTAGAGCACTTTTATTTTTATTTTGTGATTTGAGTTTGTGGGGTGAGAGCTTGTCAGGATGGTTAAGTGAAACTACTTGTAAGGATACAGAGATCTCACAGGCAGCTGTGCTAAAACATCTTGCTGTAAAGTATCTACAAGTAAATGTCTGGTTGTGAATCACAGTGGGACCTTTCAGTGAAAACAAAGCCAAGCAAACCCCCACACACAGATAAAATTTTCTTTACTATCAAGATTGTAAACTCTCGTACTTAACAGTTTCTCAGGCCAACTTGAGCAGTTGGGACAACTTGCTTTCCCCATTTTTGTTTGAGCTTGCACATGATTATGTGTATATAGCCTTTCTTAGCAATGCAGAAATCTTTTAGTTTCTACCCAGAGTTAAGCTACATTGTTGTTTTCAAAGTCATCATGGAGTTTTATAAAAATTAAAGGTTCTTGGGTGTTGCCAAGACCTACTGAGTCTGAGTCTTTTGGAGAGTAGGTCCTGGATGCCTATTCTGAAGGGCACCCAGGTAATTCTTTGAGTAATCATATCCTGGAATACTGAGATAGAGGACAGTAGTATTTTATTTCCCATCCATCCACTTACTCTTACCATTTAGCTGTCCTGTCCTGTCCTGTCTTGTGTGTGCCCCTAGACTGGGCTTGAATTTGTAGTCCTCGTGCCTCAGCTTCTCACAGCATTGGGGATTACAAGCATGTGCCACCATGCCTGGCCAGCTGTGTATTGGGTGGATTAGAATTGGTTACCACAGGGCCATGGCTATTTTAAGGATTGGATACAGAAACAGGAAACACAATCCCTGTCCCATAGGGTTCACAGATTGTCTGAGAAGTCCTTAACTTTGGGTTGAACTTCAAAGGACTCACAAACTACACAAAAATGATGGGCAGGTTTTGTGTATGCATGTTTTCCTGAATTTCATCAGATTCTCTAAGGGATTGGTGACCATAAAAGGTTAAGCCTCAAGGTCTTGGGCTTGCACAGCTTTTTTTACAAACAGCAGAACAAGTTAATATTTTTGTTGTCACTTACACACTTTTGGCTTTTTGAGAGGCAATAGCAGCTTGAAGATTGCACCTGTTTTCTGCACCACTTAAAATATTTAAGAAAAAAGTTTAGCACAGGGTTGTGGTGAGAACCAAGATGAAGCAATATAGAAAAGTAGTCATTTGGTGAGCTGTTGACAGTGAAACAGTCCAGTGGTCATCCTGATGAGCTGCTTATGTAAGGAAAGTGTAGGTAATGTTCACTCCTGTTTTCTTACAGTACTTAATTAGCAAAATTATGGGTAATAGTTTTCACCCCATGGATATACAAAAAGACTAATTGTGTTATTTTTGTTGCATTCTAGCCCCAGCATGGTCATTGAATTGCTTAATTCCAAAATAACTTTGCCAGCTGTACTGCTGATATATTCTTCTTTATCTCCTGAAATCCCCAAATAACACTGTTTATCACAGAACAGAATTAAGTATTAGGGAAGTCCATCTTTAACTGATGAAAAAGTTTACAAAGCAAAAAACTACATTTTGGTATATATTAGTCGTATATATTAATCTTATTCCTAAGGAGAACTTTGAAATTCCAGTTTCAAATGAAGTCCTCCTGTTTATTCACCAACCCTCTATGATGTACCTAGAGAATTCATCTTTCTTTGGAGAATAAAAATTCTTCAAATAATATTTTTCCTGTGATGTTCCATTTTAGGATTAGATAGGGTTGGAAGAAGTGGCAGTCAGTGGGATTAAATTTTATTAATAGGTAAGATTTGTCACCCATTTATTTGTACAAGTTATAAAATGTTGGAGCTAGGAGAGAATTGGTGGTCTTCACAATCACTGATATTTTGCAACATCTTTTTAGATGTTCAAATTTTGTATCTATTTTAAACTGTTATATATTCTGCTTTACGTTATTCATTGCTTTTTTTAGTGGATATTTATCTCCCTAAGTCGATTTTAGCTGTCTAGCAGATAGTGATTATGTGTTCAAAGTTTTCCTTTATAGTCTTGCTATTATTTAGCATATTGAACACATAATAGATACTCAATAAATATTTGATTAATTGGGCATGCTGATTAATTCTACCTTTGAGAATTAGATCTGTAAGAGACCAGAAGATGAAGTAAATCTAGAGTTACAAGTGGTCACATGCTCAGAAAGGTAGGATTATTTCCTCTGAGCTTATTGTTTTTGTATGTATATATGTTGTATTTTATGTTCACTGATAGCTGATCTCACTTATTTCTAGTTCTTCACAACCCTAAGTAGAAATCTACAGTTACAGAAACATTTATGGTACAGTGACCGCACTTAAATTTTATTTGAGCAATTTTAATTGTAGTGAAACGAGAGTTTTTATTAGTTATTGCGTGCATCGGTCTGCCTGTCTGCCTGCCTGCCTATCTGCCTACCTGCCTACCTGCCATACTGGGGATTAAACCTAGTGCCTTTGCACTGAGTCCTAGCCCTTTAATTTTTTTTTCTAATTTTGAAACATGGTCTAAGTTGTGTTGAGTTGCTGAGTCAGGGCTTGAACTTGTGATCCTTCTGCTTCAGCCTCTCAGTGTGCTGGGATTATACTGACATGCCCACCTTTAAAATAAAATTTCTTTGTGTATATTTAAGGTGTGTGATGGGGTGTTATAGTATGTATCTTAATTGCTTTTTCTCATTGCTGAGATAAAACACCTGACACCCAAAGTTAGTGGAAGAAAGGTTTATTTAACTCACAGTTTGTAGAGGTTTCAGCTCGCTCCTAAGCAGGGCAGCTTGGCAGAGAGGCATCTCAGTTCATGTCATGGCAGGCAGAAGGCTGCAAGGTGGCGAAGCAGCTTCTTTATGTCCTTTATTTTCCATACAGGCTATCTGCCTTTTGGGTAGTGCCTCCTGCACCAAGGCTGAGGCATCTTTAATCCTATCATGACAAATTTCATCCCAGCATCATAACAATCTAATCCAACCACCTTCAAAACTTCCCACCTAGGACAGTTAGAAGCTTTGGGGAGACATCTGGATACAAGCTATAACATTATGCATATAAATAGTAAAATGTTACTATCATAAAGCAAATTAACATGCTTATCATCCTTCACAGTTATCTTTTTTGTTGTTGTTGTTCTTGTGTCAAGAACAGTTAAAATCTCATTTGGCAGGAACCCAGAATACATTACAATTTTATTATATATAATCTTCATATTGTATGTTAGATCTTTCCATGTATTCATCATACTTATTTGCCACTTTGTATTCTCTGACCTACATCTCCCCATTTCTTCCCCATCCTACTCTACCTGTGTCCCACTGTTTTGTTCTCTATTGCTATATTTGAATTTTTTAAACAATTCCACATATAAGTGAGCTCATGTGATCCTTTTCTTCACATAGTTGACTCAGTTTACGAAATATCCTCCAGGCTCACCCATGTTGTGGCAAGTGGCAGGATCTTGTTCATTTAGAGATGGTTGAATAATATTCCATTGCATATATATATACCACAATTTCTTTCTCATTTGTCAACAGACTGTTAGGTTGTTTCTATGTTTTGGCTGTGAGTAATGGTTCAGTTTACATGCTAGTGCAGATGTCTTAAGAAGATAGAAATTTCATTTCTTTAGGGCATATGCTCAGAAAAGAATGGGTCATGAGACACTTCTATTTTTAATTTCTTTAGAAACCTCCACATTTTTTTCTATATTTGTACCAGTCTACATTTACACACAGTGTACGACAGTTCTTTTTACCACTCCTTCTAACATTTGTTATTTTCATACTTTTCCATAATAGTCATTTTAATAGGTGAGAGGTAGTATCTCACACTGATTTTTTTTTTGTTTTTTGTACCAGAGATCAAACTCAGGACCTTGTGTTTTCAAGGCAGGCAGTGGAACCACTGAGCTAAATCCCTGGCCCTTCACACTGATTTTTTTGTAGTTAACGTTTCCCTGACAATTGATCGTATACCTGTTGATGATTTTTTGATCCTCCTTGGAAAAACGTCTATAGATCTTTTAACAGTCTGTAAATCAAGTTATTTGACTTTTAGCTATTGTGTTGTGTGAGGTTTTTGTAAAACTTGGGTATTATTCTCATTAGATAATATAGTTTGCAAATCCTTTTTCTGTTCATTTTTGTTGTTGTTGCTGTTATTGTTTTTTTACCTTGCAGAAGCTTTTTAGTGTGTTGTAGTTCCATTTATTTATTTTTGTTTTTGTTGTCTGAGCTTTTGACGTGACTCCCAACAAATCATTGCAAAGCCAGTGTCCAGGAAGTTTCCCCATTTGTTTCCTTCTGAGAGTTTTATAGTATCTGGCTACAACTTTTTTTTAAAGAAAGATCTCACACAGAATTGATTACATATTCTACATATTTGCTAAATAAATAGATATCACCCTCAGTCTTTCTTAATCTGAAACAGTTTTATCAGTTTATTGGGTAATAAAGACTATTGGAGGTTTTTAATGAATTGGGTGGTGATTGTCCACTGTCTTCAGTTATCTTGAAAATCTGGACTTGTAGGTTTAAGGGAGTGGGATCTCAACTGCGAAGGAATTCGTCACAAGCCATGCTGTTAGAAGTATACTTGGGAAGTTAGAAGTAAGCTTGTGGAAGAGGGGTTTCAGGGTGATATGTGCTAGCTGTCTCAAAGTATTTACAGTGTTGATTTCTGGGAGAGAGATTGAGATCCAAGTGATTGTTTCTATGCCCATTGAAGATATTATCTGTCATTCTGCATACAAAGAATGCTTTACCAGTAGTGCTGTCAGAAAGTCTTGAATTTTACTTGCTGAAGACATTCTGAAAGGCTCATCTCATTTCCTGGATTATTGTAATGGGGGTTAACACTGGGTATGAGTGACCTTTGAGAACTCTCCATCCCAAAGAGACTATGATTATGGGATTTTCAGAATACAGTCTTTTGAGTAAATCTGGTCATAATTCAAAGTCCAGATCTACTCCTTGTAAAAATCATTTTTTTAAAAGAACACAGTCTTGAGGGCTCTTTACTCACAGTGATCATATATATTGAGTTGGGACAAATTAAGCTTGTCTTCCAGGTTTCTTCTTATAGTTGTAGCTCTTACAGTTAAGGTCAATCAAAAGCAGTGTCTTGACATTCTCCTTATTGGAGTTCGCCTTATTGTGTTTGCAAATTGGAATAGATTGAGTGTCATTGGGATATATATTTGGGTTTTTGTTTTGAGTCAGTTAAGTGAAATCCATCAGGACACATTTTCATGCTTTACTTCCCCCGCTTTCTTTTAAAATGAAAAAAATCCTTAACAGTCTTAAAATATTTTGTGATGTCTGAGAATAATAATAATATGATTTTCAGTTAAACACAGTTATTCCTGTATTGGTAATGCATTATTGAAGCAAGTAGATACTTTGTAAAAAGAGGATTAGGGAGAAACTTGGGTAGAAGGCTGTGTTGTGTGGTGGTCAGTCTTTTAAGGAAAGCTGAAATGAATTCTGTAGCCACACAGTACCAGAGGACACCATGGATTAATGTTCTGGGCCCTAATTCAGACACTTGGCACTGATTCGTTCATCTCAGAACTGAAGTCTTGAGGATTAACAGGAGAGAGAATGGAAATGCATCATTTTCTCTGCCAGAGGAGGTACTTAAACTAGGAAAGGAGGAGGGGATGTTAACAAATCAAACCTTGGCAAGGAAATCCATAATGAATCAGCAATGACTTGGAAAGCCTCTGCCACTATATTTTACCAAACTAAATGTTTTCTACCCTTGGCATTTCTGTGTGGCTTACCTTTAGGATCAGCTTCAGGTTGCACTGTGGAGAGAATGAGTCCTCTCTTGGCCCATTTTGACATTAGGTAATTAATTAATTTACAACTAGCTCAATTAGACTCCAGCTCATACAGTGTGTCCATGGCCTTTTAAAGAGCCTTTGTTTTGACACTAATTGAACTAGTTGTAGCAAAGACAGCTAAACAATTTACATTTATCTTTGGCAGGAGAGACTCTCCCTTGCAATGGACAGTCCCATTTTCCATTCCTTCTTAGTCTGGCACCCAAATGCTTTGTGCTTATTTTAATTTTATAATTCAAAAACTTTGAAAATGACAAAACCCACATATGCTTATTGTAGACAATTTTACAGTTATCATTTGTCTTTCTATGCTTTTTCTCTATGTAAGGGAATGCATGCATCTGTATTTATAAATGTTATAATATTCTTTTGCAGATATGGAATCATTGTATACTTTTTTTTAATAAGTTGGAAACATTTTGTCATTTCTACAACATTTTCAGTGTTTACATATTAGTCCATTGTGTGAATGTACCAAAACATATTTAACTTACTGATTATTATTGTATACTTGAGTGCTTTCCAGGTTTTTAATTTTTTTTTTTTTTTTTTTTTTTTTTT
>NW_022900929.1:21095619-21137489 GCF_012274545.1 Fukomys damarensis
TTCTGTGTTTTTTTTTTTTTTTTTTTTTTTTTTTTTTTTTTTGGCACTGAGGATGGAACTCAGGTCCTTGCGTTTGCAAGGCAGGTGCTGGAACCACTGAGCTAAATCCCCAGCCCGGTTTTTCATATTATAGCCAGCATCTTAATATTCTTGTTACTAGATCTTTATTAAGTTTCTTAACTATCTATAAATACACAGATATTGAATTATTTGGAGAGTAGTGTGCATATTTTAAAATATTTTGATGCATACTATTGTACCAATTTTTACTTTTTATAGCAGTGTAGAAGAATTTTATCTTTAAGAGTACTGAATAGAGAGTATTAGCTCAGAGATGATGTTTTTGTTACTTTCTTCATTGCTTTGACAGAATACCCAACATCCACAAAGGCAGGGAGGGTGGCATGGCAGAGGGGCACAGTGAAGGAGAGCTCCTCCTATCTTTGGGGGCATGGAAGCAGAGAGAGTCAAGGGAGGAACTGGGAAGGGAGATGTAACATTCTGGGTCGTACCCGTAGTGACCCTCTGCTTCTGACCAGGTTTCACTTTTTAACAGCAAGCCAGCTATAATGCCAGTATAATCTAATCACCCTTCCAAGGTCCTTCCTGTGATCACATGGAGCTTTAGGGGTACATCTACATATAAACCATAATGGAGGACTTAAATCTTGCTCAGTGACTTTGCTATAGCTCCTAAAAATTTATGTCAGTCCCATAAATCTGTTGCCCATATCATGTGAAAGAAGCCAGCATGCTTCATATAGTATGGCACGAGTTTGCTCATTTTTAATGCTGATGTTAATTTGAAAAGTTGTAGAACAAACAAGCAAGTGGCGGGTTTTTAAAGACAGAGTGCCTTTGTTTTCCTCCAGGGAAGCTTTCAAAACATCATTTTTCAAATGAGTACAGAAAAACTTAAATAGACTAAGATCAAAGAAAGAAATATATACTTTTGCCCACTGTATGAATAAAGAAATGTTTGAATCTTCTTGAAGTAGTAAAATCCATGACTAGAAAAGCAAGGTAACTGGCATCTCCATAAACGGTGACTTGAGAGAAGCTGTCATACTGCCTTGTTTAAGTTTCTTTTAGAGCAGTCATTCTGTTCTGTAATTCTCTCTACTTGTCTAAACCACTAGAGTAGAATCCAAAGAGCTGATGTTGAATCTTAGTCTCTGTATTTGCAGTGTGTGAATGTTGGGTATGCGTTCAGACAAAAAGCCAGGTGTTCATTGTTGACTGAGTGAATAAATGAATATAATAGATATGTAGAAGTAAGATTAAAGATCTTGAGGTAATTGAAGTTGAAAGATTAAATGACATCTTGCTCAAGAGCAGGTTAATGGCCCCAACAGAAGTTGAAATTCTGTTTCAATGTATTTCCAAATTGTTATAGTACTAGGAGTGTATTTTTTTTCCCATGATGGTACTTTATATGATTATATTTAAAATCAGTAGTAAAAATCTCATTTCACATGTAGCATAATTTTCCTAATTCTTTTCTTCTTTGCTTGGAAATAGCTTCAGTTATTATGAAAATTCAACACAGTAGTTCACATTTCTTCTTTCCTTTTTTCTTTCTGGATATTTTCACCTGTCCAACTTCATTCTCAGTGGATGTTTAATTTCCTCCATGTAGTATCCATTTGCATGGTAAAATGCATTGACTTGACCTCTTATGTGGAGATTCAGGGTCTTACCTGCTTAGGAAACAAGGGATTTAGGCAGGAATTGAGTCAGGTAAAGAAAAGGCTTCACCAAAGGTCCAGGTGTTGCTTCACTGGCTGCTATCTTTTGATCCACAGTAGGGCATAGATGTACTTGTTTTTCTTTAGAAAGTAGCTTCTGAATGCAGTTTTCTGTTTGAAACATTTTGTTTTGTTGGTACTGAATAATGTTTGCAGTGAAAGTTGCTTTAGGGTGAAACACAAGAAAAGAGAAATTAAAGAGAACTTTTATTTCTGTATTTTTATTTTTCCTATTTCTTTAGTCATTGCCCTTTCTTAGTGAATTATCACAGGATCTTATTAAAGTGTAAGTTCTGAAATTTAGACACCATGGTAGTTAGACCAGCATGGGATACAATACTCTTAGGTTCCATAATATTTCAAACTACATCTCTTTATTGTATGTTAAATGATAGGGAAGTATAATAAAATGTGCCTAGAGAGTGCTTATCTGTTTTATGCCCTGTAACATTCAGTACTTGATGCAAATGTAGCAGATCTCAATTCACAAAGAAACAAAACTGGTTCTACCCCAAGAAAAAGAAGTCAGGCACATTTTCTGATGGAAAGTTCCTTATTGGTGGCATATGTTTAGCCATAGGCTCTAAGGGACTTTCAGAGCTTGTGGTCCCACATTTTATTTTATATTATGTTACTTTATTTTATAGAGAAATAATTTGCCATGAGTTCAGATCATTCAGCAAGTTAGAGAAGATCTGTGGGTAGAGCCTAGGACTTAACACCTGCTTGGCTTTGTCTTTTCATTTTCTGATTACAGTTGAACTGTTTAGTGTAATTTCACTTTACCAAAGCATACTATTTGACATTTTGTTGGCTGAAACCTGTTATTGTATCCAAGGGCACCTAAAGGCTTTCCTGTTGTTCATTTTTCCTGGTTTCCCAGATCATTCTGTCCTTCTCTGAGGTAGATTGGATATGACTGGAAGGAAGGCTGTGTTCTGACAGTTCTTTGAGAATTGTCTCTGATGATAGGGCAGCTAATCTCTAAGAAGGCAATTAAAAGACAGTGAGGGGAGTGTTCCGCTGACTGTGGGCTAGCCAAAGCCCTCTGTAGCTGCTTTTCTGTCTTCACTATGCCATTTTAGAGATCTGGCAGTCTTTGTTGGTTCTTAATCTTAACCTAAATCCCTAAATTCAGTGTATGATTTCTGTCAAGCACCTAATCTCTTGGGCCTCAGTTTCCTCTTGAGAAATTCAAGGGGGATTAAATTGGATAATTTTTAAGGCAGTTTGTCTTGAATAGTAATTATTATTTTATTTTGCAGTAGTAGGGATTGAACCGGGGGCCTTTGTACTGAGCTACACCCCTTAGCCATTTTTTATTTAAGGATAGGGTCTCACAGAGTTGCTCAGATGCCCAAGCTAGTCTTTTTTGTTTGTTTTGAGACATGGTCTTATGTAGTTCCGGCTGGCCTTGAACTCACCATGTAGCCCATCCAGACCTGGAACTCCTGCCTCAGTCTTCAAATGCTGAGATTACAGGCATGTACCACAATGCCCAGCTGCTCAGGCTGGTCTTGAATGTGCTATCCTCCTACTTCAGCTGGAATTACAAGCATTGCCACCACACCCTGCTGAATTATTTTTATAGAAGTTTTCCCAATCATTGAATAGCCAAACATGGATTTCTGACAGCCCATTTTATTACTGTTTTGATTGGCTTTCATGGGAATTTGGAAAATGTCTACAGACTTTACTGTGATCAAACTGCTAACATTTATTTACAGAGCTTCTACCAGGTGCTATGAGGCTATAAAAGAAATAGTGTCCAGAGCCTCAAGGAGACCAGAAAGACTTCTTTATCTTCCCAGCTGGGGATGGAGGAAATTCTTCTCTTCCATTGGATTTAAACTCTGTTGAGTGTAGGGGTTTTGTCTTTCTTAAGCAGAACAGGGTTCATTATGTATTGGTTGCATGAATGGCAGGATGAATCCAGTTGTCAATCTTTCTTTTTATTTACAGAAGATTTACCAATGAGATTTATCATTTTCATCCACCTATAAATGCTGTTAGTGTGAATAAATTTCCCAGGAAGTAATGTATTCCTCACCTTCTACAGAAGAATGGGGCCAAGATACATTGAGGCAAAGGGAACCATAAATAATACATCACTTTCTTGAAAATCTACTTTACTATTAGCATATTGAAAGCACTGAGATGACTTTCAGTTCTTTCATTTAATCTACCATTTTCCAAATTTATCTGACTTCAGAATCCCTCCATTCCACTCTTATGAATAGGTGTTAACATCTTTCACAACTTTGACTTGTGAAATAGAAAAGTTTGTATAGAGCATAGTAATATGGGACAAACAAAAGTAGCAACATTAGTTAAAAATAACTCATTTAATATTAACGTAGCTTATATGGCAAGCACTGTTCCTGGCAGTTTTGGATGAAATTATGGTACTGCTGTAGTGTTTTTCTTTTAAAAATGACTGCTTTATTACTTGAGAAAGTTGTATTAGTAGGTGGTAGAGAGAATAAAGGGAATACAAGTGACAATAGTTATAGAGGTTGAATTGGTGGAGTTGTAACTTATGTCAAGATCTTCCCTCTTAGGCACTGCAGAGAAATAATGATGAAAGAGAGTCTGTGTCTGTTCCTTTAGGAGCTGGCTGTCCAGTGAAGGAGACAGACTTGTAAACAGATTATAGCAATAAAGTACTCAAATGTGTAACGAACAGAAATAGGACTGAGGAAGGAATGGTATTTTGTCTTCAGTTTAGAACAGATTTGATGTTCATTAAGAAGCCAAAACCAAATTAACTAGAACCCTTTAGATCTTTCAGATAGAATTTTACTCATTCAGACTCAAATCTGTCCCCCATCCAGAAGTAATTGTATCATCTGTATTCCCAGTGAAGCTTTGCTTCACCTGGCATTTGCCTTTGTCACAATCTGCTTTGTGTGTGAACTACTTGAGGTCAGGGCAGGTTTGTCTTTGTCCCTGCATCAGTGGGCCCTGCAAGGAAAGCCTGTACCAGTTACCCAAACTACACACTGGCTGCTTTGCTTATTTAGACTTGGGCAAGTCATTGTGGCTATGAAAATTATTCAGCTTAAGTATATTAAGGTAATAAAAGGAGGTTTTGTGGAAAACAGAAATTGGGAAGGTAATAGTATTGAAATTTTCTCCTAGAATGCTTACATGGGATTTAAAAGTTTTCTATTACAGTTTTTTCTTTTTAAAAAATGAACTAAAATTACACATTATGAAATGTTCTTTCACATGGGTATTTTGTAGTCATTAGCTTTTGTTAGGTCTCTTACATGTCCTGTATTTCATCTGAAATACCATAAGAAAATGTACATTTGTGTTGGGGGCCCAAGGCCATGCTGTTGATTGATGACATATCCCTTTAAGGAAGTTATCCATTTGCTGTCTTGGGAGCAGAACAGTTCTCAATATGGCTCAGGGAAAAGCTAACCTGGAAGTTGATTTGACTTAGATTTTGTAGATAATTTTCTTTGTGATCCTAGGTACTTAATTTTCCAGTAACTGAAGAAATCGGACCAGAAGGCAGTCTCTTCTAATGCTGGGGAAGATTCAGTTCCTCAGAGGTTTTAAAGTGGAGTGGCTACGTTTTTAGGTTACAGGGCTTTGTTCTGGAACAAAAAAACTACTTGTCATGGAGCAAAACCGGGTTAACTGGAACCCTTAAAAGGCTTCAGTTTTTATTTAAAAAAAATTTTTTTTTTATTTTGAAGGGGGAAGAAACCAGTAAAACTGCTTGTTTACATCTGTGAATCAGGAAGGAAAAAAAGACAGTAGAACTGCTTGTTTACATCCACGAATCAGGACAAATCCAATCCATTTTCCTATATAAGTATATATAATCACATTCAGGGAATGCTACAAATTCTTAACTGAAAAGGGAATATTTGGTTTGGCTTACCATCCTGAATCTAGGATGATTGTACTTGATAGACACATTTTGAATATTTTCATCAATAATTGAGACTAAAAGTTGCCTTGGTTGGGAAGACAATTGTGTTTGTTTTATTTTACCAGTTAGAAACAAGTCACAGGTTCTCTCACACTCAAGGGGAGATCATACAAGGGTGATACCAGGAAGCAAGGAATGTGAAGGTCACTCTAAGAGTCTTTCAGCTACACACATGAAACCAGATGGATTGTAATTACTGTTCCAGTTGCAGGATTGAGTTAATTTGAAGATGACCCCTACTGTGAACAGAAATGCCCCCCTCATCTGTATGTTGATGGTTTTTTGAGAGGGGGGCCTTGGAAGATAATTAGATTTAGATGAGATCATGAAGGTGAGGTCCTTCATGATATTAGTCTTTTTGTAAGGGGACCATAGGGCTCTTGCTTTTCCTGTCTTGTCACATGAAGATGTAGCAAGAAGGTGTCCATCTGTAAGCCAAAGTTCTCACCAAAATCCTCTTGTGCTGATACCCTGATTATTTGGATTTCCCAGCCCCCATAACTAATAAAATCAAATTCTGTGTTGTTTAAGCAGCCCAGTCTGTGGCATTTTGTTACGGTAGTCTGAGGTGACTAAGATAGTCTGTCCCCCTATACCATAATTATTCTCTGTATAACAAGAGATGAACAGCTAAGCACAAAAGTAGAAAGAAGGGTGATGGTCACCCTCTGGAAGCTAGAGAGCCAGGGAGAATGTGTTTTAATTGCAACCACGCCCATTCTCACTGGCTTTAGTTACAAGTATATGTGAAAGGCCCCTGGGCCTTTTTGACAACAAAATGATGATCCAGAATATACTGCCTTCAATTTTTAAGTATTGGACTACTAAACAGGAACATTTAAGGAAAACAAAATGTTGCCTTTGAAAGGCTTTGATGGTAGGTCATTATCTAGAGAATTCTTAATTTCTTCACCATTTAGATTTGTTTTTCAGCTTTCAAATTTCATTCATTCATTTTTAGGTCAAAATATGTAGTGGGTTCAGTAGCCTTCCCCTAGATTGGTAAACTTGCTTTACTTCTCTAATTTTTTCCCTTGATAAAAGAAAATTTACATCTGTGTAAAAAATATTCACTTACAGTTCTTTGCACATAATAGGCACTCAATGAATGACAGTATAGCCAGCTGCATAGGAATGACTAATACGCTATTTTGTTCAGGAATTTATTAAAGATTTCTGTGTGTAGGAGGATTAGGGTGGAGAAGGGAACTCAGAAAATCTCACTATCTCTTTTTTTTTGCTTGGAAACACATGTTGAATTCTTGAACAGGGCTTTTAAAAGCTTTATTTTTGGTGGGGGTACTGGGGATTGAACTCGGGACTTTGTGCTTGTGAGACAGGTGAGGAACCAGTGAGCTAAATCCCTGGTCCCCTTAAAAACTATTTTTAAGCCACATATGATTTGTTTTAAGAAATTTTAGTCAGAATTATCAAGTAATATGGGACATTTTTGACTGGTGTTTAGTTACACTTTACAAGCAGATGCGTCTCTGCAAGGGGAGTACTCCTGTGATTGAGAGACATGTTCCTGGGTTTGGTAAGCCCAAGCCTTTCTTTTTGTACTTAGGAGGCTTGAGGGCACCATGTAGAGTGCAATCATGTAGAAGAGAGGACACAGGAGTCATAAATCTTTTATACAAATTCAACATTTTTGGTAATTTCATTGAAAACCCTAAACAAATTTAGACCCGGGAAACCCAGTGACCTAGTGGTGGTCATTCTGGCCCAGCAGGGCACCTGCCATCCTCCAGTAGACTCCTGTAGCTGCTTTGGGCATCCTAGTCCACACAGCCTCAGCTTCAACACAGTCCAGAGTTAAAGGGGGATTGTGTGGGGCTTGGGGGGTGGTTAAGGGAGGGAGAGAAGAGCAAAAAAAGAGACTTCCAGCCTGGGGCTCCTGCTGTTCCCTTAGGGGATTTAGAGCCTGTAAAAACACATTTAGCTCTCTGAATGGCAGCAGATAAATAGCAATGACCCTTAATTGAAAGGGAGGAGACCAAATGGATCAGAGGTCAGGACTTTACAAGATGACTGGTGTTCTAGGGGTGTTAGCTGAAATGGTCTAGATTTTCCCCCCATCTTCTCCCTCCACCTTCCTAGACTGGAAATTCCGTGAGGAAAGGAGGAGGTACTAACTAAATTGAGCTGAGTTAAATGTGCTGTTGAGGTAGACGGTCCCTAGGTGTGCTGAAGGGAAGGCCCACCAAGCCTTGTCTTTACTAGTGTATTACAACCTGATTGCTACTGCAGTTTGCCAATTACTCAATTATGACACAAATTTACACATTTTTTAAAAAGTAGGCTGCTACTGTTCTTCCTTTTACATGGATTTTAGTCATTGTACATCTTGTGTCTTTAAATAATGTATTAGGAACATTTTCAAGTCTGTAAGTGCTTTTTTAATGAGAGTGAGAAGATTTTAATGGGACTAGATTGCTTTTCATGACATTTTAGAGTGACTTAATTGTAACAATGTTGAGAGGCTGTATTTTAAAGTTTGCTAAGTATGTCTGTGTGGATTATAGTTAGACACTTAAAAGAATGGATGGCTGGATATTGGAATTAGATAGCTTTTTCCTCGTTATTTTCTTCAAATATTAGCTCTTTGCACATGTGGTTACCCCAGACCAGGCACAGGTGAACGTTCTCTTAAACTGTTTAATTTTCAGGTAGGAACAAAGGATAATAACTAAGAGAGTAATTAGTGAGAGTAATTTCAGAGACCACTTTTTCAAAACTCATTGTGGAGGTTGTGTTGGTCCTGCAGCATTTAGTTTCTCCTTTTGCAGAGCCAGGAGGCCAAGGTATTTGCGTTTGTGTATAATTCCTGAAGTTACTTCTGTTTGCTTAAAAAAATTAACCTGCCTAGCCAAGTGCGGTAGCACACATATGTATAATTCCAGCACTGTGGGAGGCTGAGGCAGGGGGATGTAAGTTTAAGCCCAGCCTGAGTGGTTTAGCCATTTAATGAGAGCCTGTCTCAAAATGTAAAAAAGGCCTGGGGATGTAGGTCAGTGCAAAGGCTTTTGAGTTCAGTCCTCACTACTGAATAAAGAAATACACAATGACCTTTCACCTTCCTGTATCTCATTTTCCCAGGTATTTTAATTAGTGTTCCTAAAATATTGTCACTCTGCCGATACCAGTTTACCTTTCCAATGAAGGAGATTTGAGATTTGTAAGTGGATTTTTTTCTTATTGTTAATTTAGTAGGATTATTCAGAGGTCTTTTCCTCTGAATACATTTTAGGATACTAGAACCTGTAGCAGACTTTTCAAAATCAAATCCAGTGGTCATTCACTTCAGTACCACTTTCAGTAGGGACTTGTATTATTTTCCTAAGGGTACCTTCACAAAGTGGGTGACTTAAAACAACATAAAAGCCTCATAGTTTTGGAAGTTAGAAATCTGAAATCAAGTTGTTGGCAGAGCCTGGCTCCTGAGGAGAGAGGGAACCCTTTTTTGCCTCTTCCTAGTTTCTGGTGGTTTGTGAGCATTCTTTGGCATTTCTTGGGCTTACAGATGCATAATTGTAGTCTCTGCCCTCTTCACTGTGTCTTTACATGGCCGTCTTCTGATAAAGACATGTTACACATTATTACATTAGAGGGTCAAACTCATCTAATATGATTTCATCTTAAGTAACTACATCTGCAACAACCTTATTTCCAAAAATGTCACAAAATGACCATGGGCTAGGACTTTTTTTTTTCAGTGATACATAATTCAAACTTAACAAGACCTTAAATACCCTGGAGATGCTGATATAGCCTGCATGGGTTGTAAAGCTTGGGTTTTGAAAGACGTACATGTACAATGGTTTTTGGTATAAATGGTTTAAAGAACAATAAATTAGAAACTCACACTCTCACCATCCAGCTTAAGGAATAAGACATTACCAGTACCTTGGAAGGCCCTAGAAAGCCTGGAGTATTTGTTGAAAACATAGATTCTCCCCTTTGGGATTAAATGCAGGAGATTTGAGAGACCAATGTGTATTAGAATTAAAAAAACTTTTTAAAAATCCCAAGATACATTTTAAAAGTCAATGTTGAAAATTTTACTGAAGAGTGTGTTGGGGGGGTGGATGTTTTTTTAACTTATTTTTTTACATTTACAAAATAAAAGATTCAGGAAAAGGTGTAATAACTTTCACAGCATGATAGAATAGTCATTAGCTTCTCTTTCTTATGTTTGGGAGGTTTCCTGAAAAATCTTACCTGCAATTTGTATAATTTAACTAATTAGTTTAGATCTGTGGCCCAGAGAGATTTAACAGTGGCACACAATTGGATTTGTGGGAGGAGGATGTGTTTATGTGAAGTAAAGGACCTGTTATTGATTGTGCACCTTATACTCTTGTCTTTCTCCCATGGATCTTGTGAAGATTAATATCCACTGTATAATTTTAAGTTTGTAAAATGCCTTGAGTTCCTTGGGGGAAGTTGCTATATAAATGTAAATAAATTATGCAGCACCTGAATTTGGTTGTGCATCATTTTTTATAGTGTATTTTAATGAAGAACTTAGAGCTATTTAAGTTGGATGGCTAGGGAAAGGTTTTAATCACTCAGAGATAGTTAAATAAGTAGGTTGGAGCAGTATTTAGGCTGAAACACACGAAGGAATAAATGAATGGGATATCTTTTGGGCATTAGTCATTTTCCATGGCATTTGTTGAGCTGAGCTGTGGGTTAATGTTTCTTCCTGTGTGTGTACATGTTGCTGTTAGAGAATTAGCCATTCTTTTGCTATTTGTGCTTTGTTTTAGACTATCAGATATCTTACACTCAGATATCTCTGATTTTCCTGAAGGAGTATTTTTTCTTATATGATCTAGGTACTTGGGGAGCAAGAGGCATCCCACAAACCATGTATGCTTTTAGTTTATTGTGCTTCTGACAGACCAGTGATCTGGGTTTTAGACTGCCTCTCTCTGCCTATTTAATACAGCTTTGTGTTTTAGTGGGTCATACTATTTCAGGAGTATTTAAGAGTGGAGATAGGACATAGTTGCCTATCCCTTATATCCGGTCCTTGGTGTAGTATGTTGTCAGATTCTTACTGTATGTTTTTTTTCCCTGTAGCCACATAACTAGTCACATCACCCTCCTTTCCATGGATGACCACAAGATAGACTAGTAACTGTTCTTATTTATTCACTCTGTATGTAATAGAGCACTAATTTATTCACTCTGTATGTAATAGCTAAGTGGTGAGCACTTATGAATTCTATGGAGTTCTTGAAGCAGTGGAGCTCTTCGTTGGAAAGCACAAACATTAAAAACAAAAACTAAAGTCAATAGTAAAATAGCTCTAATTTGTTCAGGAATTCAGGATAATTGTAGGTTCTTTAAGAACTTATAACAAGAGGAAACTAGCCTATCCCAGTTTCGGATTGCAGAGAATGATTTTTGGGAAAGCATTCAGCAAAAATCTGGAAAGAATCAGCAGGAAAAAAGAATACATTGCTTTCTAAGAAGCATGCCATAGCATCTGAAGTGAACAGACATTTTTCAGACAAAGAAGTAAAAGCAGCAAGTAAATATGTGAAAAAATGTTCCACGTCACTGGTCATTTGAGAGATGTAGATGAAAACAACAGTGAGATTCTACCTCACCTCATAAAGAATGGCTGCTATCAAGAAATCAAACAATAACAAATGTTGGCAGGGTTGTGGGGGGAAAGGAACCCTTCTCCATTGTTGGTGGGAAGTGAAGACTGGTGTAACCACTATGGAAATCAATATGGAGACACCTCAAAGAGCTGGGACTAGAGGTTCCATTTGACCCAGCCATCCCTCTGCTGGGTATCTTTCCAAAAGAATTAAAAGAAACATTTCACAGTGATATATGCGCACCTATGTTTATAGCGGCACGGTTTGTAATAGCTAAAACTTGGAAACAGCCCATTTGCCCATCCGTTGGAAACTGGATAAAGAAGATGTGGTTTTTCTATAAAATAGAATACTACTCAGCCATAAAGAATGAGGGATTAGATTCATTCATAGGAAAATGGATACATATTGAGGACATACTCCTAAGTGAAATAAATAAGTCACACTTGTGTACTTACCGAATAGTTTCTCTGTTATGGAAAACTATAATAGTACATGAGATCCTAATGAGATAATTGACAATGTGAAATAGGAAGAAAGGGGCTAAAGGTGTAGGGGAAGTGGGAAAGGTAGGGGAAAGGTAATAAGGGAGAAGAAAAAAATAAGAGAAAATGAAAAAATGGAAATAAAGTGTTTGTAAATGGGGAGGGGAGGAGGGAGTGAAGAGAGGGCAGGGATAAAGGGTAAAAATGAGAACCAAGACCTGTCATGTAAAGGTACAAGATCTCAGTAATGAATATAACTGTACTGTGTACCTAAAATGTACCAATAAACTCAATGAGGGGGAAAAAAAAGCATACCATAAAATAATTTTTTTTTGTGATCCTTTCTGTGTTCTCACTGGCCCCACAGTCATATATAGCATGAAAATTTTAGTCAGTTAAAGACATCAGTTGCTTTTTTACACTGTGGACAGTTGGAGACTGGAGACTATGGAAAAGGGTAGAAATTAAAAGCTGAATATAAATCAGGTAAGAGATGTTAAAGTGATTTTATTTTATTGGGATGATTGATGAATTAAATTGGACTTTGACCTGCTGTTTGTGTTCTCTGATGACCTTTTTGGAAGCCTTATGCTATTCACAGCACAAGAGTGTTTGAAATAGGTTAAGGGCTAAGGACAAATAACACTTTTTAAAGAAAGTCCTCTGCACTCATTTTGTCTATAGGAGAGAGATAACAAAGAGTTAAGATACCTTACTTTTTAGCCAGGTGTGATGTAGCATCTCTGTAATCCCAGATACTAAAAAGTCTGAGGCAGAAGGATTACATGCTCAAGGCCAGCCTGGGCAAATTAGTGAGTCCCTATCTCAGAATAAAATACAAAAGCTAGGGATGAGCCTATATAGTTTCAGATCAAACTACTGATATAGGAACTGCCAGGAACTTGTTAAAAATTCACTTTCATAGACTACCTATGCCAGATTTTCTGAATTAGAATTTTACCAGTAGGACTTCTGGTCACTGTCAAGCACTCTAAAGCCACTGGTATGAAAGCCAAAGAGTCAATGGAAGGGGAGAAGGATTCTCATCATTTTAGCCTTAATAGTTTCAGATCAAACTACTGATATAGGAACTGCCAGGAACTTGTTAAAAATTCACTTTCATAGACTACCTATGCCAGATTTTCTGAATTAGAATTTTACCAGTAGGACTTCTGGTCACTGTCAAGCACTCTAAAGCCACTGGTATGAAAGCCAAAGAGTCAATGGAAGGGGAGAAGGATTCTCATCATTTTAGCCTTATAGGACCCCTATGTGATTTCCTGCTATCTCTCACCACCGGGATCAGCTATTTAATTTTCAGGGCCCAGTACAAAGTACAAACGTGAAGCCTCATATTACAAAATTACTAGGAATTTGAAGACAGTGACAATACAGCATTAAACCAAGTTTGGGCCTTTCTGTGGGGACCTTGCAGGTTGTAAACCCATGAAATTGGCCCAGCTTACAATGCGTTTTTGTCTTAAAAATGCTCAGTAGTAATGAACTGTTTATTGCTCCCTGTGCACTACACTGTACTTTGCTTCTGTCCCTCCCTTGGGTCTCAGTGTATGGAATGCTGTTTTTCACCTCTTTTTCTCAACTGGGCTTCCCTCAGTCTGGCACACATAGCGTTAAAATTCTGTGTATGTTTCAACTGAAACTGAGTGCTTTGAGGGGTCAGATCCACTCCTCATCTGTGCCTTTAGCTGACACTCCTCCTCAGTCTTCTAAGTATACTGAATAAAATATTTTAACCTGAGTGCTTTTCTTTTCATTTTCTGCCTGGTTTGGGTAATTGAATCCAAGTCCTTCACATGGAGCTACATTCTGAATCTTTTTTATTTTTTATTTTTAAAATTTTGAGACAGGGTCTTGCTACATCATTCAGTTGCCCAGGCTAGACTTGAACTTACAGTCCTGCCCCAGCCTCCCAGAATGTTGTGATTACTTATGTGTGCCACCATGATTGGCTTGAATGCTTTTCTTAAGGCCTAATTAGGGTATGGGTCACTGGAAATGTAGATTTGGTTCAGGGTGAGCTGTTACAGGCAGGGTTGTCCTACGATTGTTGTGTGGAAAGTCTAGGGCTGCGTGGGCATGATTAGTGTGAGACACTGTAAAGAACAAAGTGTGAGATGAGCTAGTGACATCTCTTGGCAAGTTGTGCATCCTCTGTGGTTTACACCTTTGATAGCTGCTATCCTGCCTCGGATAACCAGTGTGTTCTTCCTAGATTTCTTATTGACCTACGAGTTTTTGAGAACAACAGCTTGAGCCACAAGTTCAAAAGTGCTATTAATAGAACCCGAGGAAGTATTTCTTTTGGTGGAAAGTTGCCCATTTTACTCAGTAGTTTGTATTTGAAACTAATCATTTCTGAATGATTTGAACCAGGGCATTCTGGAGGTTTCAAAAGTTTAATACATGTGGTAAATAAAGTGGTGGCTCTGTAGGTTGAGAATTAGGCCGTGCCTATTATATTCAGAGTGACAGAGTATATTTCTACCTTGAGGGTTAACCAGTGGTAGCTGTGAATTTGGATAAGGCCTATGAAACTTCTTTATCTTATGATGGATATGCAACTAAAATGTTCAGAAAAGTTAAAAAAAATATTCAAAGTTGCTGTAGATATTTACTGTCCGAGCCTGGACTGGAATCTCCAAATTCTGCTTCTCCTGAGGTCTTAGTACATAAAATATTTTTTCAGATTGTTCTGTTACTACTTTTAAGGATTATTACCTTGCCTTGATCTGATGGATATGTTTGTAGCTCCCTTTCAAATTGTTTTCAGGTGGGAAAGTGAACAGATTGTCTAAAATATTAATGTCCAGCTTGAAAATGTTAGTTGAAATAAAATTTTAAATTTTTAGTGGCCACACTAAAATTAGGTGAAATTAAGTTTAATAGTACTTTTTAAATGTAAAGTGTCACAAACTAAT
The DNA here is from genome assembly GCF_012274545.1 of Fukomys damarensis. Taxonomy (NCBI): domain Eukaryota; kingdom Metazoa; phylum Chordata; class Mammalia; order Rodentia; family Bathyergidae; genus Fukomys; species Fukomys damarensis. The sequence goes on from NW_022900929.1 coordinate 21,110,359, forward strand.
AATCACTACAACATATCAGTGTAGAAATATTATTGAGCTATTTACTTTACATCAGTGTAGCTACTGTACTGGTCTAAAACATAGTAGCTAGTAGATTTTACTTTTTTCTTCTAATTTGGACTAATTATAATCCATATGAGTTAGTAAGTGGGGGTGTAGTAGTGTGGTGATATGGCATGGGAAAATGGAGGACATGGGATATAGGATGCTTACAAATTTTAGTGTATGAGGTGCAGGGGTCAGATGAGCCTAGAATCCTCCAACATACCTTTTCTGTAGACCTCTGTCTTTGGGCTAAGCATCTGGAGCCAGTGGGTGCAGCATCTTAGGAATATAGAATCCACCTTGTATAGGTACATAAGTTGTCAGTCAAGGAGGATTTCTCTTGGTTTATCTCCTGTCTACCCAGAGAGTTTCTGCTGATTTAGATCTTTGATTCCTTCAGAGTCAATTGATGAGGAAGGAATGGGGTTTGAGATTACTAATCAATGTGTGAAATCTTCCTCAGGGCATTTAATTACAATTTAAAATATTAAATGGGTGCTATTATAATTTCTTCACCTATGTGAAGCATAGAAATTAGCAAATAAAGGTGGCAAAAGACCTCACACATACTTTTGCCCAGGTCTGTAGTAGTTGCTGCTGTCACCACCCCCGCTGCCCCCTCCTACTGCTCCTCCTCCTCTTCTTCTTATAGTAACTTCTTGATAAAGGCTAATGTATATTTGGCTTAGTATGTTTTGAATGGATATTTTCTCTTCATTTTTTTAGATCACTGCTCACAGTACATTGACAAAATGCAGGGAGACAGCCTTGATTAGATCATGGCAGATTAAATTAAATTAAATGGTTAAAACCTTTGCAGCCTATAGCTTGCTGGAGACACCATAATGGCCTTCATAGCAACTCTAAATCCTATTAGGTAGGATAATCTTATTGAAGATTTTTAGGTCTGCTTAAGGCAACATTGTCTTTATATTCTCTCTAGTGGTCTGTGGCTGTTAAGGTGAGCTGATATATCAACTATCTTTTTTGTTTTTGGTACTGGGGATCGAACTCAGGACCTTACGTTTGCAAGGCAGGTGCTGGAATCAACTATCTTGAAATAGGTTTTATTGGTTTGGTTAAGTTATTTTAAATAACTTGAAACCATTTGGTAAAGACATTCCAAGTAGAAAAACTGTCTTCTGGCTGCCTTGTGGTTTGATAGCTGTTAGTTTTTCTGCCAGAATGTTTTTTTTTGTTTTTGAGGTGGGGAGACAATCAGAAGAGACATACTTGAAAAATTGGCTCTGTGTTATTGTGGCAGTTCTCATGGATGTCTGGAAGCTTTATTTTGAAGCTTTGTGAAATCATTTGTTCTATCCTATATACATTTTAGAGGTTGGTATTAATAATCACATTCTGAGTCTATAGTGTGGTTGATGAAATTTGGTATATGTAGGGAGTAAATGACTCTGTGGGGGCTGGATGTGTAGTAAAGTGATAGAATGCTTTTCCAGCATGAGCAAGGGCTTGGGTTTTATAACCAGCACTGGGGAATTAGAAAAAGAATCTTGTAACTTGGGAATTGGAGGCGTCCTTAGTAGTGATTTTGTGAATGTGTTTATAGTTTTCTTATAAGTGCTAGTTGACTCTCGCCTAATCCTACAGAGATAGTGACTAGTTTTCTGAAGCAACCCCCCCCCCCGGCTTTCCTCCAATTTGTAGATTTATAGACGGGCAGAGTTTTGCAAAGGCATGTAGATTAAGCCAATTTTATTGCAGCTTTAATGTCTTTTCAAAAAAACAAAAATATACAAGAAATTGGGGCCATGAAGCTCTGAATGTATGCTTATTACATCCACAGTGAAGACTGGAACAACTCTGAAGAACAATGGTAAATTTGACTTTGACCTTTTCCTGATGATAGTTAGGTTAGGTGTACATAATTTTAAAGACCCACAGTGATTATTATATAATGGATTGGCCTTTGGAGATGGCAGGGAATTTCTTTTTTATTTAAAAATAAGGTTCATAGTGTCTTAAGTAGGAATCTTTGTATCTACCATTAAGATCTTGTGAGTTAATTGGTTTATAAGCAGAAAATGAACAATGTCATGGTACATCTGGCTGCTCTGCGAATGTCTGTGAGAAAGTTTCTGCATTGAAGGAACTGACCTTGGGACTTCCAATGCTTTTGTGGAGTGAGATCTTACTTCTTGATGAAATCTAGAAGACTTATTGGCTCTTAATTTATTTTCCTCCTTGGGCTTTGTATGTTTCTCTCAGGCCAAGAAGCGAAGAGAGCTAAGTTATTTACTTAACCTTTGTAGTAGGGGAAGTCTTGCATCTGTGTCATGCCCCCAAAGACTAAATAGAGCACATTTTAGGTAGAGGCCAGGCATGGAGTCTGAAGAAGAGTTATGATTGACTAATGAATGGCTTTGATTTACTTTTAGGAAGAAAGTTACAACTAGCTTATTGGATGAAGATACTATCTCTTTCAGCACTCTTCTGTATCAAGTGTACAGTATTCTTTTCCTGTATAGCACTTGTATTCTCAAGAGCTTTAGGGTCATTGACAGAACACTTCTCACTCTTGAGTTTTAGAGCATAACAGAGCATGTGTCTAAAGCCAGAAATGTAATTTTCTGTAAGTGTACTAAGAATCACATTACTTCTTCATGTGTGTGTTCACATGCCCACACAATTGCAACCTTCCCCCCAGCTCAGTCAGGAGGAATAGTCCCTTTTTAAAAAACTTTTATTGATTCTTTGTTTTATACTTTTCAGGGCTGCCTTTGTTTAGAAGCAGCTGCTAGAAGAGTTTGTGTTCATTTAATAGTTGTGACCTTTACTCCCATGGTCCCTCTGACTGAAGGCTACCCTGCCTGCCATCTTGTCTATGCCAGCTCAGCTTTGTTCTACTGGGTCTGTTGTTCCCACTCTAAGAAGATGACCTCCTGGATTCTTTCTTGCTCAGCTCTGTAACCATTTTTGCCAAGACATTCCAGATGGCAGAGGTTAGGGGCAGGGAGTTTGAATAAGGAGTAAAATGGATTTAATGAAGAGAAACTTGTAAGACTTCTGTATCCTATGCTAATAGTTTTCAGCTGCTTTAGAGTCACAATATTAGACATTGGTCTGGTGACTGTAGAGCTACTCTTATATTTGGCAACTATATGTGTGTGTGCTTTTTCTCCCTCTGCTTATCTTTATTGTTCCTGCCCAGTTTGCCACAAGTTCTTGTAAGTCTACCTTTTCTCCTTTCTTTTAACACCTTCCTGATTCCTTCCTACATTTAGCAGCTCCTACTCTTGTTTAGTCCCTTGGGACTGAAGAGAAGCCATCCTTTTTGGGTTTGCTCTCATCCTCAAGGGGAAGGAGGGTACAGACCCTTTCATGTCCTGCCCTAGACCTTCATCAGGAGCTAGAGTAAAGCCTAAAACTATTTAAAATCTGCTTGAAACTGACAAGTACTTACATAGTTTATTTCTTATAATATTCAATTCAGCCCAGTAAAGTTCATATATTATCATTGTCTTCATTACACAGATAAGGAAATTGATGCCAGAGAGCTTTAATAATGTGCCACTGTGTATACAGCTGGAATTAAGTGAAGGAGTCCAGATTCAAACTGGACTGCCCATTCTAACTGCCTGTATCTAACTGCCTGGGGAAAAGCTGTGAACTCACAACTGGGTTAGCTGGGCTCACGACAGCTTTCTTTATCTGTGATGTCTTTCCTTTTACATCAACCTAAACATGTAAGTCTCTCTATATTTTCATTTTAAACTTTAGTAAGTAGGGTGTCCTGGGTTGGTCTCTGATGATGGTAACTTTTTTAAAGAATCAGAAAGACAGATGTTAGAGGTAAGCTTTTTAAGCTATAGTTGCTCTTGACTGGGCAGTCAAATAACAGGTCTTCTGACAAGGAATTAAGGCCATAAGTGCTCTTGTTTTGAAAGGATTAGTTAATTCTTGGAGGTTGTGTTTGTGTTGTTAATTTGTGCTCCTATCTCAGTATTCTGTGAGTATCCACAGGCAGCAAATGTGTTGCCCAGCAGTCCTATAAAACAAGGCTCTTCAGCACTGGCGCCAGTTGGTGCACCTGAATAACAATAGGAAGGCTTGTTGACCATTTGGCACTTCACAACAGTCCAGTAATTAGAAACTGTAAAACAATAATATAGACATGAAGCAAATCCTCCAGTTAATGAAACAAAAAATCTACAGTCCTGCTTTGTGGCTGAGTGCAAAATCACAACTGGCTGCTTATGCAGCAAAGCAAACACTTCAGGATTTTGGCAGCTGTTTTGTACATATAAAAAGCTCTAGGCTCTATATTAATTTGGGGGATGTCATTTTTTTAAAGCTGAAAACAATAATTGCCTAACTTCCTTGCTTTTAAAATTTACTGCAATGGTTCTCAAATTTTGACTCCTAGATCAGAAGTCATCAGCATTATCTGGGAACTGGTTAGAACTGCAGATTCTTGGGCCTTGCCCCAGATCTACTAAACCAGTGGGAGTGAGGTAACAGTTGAACTGTAAAGTCTGAGAAACATTAGGGAGTAGGCAGAGTAATTCTGGAGAAAGAAAATAGGTGAGTTTATACTTGGCACCACCAAAGGATGACCAGTAGGCTTCTCTGATCAGAAGTGGGATAGAGATGTGATATTGAGAATATGTGAGAGCTCCCTACTCTATCAGGAAATCTGAGGGAGTGTCTAGGGAGAGGGGCTGAGCTTTCCTGGAGATCTGTTTGGAAAAGGGACTTTGATGACTGGTTATTAACAACCTATTAAGAAACTATTCATCGTTTCATTCATCAGATGGGCTGTACTAGTATAATTAGACTTGTCAGACCCATAGGTTATATTGGACAGAGGAGAAGAGACATGGGGACAAAAGCAGAGCTTTGGCAGTGCTGCAGATATACTGTGCTCATCATTGTCAAGAACTGTCACTCTTTTCTCTGTTATGGCCCTTCTCACTTTCCTTTTCCTATCTCCTGCTCTTCTGGCAGATGAGTTTTTTTTTTTTTTTTTTTTTTTTTTTTTTTTTTTTTTTTTTTTTTTTTTTTTTTTTTTTTTTTTTTTTTTTTTTTTTTTTTTTTTTTTTTTTTTTTTTTTTTTTTTTTTTTTTTTTTTTTTTTTTTTTTTTTTTTTTTTTTTTTTTGGCAAATGAGATTTTAAAAATAATTTTCTTGGAAGCTCTTGGCAAATGGCCCCTCTGCCTTTTCCCCGCTGTGTGGTGACCCCACTGTATTGCAGTTACACAGATTCATTTCAAAGCCATTAGAAGTCCTTGTACAGCTGACCACTAAAGGTCTTTAGGAAATAAGCCTGCCACCACAGCTAAATGAACTCTGCTGGTATTCCCACAAAAGCTTAGGTTCCTAAAACACTCATTACATAGATAGCTAGGATGACACTATCTCTGTTGTGGTGGGGGGTGCGATACCAATAGAACACCCATCCTGTGGTTTTTTTACTAATTTTACATAGATTTTAAAATTTGTTTCTTTTGCTCACATTTACACCTACTTTTCTAAATCTTGAATTTTCTCATTCCTTTAAAAAAATAGAAGAGCATGGGCCATGTTGGCTGATGAGTTTATCCTATTCTTCGAGTTAATCATCTAATGTAGCCTAGTGAAGCTGCAGGGATGAAGAGATGAAGGAGACAAAGCCTGTGTCCTTCCTGACTTAAGGAAGAGGGTAAGGAGACTGAAGATTTTGCGGGGAGGAAACTGACCTTCCCCTGAATGAATCACCCAGATCTTGGATTTCCTTTATTCTCTCTGTGTTATTTGGTGGGAGAACTTGCTTGGATATCTGGGATTTACTGTTGAATCGCAAGCTTAGCATGCTTCTGAGTGCCTATGTAGTTATTTTGGATTATTTATTGTTATTATTAATTTGGTTTTTTGAGACAGCATCTCAGGTTGGCCTTGAAGTCACTATGTAGCCTATGCTTGCCTTGAACTCACAACAATTCTTCTGCTTCAGCCTGCTGAGTACTGGGATTACAGAATTGTGCCTCCACACCTGATTTTGGATTTGATTCTACTCTATTCTATTCTATTCTATTCTATTCTATTCTATTCTATTCAAGAGGACTGTGTCCTCTTTGCTTTTAGGAGACGGTAGCTGTGGCTTCTCTTTTCATGTGACACAAGGGGCTTTTGGAGAAGTCAGAAGCTCACACTGGAGTGTTTACATGACTGAATTTAAGGAAAGATGGTCCTTTTGCTGGATGAATGAGAAGATCTAAGCCTGGTAGATATTTATGTTGTAAACTTTCTGTGTTGGGACATGAAGGCTGACCCATGGCCCTTTCCATCCTGGTTGCCCTTTATGTTACTTTCATTAACAGCTGATGATGTGAACTTGTCTCTTGGCTCCCTCAGCTACCCTCTCAGAGCAAAACATCTGGCAGACAGTTGTGACAATTAAATCTCAAGACCCAAGCTTTGCTTGTTCTGAGGTAATTAAAATAAATCTGCCTAAGCATCTCCAAATGCAGATAAAGCCTAGTGCTGATTAGAGGTGACCCTCTAATAAGCCTAATTTGATTAGGTAGAATCAGTGGTGTACAGGCAAACGTTTGAGACTGTGGCCAAGCCAGTTACTTTTTTAATCTTTCAAAGGGTGGGATGGGGTGGGAGGAGTACACTTGATTCTTTTTGTCTCAGGGTACTTGAACACTATTACCTATGACAGCAAAAGAACTTGGGTGCACTAAAAGGCAAAAACCTGTAGATTTACACTGAAGAGGCTCAATCAGCCAACACCTGGGATGTGCTTGCTTCCTGGCAGATCAGTGGTGAATGGATTTTGCTAGGGCCTTTGGCCTATAATAATTGAAAATGATGATACAAAGCATACCCAAGCATGTTCTGATAAAGTCTTAGATGTGATTGGTGAAGGCTGTTTTTTAAACATCACAGTTTTCTTTATTAAGTTAACATTTAATGCTGTTATGGAAGAACTAAACTAGAATACCTTAGTATTTATAGTAAGACTCATTGGATTTTTAAGAGAAATCTCCTTAAATGATCCATCATTGACTCCTGTCACACCAGGTACACTTCTCTGCTTAGCATTTATCAAGTGTTTGTGCTATACTTGTTGCTTTATCTCCATTGTTGTGTCTTAGAAGGCAGCCTAATTTTCTGCTTATACTTGGTTTTTGAGCAGTTGACTAGCACTCTGGGGTAGGTACAGGGGTTAGCAGTCCCCACTGAGTCATTATCTGTGTTTTACAGTTGTTAACTTAGAATTATTTTTACATTTTTTAAATGGTTAACAAGACACGAAAGGAAGACTATTTCACGACACATGGGAATGATGTGGTATTTAATTTCATTGTTCATAAGTAAAATTTTATTGGAAAATAGCCATTATTGTTCATTAATGTTACTATTTTTGGCTGGATTTTGTGCTACAGTAACAGAGTTGGGTGCAGTGGACCCTCAAGTTACAACCAGCTTGACATAGGAACAACTTGGACTAAATAGGTTAATTGAAGATTCATCTGCCTCTTGTTATCTATAGTGTAAACTCAGGTTAACATCCAGATTTCCATTGTATTAACTTTCGACCAACCTGAGTTACAACCAGCCCTCGGGAACTGATTGAGTTTGTAAGTCAAAGGTCCACTATAGTTGGAACACAGACCATGAGGCCAGAACAGCCTAAAATATTTACTATCTGGTACTGTACATTTTCAGTTTGTTGACCCCTCCCTATTATGTGGTAGGTATGTAGTAAATGCATATTGTTTGAATTATTTTAAAAATAAATCTGAATTTCCAGATAAGAATTCTGGTCCAAAAAGTGTTCTGAGTTCAAATGACTGACTGACCTGTTTCTCTTGTTATCCATTTGTAAACTTAAATTTAGGTCTTTGTGATGCTAGTTCATTTCCTAGAGCTAGAAAATTACATAGTCTCGCTCTTTTGAGGAACTTACGTGTAAAGAATTCTGTTAATCTTTATTAACTTTCCAGGTTCTGGTCCCATATTTACAGGGTGCAGAGACATTAAGAGGCACAGAGAGGTTAAACTAAGTCACACAGTAAAGAAATGCCATGACTCTTTATGGATCTTTTCTTTGTTAAGGCCATTCTTTATGATGAAAGAGATTTCATATAAACCTACTGATATTCATGAGTAAACTACTCTCCAGTCTTATATAATGCATTATTTCATATAGACCCCAATATCTTTTTTTTGTGGACTCTTTAGTTCATTACTACAGAAAAAATTCATTGTAAAAAATAGTAAATCCATAGTTCAAAAAGTAAACACTGCAGAGAATGATAGCAGTTACCAAATGTAAGTAGTGTGGCATTTGAGAGTTGCTATGAAATTGTTTAGTGAATTAAATTATACTTTTTATATTTATATTTGCTTCCATTGACCATTAAGGTATATACTTCAAGATTACTTTGAATCTAACTTATGTTTTGCGATAGTATGTTGAAAGTGACCCATTCCCCAAATATAATGCAGAGGAATTATAGGGAATGGGTGTTCATGAAGAATGTAAAAAATTATTTATTTATTGAATAATTTGTACATAGAAATATTAGTTATCTAGTCTGCTGGGGCTTGAAGAAGTACTTTGTCAGGAAGGAGAAGAAGGGATAGGTAAGAGATGGTACAGTAAAGATGTAGGGAGAGTGGGAAGGGTAGGGGAAAGAATAAAGGAAAAGAAAAAATATGAGAAAATGAAAAAATGGAAATAAAGTGTTTGTAAATGGGGATGGGGAGAGGGGGTGAAGGGAGGGCAGGGACAAGGGGAAAAAATGAGAACCAAGATCTGTCATGTAAAGGTACAAGATCCCAGTAATGAATGTAACTGTACTGTAAACCTAGAATGTACCAATCAACTCAATAAAAAGAAAAAAAAAGCTGCCCTTGAAACCTTAAAAAAAAAAAAATATAGTCTAAGCATTCCTAGAAATATAAGATCAGACACTTGTTAGATTTTATCATGTATATGCATTGTTTCCTGTGGAATTCTTTAGGATTTGTGATTTCTTTCTCCTATCTTTTTCTTACTAAATAATTAAAAGGATAAAATTCAGTATTTTAGGAAACAGTGATTTTTCTCAAAACACCGCATAGCAACTTAATGGGTATCTACTATAAGATTTGTACTTTATATTTTTTTTTCCCTTTTACCAGCTTTACCACAGTCCCACATGATAGGTATAGTTTTCCTGTTTTATGGATTGGAAAGCTGAAACATAGGCTAATTGACTTGACTGAGGTTTATTTTTGTATTTTTTACTTTTTGGATTTTTGAGGCAGGGTCTCCCTTTGTAATTCAGGCTGGCTCTGAACTCACTATATAGCCCAGGCTGCCTTGAACTCTAGGTGATCCTCCTGCCTCAGCCTCCTAAATGCTATGATTACAAGTGTGTGCCACCACTTTTGGCTCTTGACTGAGGTTTAATAGTTAGCAAAAGCCAAGTTTCAAGCCTACATCTGTCTGACTCCAGCTCCTGCATTATTTCTACCACCACACTTACCTAGTTAGTACTTTCTAAAGATTTCATTATTGTATACATAAGTACAGCCTAAGGCCATACCTCACTGATTTGTGTGAATAAATCTCTTCTCATTTCAGGAACCAGCTACTTGTTTTCTCTTTCTTTCCTGTTATATTGAACCTCATTCACTTGTTAGAGTCCCAGGACCCTTAGACAGTAACCATTTTGTTTAATACTAAGTTCATTTTACTACTTAATGCAAAGGGACTTTAAGGTGGGGATAAAAATTTTAGCAAAGCTTTTGTAAAATCATTAACTTTCACTCAACTTAAAGTTTGCATTTGGTTTGTCATTGGTGGTCTGCATCCCATCCATCTGTCCCAGTACTCCAGAGGATTCTCACAGGAAGAGCTGAGAGATAACATTTCAGGCTTAGATAGTCCACATTCCTTGGGTTCTGTTGGAAGATTTCTGGGAAACATTCTAAGATCTGTATATTTTCATATTCACTTTCTGTCCTATGGCACCTGCTTAAAGCTCCCCCTTCCTGGTCTTTTCTTTTTGTACCTTATGTGATTGGTGTTCTAGGGGACTTTTTTTATAGCTGCTTTTATCATTTACACCACTGTGTTTTGAAGGAGTTTTTCTTTTCATATTTTCGTGTTTGATACAGTTGCAGACTTTTATTTAGCTATTTATAATATGTTCTCTTCTGAACCTTTTTGGACTGATAGTGGCAGCCTATAGGAGAGAAAGAACAAAATAAGACAATTTAGGAAGTCAGGAATTAGAGAGTATATTGTTTATAGAACCAGTTACTATTAATTTCCCAGAATGCAAACTCCATATGTTGAAATTCAGAATTTATTTGTTTTGAGAGGTGGTTCCATATTGACAGTGGGAGATCCTGACTTGGACATACCTGATGTGTAAGCAACAATAAGCCAATACAGAGGAATAGTGCATTTTTACTTTTTTTTTTAGCCTCAAGTGTGCAGATATACAAAGCAACTATTAAGCTTCTCACTTCCCAAAGTTATGGGTAGCTATCACTTTGAACAGGAATATCAAGGCACAGTGAGATTTATGGAAAGGCTCCTGTCTTGCCCATAAATAACACTAGGAAGTCTGGAGAGAGTTCCCTACTTGCAGGCAATCTTTTTGATATTAAAAAAAAAATGGGAGGATTAGAGAGAAGCAGAGTGAATATCTGGAAGGATTGATTGGTGAAGTGCAAAGTTCTGAAAAGACATTTTCTTGAAGGGGAATTCACCTCATCAAAATATTGTGAAAACTCTAAAGAAAAGTAAGTGGAGTAAATTAGCAAGAAATGTTAGGAAGGAAAAATCCTAAAGTGTATAATTTGAAAATGGAAGGCTTGTCTTTTCCACAGTGTCTCCTCTTCCATAAAGTAAGGTGCTTGGGGAAGATAGGGCAAATGTCTGAAACCTTTTCTATCACTGCAGCTTCTCTTGACCAGCTCCCTCTGTAAATGCAGGTACTATTTATTACCTCCACTATCTGGTACTGTTGGTTGTTTCTTAACAGGGATAGCAACTGGTATGATACTTTTAAAAAGTAAGGTATAAAGCCTATGACCAGGGGACAGAAAATCTCTCCCTTTTAAAGCTCCTGACATTCCTGGTATTATATAGTCTCATGTTTTCATTAAGCTAGTGTTCTACAGTTTAAGGCAGGTTAGGATTTTATTGGAAAGCCTTATATTCCAGCTGGTTTTTAGGCATAAATTACAATTTTTTTTTTTTACCTGAGAGGTGGCTAAGAGGGAAATTTAATGCCTTTTATGGGTTATATGCTTCACATGTTATATACCCAACCAGAAATAACAAGATACATTCCAAATGTGACAGTAACAGCACATATAATTATGCTGGGGATTCTTTTCACCATTTGAGGGCTGAATTACCTGGAGCTCATTTCTTCAGCTGTAACAGCATTTGGTATAGTTGTTTAAATTTGAAATGAGAGTTTAGGTAAAGTACCCGTGCTTGTACTTTTACCAGAAGGGTTAGGTCATGTGTATTTTTTATATTCTGGGTCTTGATAAACTGCAAAGTCTGCAATATTCACATTCATTCCAAGGCTTGGCTAATGGAGAGGTACATTCTAGTGGAAGCTAACAGCTTACTATGCTTTCTATGGGTTCTTGCCTAGAAACCATATTAGAAGGTATCCTGATAACAGTGCTGTTCTTAGGTCTTAATGAAAATAACATGTCTTTTAGCTTAAGGTAAAGGGTAATTTTGCATGTATTAAATATTCAACAGAGGGCTTGAACTGTGCTTACTTTGGCAAACAAATAGATCCCAAAATGAATCAAACAAATTGTAATGTGAACAAATCGAAATACTTGAGGATTTACTTTATATATTTAAACTTGTGTTTTAGCTTCCATATTTTCATGGTGCGTTCAGGAAAAAAAAATCTTTGGAAATGGCAATCAATGACAGTGCAGTTGTGATTCTGAACCTGGTCTGTGGGCTATCTTTCTTTTCCCTCCCATCCAGGGCACAGTAAAAAGACAATACTTAGGTGTTTGTTTCACTCTGGAAGATTTTTATGCAGAACAATTTTTAATGAAGTGCAGCACGTGGCATCATTATCATTTCTAACACAAGAGAACTCATTTTCAATTTTACTATCAAAGAAAAATGACAAATAGATAATGCAAGCAAAACCAGATGGAATAACTGTATTAGGAGCTTAGTATGCATATTTTGTGTCACATATTAGCATTCATTAAGTCAAAAGGGAAAAGAATGAGTTTTGCATACATGCATTAAACCAATAAGGCTGGCAAAGTTCCAAGCAAGCTCTTGTGGATTAATTGTTTTATAACTGTTTTAATTAAAATTGTTCAGTATATGATTAACCTAAAAGTTTTAATTTCCACAAAACTGTTGAACAAATGAGACATTAATATTTTACATTAACTGTGGTGATATTGCTGTGGTTTTCAGCGTGCCTGCTTGTTCAAGTAAAACATGGCAAATGGTAGGTGGAAAGTGCTCTTTACTCAGGCTGCTACCAAAACCCCTGTGAATCAGAAGTAGATCCCATAGACGAACATTTGTGTAGTCATCCACCACCTCTCATTCAGACAAGTCAGCCTGTTGTACATTACCATGTTAAAGGGCTAACCAAATAAGAATCAGTTTATTTTGTGATTTTTCTCCCATTTGACTTCGTAGTGGTGTTGAAGTTGTAATGTGAAACCCTTAGATAAGAAGGGACTGGCCAGTGGGGCCTGTGAAATTATTGATGTTAAATTCTGTTTTTGTTGTAAGAGGTAGGGACAAATGTCAGTTTAAAATCAGAGAGAAGGTTGGTAAGGTTTGAATGAGCCATCACCTTTGTTTGCTTGATGTTATTTAAACAGGCAATAGGCTAATTTTGGCAAAATCACATCTCATTTAGCAAATGCTAAACCCAGGCCCAGTAAAATTTCACCCTGTAGGTATGGCTTCTCAAATACACAGATTTGCATTTTTCTTGCTCATCCCCTGCCCCACTCTTCCACCTCTACCCTGCCTTCTTCCTAGAGTTCTTTAGATTATTAAAAGATTAGGCTATCTTTCCTCTCCCCACCTGGAAGCCTTGTGCTCTTCACTTTGTGGATTTGGGTCATAGTTCTGTAAAGATTCAAGATAAATGGTGTTATTTGAACCTCATAGAAGGATATTTTGAAAGATAAGATTCATGCTGCTCAGTAGAAAGGATTATGATAAAATTCAGGCTGTCCTAACTGTCCAAGTAGTGATAAATTCTTTAGGGTACTAGGCTGAGCTCACTTGTTAGGTTGCATGACACTTGATTCAGCCTCTTCCTTGCAGATTTATATCTTTGGGAATCCAGGATGCAACATCAGAACAACAGAAATATATCTGCTTGGTGCTTTCACTGTGAGCATCATATGGCACTGTGATCTGTTCAGATTTCAGCTATGGTCTTGATTTGGTCTCTGTTACCTTGTCCAGCTCTTTTCTATGTTAGCCTTCTTTTCTGTTTTGTTTAATCATTCTTCTTCCTAAATTTTTTCTAATTTTTTAAAGCACCAGATTATAAATAAATTATTTATATATTCAGTATTTTTGAAGTAGTTAGCAATCAGAGTACAGTCATAAATCTTATGCTTGAACAAGTTGCCAGAAGCCATCTTTACACAGGTGATTTTTGAGATAAATAGCTTATCGGGCATGTTGCTATCTGTTCATTTCTTTAGGCACTCTTGAGTTCTATCATTGCATGAAGTTAGATTATTAGAAATGTGCATACCGGGACTACATTATTTTGGTTCTTCAGAGAATTGCTGCCGTGGAATTAAGAGTGGCATGCCTTGGTAAATGGAGAATAAGAGCACTTGGTTTAAGAATTCAGTATTCTATAGTTAAAGATTTTTTTTTGTATTATAAAACCTTAAAAGGGATCTGATATCTTAATGTTTTATATGTATGTATATATAATATGTATATGTACACAGACATTTCATACACCCACATACAAAGAGATTCTCTAAGAATTTGGTACCACAAATAATTTTATTTTTTTCTACCAACATGTATGCATTTTTCTGTTAAATGTTTGAGCAAATTAGTATTGTTATTACATAACAGCTGTTGCACTGCCCCAGAAATTCTAAACTTTATACAGTAACCAACTTGAGATACTGGCCCTAAGCACTGGCTGATCAAGTACTGTTACTCTTTTGGTTCTAGTTTGCATCTACTTTTAACAGTTTTTTTCTTTGATTAATAACTGATTTCTAAAATAGGTTACATCTGACCTGGAAGTCATGTGTAGATATTGTACCATGTTCCCGTGTTCAAGAGAAATAAGAAGAGCCATGCATGTGGTTCTACCCCTGAAAGACCTGACAGTCTTGTTGCTAATATGGCATATGTCTGGCAAGAAGGAGAAGTGACAAAATCAGGATTTTGGCAGTAGAACTTGAGGAGTAGGGAATTGGTTGGGAACTTAGTGCCTTTATTTTACCCCTCTTCTCCATTTTTTTACTTTTTTAAATATGCTCGCTATTCCCCTGCTTCTCATTTTCATTCCAGCAGCACTGATTACTGTTGGGACAAACTTCCCAGCTGTGAGGTTGGCTATTTTCCTGTTGCCTGGTGTCCACTTGTACCTCCATAAAAACTATGCTTGTACTGCTCTCTCATTTAGATCTCTGATGCAAACATACCGCCATACCTAATAATTCCTTTGCTGTTCAGTACATCTTTTGTCTGAGCATGTAATTCAAGAGATGCGCTCACCCAGGCGATTTACCTCACGGTTGTTACACAGAGGGTAGAGGGAATAGGTTGTTTCTGATGCTCTCTGTTATTTAGTTGTTCAGGCCTGATGATTATAATTTTATTTATTTTGCTGCTTTAGTTCTTATGGCTCTCTTTTATTTGATTTTAAAATTATTAAAGTTTTTTTATTTTAATTTTTTACTGTCTTACGATTCTGAGAATTGAACCCAGAGCCTTCACATTGAGCTACATCCTCATTCATCCCTTTTAAAATTTTGAGACAGGGTTTTAGAAGTTGCCCAGGCTGAGCTTAAACTTGGGATTTTCCTGCTTCAACACCCCTGGAGTGCTGGAATTACAGGCATGTACTGCCAAGTTCAGCTTTTACAACTTGATTTGGGGAAATTAAATTTCAAATCATGAAGAAAATCATGACTATAGCTTTAGTAATTCATTGTGATTGTCCCCAAATAGTATTTTCTGGAAGTCCCACTTATAAAAAACTTGCCTTCTAAAGTGTGTGTATAGTGTACACCACAGCCTCTCTCCAAACCTAGTAATTGTGGTTGGCCCCTTTAAACATTACTAAGAGAAGGAGGCAAACTATCCACTCATACTGTACAGTGCTTAAAATAAACACACCAGTACATTTAAGCATATGGTAGTTTTGGTGAAGATACACTTTTACTCAAGATAAGTAAATATTTTCTCTTTTCCATGAACCTATCAATTTGCTTGTTCCTTGTAAAATTGCTAAGAGGACCTTGTGACTGGTTATGATATTTGGCTAGAAAAAATGGCAATGGAATTAAGTCAGCTTTGCCTGATGCTACCTATGTTTCTTAACTTATGGTCAGCTGTATGTTTAGACCAAATGAAGTAGGGCACCTGATTAGATGCAAGTATGATCCTAGAAGAGATGCCAAAATTATGTTCAACTAAAAGTATGAATTAATTTTTTTCTTTGAAAATGGACAGCATCTTCATACCTGTATCAAGAACTTGCCATATTTTTCTCTGGTCATAGTGTGTGAAAATCATTTGTTAGTAGTTAATGTAAAAGTCAGGATAGGTGGTGCTGAGGCGGACTTGACATACAGAGTTCTTTAAAGCACTAAAATATTCTGTTTTATGACTGTAATCATGACTATGGTTACAACAGTGTTCATTTTGTTATTCTTCTGGAAGATGAAATGCTTTGTACACTCTTCTGTATGTATAACTTATCTTACTATATGTGTATTTTTACTGTAGAAAATTTTCAAAATACCTGAAAGCGCAAAGTAGAAAAGGTCTGTAATCCTACCAGTAACAGATAATCACTTTGTTTAAAAAACATATTTTTCCTGTATTTGGGTGGCACATGTATATATACATATATGTATACATATATATACATATATATACATATATATACATATATATAATATCAAGCATATACATTCATATATATGTATATGTTTAATATTTTGGTATGAGGTTTTTGGATTCTGTAGTAGTTTTAATAGCTGTATAAGTGTACCACTCTTTATGCATATCATAGTTCATTTGCCCAATCTTTTAGTCTTTGACATTTAGTTATTTCTGATATTGTAGAAAACATGTTTATCATATAGGTATTTAAAATTACATAGAACAAATTGTACCCTTTTTATGTGGTATGTAGGCATTTTATAAAACGCAAAATTTGAGTTGGGAATGGTGGGATATGCTTGTAGTCCCAGCACTCTGAGAGACTGAGGCAGAAGGATCATAAGTTTGTGTCCAGACTAGGCAACTTAGTATGACACTCTTTCTTAAATTTTATGTAGACAGGTTAAATGATAGATGAGACAGAGACAGAGACAGAGAGACAGACCAGAAAAGAAATGAGGTCTAATTGGATGCCTCTGTAAGCACAAAGGAGAAAGGCTGCATTCAGAGGTGATTGCATATTAAAGATTCTGGGGAAAACCTAATACAGCCGAGGTTAAATTGTTTACCAGAGTATGTACTAATGATATTGGAAAGCAGATAAATCTTGTGTTACTTTGATTGCTTGTGTCTGTGTTTAGGTGAATAAGTGAGATGAGCCAGACATGGAGGCTCCTCTGCCTAGTAGAGGTGAGCGCCCCCTGGCTGCCTGCTCATTAAACTGACTCTGTGTCTCTGTCATTTATCCTCATCTACCCCTACCCCAACCACCACTCAGGAACAACAAAGTAGACAGTCTAGGTCCCTGAGCAGTTAGGGTGGGATCAGCTACAGGTAGTGACCTAATTTAGGGCTTAGGTGGGGGGAGGGGCTTATCGATAGATAGATAGATAGATAGATAGATAGATGGATGATCTGGGATGTAGCTCAGTGTAAGGCCCTGTGTTCAATTCCCAGTACTGCCAAAAGAAAGAAAGAAAAAGAAAGAAAAAGAAAGAAAGAGGTGTTTTGGTTTTTTTTTTTTTTTTTTTTAAATAGAGTCTTACTATGTAGTTCAGACTGCTCTGGAACTCACTGTGTAGCCCAGGCTGGTCTCGAACTCACAGCAATCCTCCTGCCTCAGCCTCCGAAGTGCTGGGATAACAGGTGTGCGCCACTGCGCCTGGCTAGGAAAGAGTTTTGTTGACAAGAAATTCTGGCTTCAAAAGCTTTTTGAACGATTTTTTTTCTTCTTAAAATGGAAAACAAACTTCATTTGTTTTCTTTTTATAAAGTAAGTTACTGTTGCTTGTGGTATGAGGTAGCAGAGGTCTGTGACATATTCTATTATTGGTTGTGGAAGTATCTTATTCACTCATTGAACCCATTTATTAAACACCATTTGTTTGCCAGGTATTTTGTTTCAGATGTGAGGATGTAGGAATAGAGAACTTTGTGCTTTCTCAGCCTGGTGACATAATGAATAATAGGGTTTGGGATGTTGTTAGTCCCAGATCTCTGGCTTGTATGAGTCCAAATGCTTCTGTGTGGATTAATTGTCTGTGATTTATGGTATATTGTTAAAGCAGGTGATTTAGGAGCTTGTGTAGCATAATGGCTTCCACTTTACTCTTCTTAGCCCCTACACCCAGAGTGTACTGTGTTCTTTAAAGTTTAGTCCTGGAGTCCAAAGCCTGGAACATGCGAAACAGAAATCCTTTTCACATGCAGTGTAGGATAGCTAAAGATGTACTGCACTTTTTATCTGCTCTGGCATTGCCAAGGTTCTTTCCAGCTCTAAAAATCCTTGATTTTCTGATGCTCAGGTCTTTGGAGATCCTAATACTGAATCATTCTCTAACATTACAAATCTAGTAGACAAAAAATATATATACTTGTTTTTGAGATATCAGTGAACTTCAGAGTATAAATACACACTCAAGAATGAAAGAAGAAAAGTACATTTGCTCAGGGAATAATGAGTGAATGTGTCTATTAATCTGGTTATTTTTACCTGCTGTTTACAAAACGGGTGAAGAGCCATTTCTTGTGGATTGACCTTTGAGATAGAAATATTTGGCATAGAAAAACGTGTGGGGCCCCCAGAAGAATTGTTCATGATCACTCCAAAATATTTCTTAGGTGGAATGTTGAGTGGATGAGATGATTATAAATTTTTACTTTAGAAAAATGTAAGAAAAGTTTTATGAACAGGTGTGTTCTTCCTAACTTTAGTTTTAGAGTATAACCAAGAAATGTGGTTACCCATTTCTTACTTGATTTATTTATACTTCCCTATTATTGCCTTCTACACAGGTTCATGGAATGCCTACATGTTAAGGGATTCTAGTGAAGGAGAAAACTCAAGACCAAAAATCAATAGCCTGTGTTCTAGTACTCATTAATTATAGGTTCTTGGATATATTACTCAAGAAATAGTTTTTTCTTCTCTACAGTGGGATACTAACGGTTACCAAGTCTCTTTTGCAATGTTATTAAAAAGATTTAAAAAGTATATAGGAAGTATCACTCTAAGGTGAGAGTTACTGAAGAAAGGAAGGAATGGGAATTAGCACAGAATTAGCGTTTTGGACACTGCTGCTGCTGCTTCTGCATGTGTATGTATGTGTGTGCATGCATGTGTTTCTCTGCTACTTTGGATTTGACATTCTAATATGTAAGTTTGAGATTGATCTCATTTCTCCTTTGCCTGATGATGATGAATGACAGAGCCCTAAGAAGATTAGTAGCCTGGAAGTGCTATTGGTTCTTTGGGATAACTAGATTTGTACTGTTTCCCTAAGGTCATTTGGATGAAACACTAGTTTGTGTAGAGAACACTAATTGTTATGATGTTTTGCTATATTTTATTTCATTTTAACTGGCATTCTGAAAAATCTTTGAGCTGGCTTATAAAATATATGCAGTGCAACAGAATTAAAATAAACAGATGAGGAATTGTGGCAAAGGGAGACTTGTAGGGAAAATAGGATAAGGCTGTATTAAGGCTAATGGGCAAAAAACCCAGTGTAGGATCTTACGTAAAGGTAGAAAAGATAGGAATTTATGTCACGTAGTTAACTTCCTAGGAGGCAAGAAAAAGAGGGAAACAACTTTTTCTGAGAAATTTTAGTGGAGAGGGTGAAACTGTGAACTCTTATGTTTAATATACCCATCATAACATACAACAGTGATTTGTGAAAGTTGTTTTTGTGGCATCTATCAAAGCAGACTCATAGACTGTAACAAAGCATGACTTCAGAGAGAATAAATATGCAAGATCAAGATGATGTGTTCCATGTAGGCAGCTCTGAAGGGCTTCCTAGAGCCAAGGACAACATTTAGAACTTGTCCAGGGAGGATAAGCTGCCTGCCCTCAGGCAGTCTTCCACAAATACTCTTTATCCTAGCTGGAGCTGGCATCAATTCCTGAAAGGTTTCCAGTGGTGTTGTAGCCAGTTAACTGGCCAGAATCCTAGAGACCCATGGATTGGAAATGCTTGTCTTGTCTTCAGAGTTAAGTGTCTTCCCTGCTGCCGCTGTCTGTTTCTTGGTTTTGGCAGCTCTGCTGCAAAGACAGACATGTGAATTGTTGTATTTCTTTTGTTGGAGAGGACAGCTAAATGCCAGTTGTGATTTTAGGCTTGGCTATACTGGGAATCACTGCCAATTTAATTTATTTTATATTAACTACTGGGAGGACCATACTGGGTGTTACTTTAGTTCATTGCTGTGAACAACTGACTGAATTAAAACCCATCATATTTGTTGAGTTTATTCCTGGAATCAAACACTTGGTAAATGCTTTCATTAGATAATTCAGCTTAGGCCCATGTGCCCACATTTCTGTTTCCCAGTTGTTACTAGCTTTAGATAATGTAAAAAACAAAACAAAACAAAAACCTCAAGAATACTTTTTTTTTTTTTAAACATCATATTCTGTGCTTTAGTGGGACAGAGAAGGAGTCTGGTTAAGGCAAGAGATTGTGGTGCTGAAAAATGGAATTGGCAAGCTTGCTCCTGGCATTTTTAGTCAAAAAAGAAAAGGAGTGACAAATGACATGCTGGCTGTGGATTATATTAAAGGGATCCCTGATCCTCATTTGACCTTTTTTCCTGAACCTTGGTTAGTTTGCCTACTTGGCACATGTTTTAGAGAGCTAGAGACAGACTCTGTTCTCTGCCCCACTTAGGGGCCAAGTGGAGAGACAGAAACCTGTTAAGAACTAATCGTGTTCTGGCCATTTGCTTCCTTAGCTAGAAGCCAGTGTCGATGGCTAACTTTTAAGTCCAGACAAACTGCTTATAAGGAATGAGAGTTTCTCATTAAGAATTTGGCCCGTACGTTAGGTCAGAGTAAGGCTACATTTGTGTTTCTGTCCATAACCTCATTGGTGAAAAGGTTTTCTTTTAATTATAAGGTAAATTTGCCAGCTAATAGTACTGAGTTTAATATGGGTTGAGTACTCTAACAGTTACATCAATTTTTTAATGCCAATTTCTATTCCAGGATGTACTCCTCAGGCCAAAGGGGATTGATACAGACTATTGTGCCAAGGATGAAAATCTGTCAGCACCTAGAAGTCAGAATAAAGTTTTGCTGAGTTTGTTTTGTTTTCTGTTGAGCATATTTTAAAAAATAGATTTCAGTTCCTAAGTTCACATTTTTGCTAAATATGAAAATTGTTAATATATTGCGTACATTTAATTTATATATTTACCACTTAACAATAAGGTGAAATAGAATCAGGAAGCCTGACTCCTGTTTTGTAAAGAGAAAATCATAGACACACTTAGTGACAAAGGTCACCTATGAGTCTGAGCAAGGTTGAAAAGAGAACCATTTTGTACTGATGATGACTCTGATGCTCTACTTATTATTGTGTAGGAAACTTCATGTAATAGATACAAAGCTATTTCATGAGTAGCTCTTAGCGCAAGAAGATAAAATGTCTCTGAAGTAACTTCTCTGGAGTTTATATATGCTTTACAGTCTGGCTGCCACTATATTGAGGCAAAGTGGCATAGCTGTTAAGAGCAAGACTTTTGCAAACTGATTACCTGATTCTGGGTCTTGGTCTGACATCTGAGATTGTGACATTAATTTCCTCATGCTCTTTGCCCTTATCTGTGAAATGGGAATAATGGGAGTCCCTGTCATGTCAACCCATCAGTACATGTGAATTATTTAGAACAATGTCCAAGGCACTGTAAACATTTGGTGTACGTTATTGTCATTTTTATGTTATTCTTATGGCTAGATGTGCAGCTTGCTTGAGGGTTCATCACAAGGGTATGTGAGGTAGGTGGGTGAGTAGAAGATAAGGATTGAGAATCCAGTCAGTTATTTTTCATTTATCAAGCAAAAAGAAACCAAATACAATAACAGTAGAGAGCAAAATGAAGCCAGATGTATGGTAGGGAATCAACTGTTTTATCTGAGTTCTTCTGATGTACCCCAGTTGTTCTGATTGCAGATCAGATGGCTTAAGAGAGAGTAGCTAGCTATAAACATTCTGTAGAGAGGCTGTGAGAGGGATGAAAAGGGTCAGGAAGGGATGTTATGCAGGGATGGATTTGATGGCACTGTATCACATCCACACATCTGGGCTTCTGCACATTTTTGTTCTTTGTGCTGTTACTGCATTAGGCTCGCATCTTTAACCCTGTGACTGACAGTTACCAAAGGTGCAGGACTTTCATAAGGTGACAGTGATCTGACTGCAGTTTGTCCTTGATACAGCCTTCAGTTTTGCAATAAGAGGAATGAAGAAAGTGCTTGCTTCTCTGTTCCAGGAATCTTACCATATCTAATAAGGAATCCCTGATGTGCTAACCCCTTTTAGCCCAGATGTGAGATCCTAACCTATTTGTGCATATGGCCTACTTCCTGGATGAGAAAGTAACTTTGATGTTAGAACTTTCTAGAATTAATGAAACTTGAATCTTGATATTTGTTTATATCTTTACTTTGGAAAAAGGAATGAAAATGGAACAGAAACCTTTTAACCAGTGTACCTTGCCTCTAGGATTACTAAATCTTAAAGACATTGAATAGATTCATCTGGACACTGAAAATTTCTCAAGGGCTCTCTTTCTTCATCTAGCAGAATCCTCTTCTCTTTCCTAGGGTGATTTTGGTTGATTTTTTGACTCTTGCACTCGCAATCCATGATTGTATTTTTATACACATATATTAACATCTCTTAAGATTGACATCATCTTGGCAGACTAAGAAAATTTGAGGAATAAATTTTTATACAATTTTATCTTTGTAGACCTCTTCTTTGTCTGGCTGAAGGTCGTCTATAGGCAAGCTGGAGGTGGATGGGAAGACTAAAGGGTTGTATAGAGCCTGCCTTGATCCTAAGAAGTTGAGTCATTGACTCTTGAACCTAGAGTTACGATGTTGAATAATATTTTCCCAGTTATCCTGACGGATACTATGAAATTCAAAGAATACTTGCACTTAACATAAATGTATAATGTACCCAATGGTATTTTAGAGGGAAGTATAGCACTGGAAATCAGAGCCACTAGTTGAACACCCTTAAGTTTAGCCCTGGGATGATCTAGGCAGTTTTTATAGAAATCTAAGCTTGTATCTTGGTATGTTAGCATCTGTGAACAAATCTTTTCTGTCCCCTCTCTTGAAATCACCTTCCACACATTCATTATGCATTTAGAGAGTCACTGAGGCAAAGCCATAGTCACCCTCTAAACTAAGCACTGAGCTTCCTCTTATAATATTTTAGGCCTTGGACTGAGTGGAGATACAGAGATGGAAGTCTCATACTTCACATTTGAGGTCAACAATGTCAGGATGTCTTGACTTAAGTAAGTCTGACAATGCACATATTATATTGGCAAGACAGTTTTGTGTCTCTCTGGTCATATCTGCCCCGGGGAGGGAGCTGAAAATAAAGAACGGTTACTTTCAGTATCCTATGAAAATTTCATTTTAAAAAAACTTTTTTTTTCCAGTGGACAGCAGCCCTCCCATTCTTATCATTTCTGAACTTTTTTTTTTCTTATAAAAATTATCCTAAGGCTCAACTTGCTATGTTTTATATGTGGCAGATTTTTCACTCAGAAGTGAAAAGGCAGTATACTTTGCTATGGGTAGGTGTTTTTCAGAAAATTATAACTCAACATCCATTTTAATAGTAATGTCACAATGTACATTATTAGTGCCATTTAATAGCAATTTCTTGAAGTTATTGGCTGATAGGAAATTACCCAAGACAAATAGAAAATTTAGTCTTTTTGGATATTTTGTTTAATGGAGCTTTGTGAATAAGAACTTCTGAAGAAATGTAGGCTGTCAGACCTGGTAGAGTGTAGAAGACCTTGCTTATTACTATTCTTCATTATAAATAGGAAAGGTGGAAGTACGGATAAGTGACAGAGATGCCTTTGTCAGATGTTGAGATTTAGTTAGTGGCCCCCTACTGGTCTCAAAGTTGCTTCTCACTCCACTTTGCCTTATCGTGATAACTGACAGTGAATCCAAGGAAAGCCCAAGTTTTCCAGGCTTTTATGATCTTCAAAGGGAAGTTACTTCAAAGTTTGTGCTGAGTATCTTGTTACATTTCATTTGTTGTACATTTCATTTGTGTAGTGTTATAAAACCAGAGTAGTGGTTAGTTTCAAGAGTAAAGAAAAGAGATGATACCTGGTTCTCAATAAAAGGCCCACATGGATGAAAAGAGTTTGGCATACCTACTGTGGTTAAAGAAATGGTAATGCTCAGATGGTGACCTTATCCAATTTTGAGTTTTGTTTTTGAAGCCAGCTTTTTAAATTTGATACTTTGAAGATATTCTTCCAGCTTTCCTAGGAAGACTTATTTTTTTGAGACATTGCACAGTATTTACTCCTGTAGGTTAAATGTATTGGGCTGTTGTTAATTTTGTATTTATATTAAATTCCATTTTTTTGTCTAGGTTGTAAGCATTGAGAGAAAATTTAAGAAAGAAGCAGGAGTGTTTGCAAGTCACATAGCTCTGTGCCTGAATGATGGTTTTCATAAATATAATTTTCAAATGGATTGCAATTCACTGCTGAGTTTTGAGTTGGTAATTTAAACCTATGGATCTTTGCCAGTTCTCTGGAAGAGCCCTCTTTGAGACCCTGGATGGTTGATATTTCAGAGCAAGCTCTTTGGGTGAGTCTGGCAGTGATACTGATAAATTGCTTTTAAGTTGCTTGGGACTGAAGGACAATGATTTTGTAATGCTCTTTCAAGGTCTCAGGGCAACCTATGAAATCTGGAAGAGCTGATTTGAGAGACCAATATTCTTTAGAGCAGACACAGGAAAAACTTATCTCCTGCTTGATCCCTGTATAGGTGCTTCTTGGAGGAAGCCAGGCTTATGCTCTGGGGCCAGTAAAAAGGCATGGAGAGTAGTTCTGCTAGCATTTCCAGTCTGCTAAAGCTACCCAGAATTTTGCAAGGGGAATCTAGAGTCATTCTTTAGCTGTCTATAGCCTATTGAATTGACTTCTGGATGTTATAGATTGCACCACTGTGTAAAAGCACAATTTATATTCTATTTAATTCTTAGCATCAAGATGCTCTTTTGCAAATTATTTTATGGCAAGTGGTGGTTTCTCTTGATACAATTTCTGCTGTGAGTTGAATAAAAAGATGACAAAATGGAGTTATTATTTAGCCACATTGCCTCATGCACAGACAGGCTAAACTGATGTTTTGCTTGGAGTTGGCCTGGAGTTTTAAAAAATTCAATTGAGGGCTTTATAAGGTTGTGCCTGGGGTTGTGTTTCCAGCCTTTCTCACCTTTGTTTCTGTGGAAGGGAGGAAGTGGAGCTGTGACGGATATATTGCCAGATTGCACACAATGGCACACAGAACGAGAAAGACATGGTGTGAGCCTCTCACAGAGACAAATTTACACTGTGTTGCCCTCAAACCATAGATCTATCCATTTCAAAGGAACAACCTGCCCACTATTCCATTTCAGTCAGACACAGCTTAAAAGAGAGATGCTGACTCCTGTTTTCAGTTTTTGCCAGTAATACTGCATATTTTGCTGCAGTCAGTTTTCTTTGTGGGGATGGGAAAGTTTATTTGGCAAATTAAAGCTTGTCTTCAGTTTAAAGGTAGAAGGAGAGAGACATCAGTAGTAAGTGTTTGGCAAGTATTTTGGTAAGTTTTAGTAAAGTATGTATATGTACTTTTGCTGGGTTTTGTTAGTTTCCAGCCAAATGTATTATCAGGCATGGAAGTGTCACTTATTTCACAAGAAAAACAAAGCTGGAGGGATTGTGATTGACCCAAGGCCAGAGTGTTTGTCATTCATAGCTCTTTTTGGTGTTCTCCATAGTCTTGTTTCCTGGAGATATAACAGAATTGACATGTGTCCATGTCTTTCATTGACATTTCATAGGAGATAGCATTCATGGTGGCTAATGTGAGTTTTGAAATCGCTCTGCCAGTATTTTCATAACTACATTCAAGCTACATTCGCTCTGCAATTCTTCAATTACCTTATCTATAAAACAGGATTTCAGATCTTGACCTTGGATGGTAGCTCTGAGTTCAGTTTTGTTAATACATCTTAAGACACTTAGAACTAAGTATTTAGTAAGCCTGTGCTATTGCGTTTTTGAAATGTGTACTGATCTCATGGAAAAATGAATGATGTGTGATACCTGGTAGATTGGCCACAAATATTTCAAATGTAAAGAAAAAAACCCCCACAAAACTTGCTTGCATTAAAAAATTCCCAGATAAATAGTTGTAAGGAATGAAAAAAAAATAAGTTTGGGAGTGATATACATTTGAAAGAAATTGAGAAAACAGAAGACAGTATGTATATAATTTAACAGCTCTAGATGTTGGGCCTGTAAAATATTTGTGTATTTTAGTCAGTAATTCTTTCGGGGAGAAGTGGAAGTTATGTACATCATTTGTGGAGTAAATATTTTGTTTTAATTTATTTAACTGTTTAAGCAGTTGCCTTTCTCAGTTAAATTTAAAGATGAGAAAATTTTTTATTTTTGTGGTACATAAAATGAAATCACTTTTTTCTAGTATACACTTGTATATTTGTCTTTACATAGACACTACATCTTTTAAATGTGTTCTGGGAGAGCATTATTTTTTCTGTTATATTGCAAAAATATAATTGTGCATTCATTATTCTCATAATTAAATGACATACTGCCCTATACTAAGTAGAGATCCTATTGTAATAGTTCCTCAGAAGTAATTCATTGATTGAAATCATTTGTTGATTCATTTGTGAGTACCTAAGTATTATTGTATAGGTAAAGATTTTCAGAGTTGGCTTTTGAACATTTATTTTGCAGTTACAATCAAGATGGCAGATATACTGATTTATCCTGAGTTGATATAAAATCTTGCATGAATTTACCTTAAAAATTCTTGAGATTAGTGGCTATCCTGAAGGATATCTTTGTTAATTTTTTGCATGTGTACTCAGACTCAAAAATATTGTGGCAAAACTCGTATTTCTCTTTACCATTTTAAGGGTATAGTTCAGTAGTGTTAAGTAATTCATATTTTAATGAAACAGCTTTCTAAGATTTTTTTATCTTTTAAATCTGAAGCTCTGTATGAATCTATCCACAACTCCCCTTCTTCCAGCCCTGATCACTACCATTACACATTTTGCTTAAATGAATTCTTCTAGTTTAGACATGTTATTTAAATGGAATCATACAGTATTTGTCTTTTTGAGATTTATTTATTTCACTTAGCGTAAGTCCTTAAGATTCATCAATGTTTCTGAAGTGACATTATTTCTTTCCTTCGAGAGACTGAATAATATCACATTTGATGTGCATAACACATTTTATTTATCTGCTTTTCCTTTGATGGTCTCTTGGGTTGCTTCTACCTCTTGGTTATTATAATAACCCTGCTATGAACATGGCATGTAAATACCTCTTTAAGACCCTATTGTGTTTTTTTTTGTTTGTTTTTTTTGGTCCC
>NW_022900929.1:21137538-21222486 GCF_012274545.1 Fukomys damarensis
TTTTTTTTTGTTTGTTTTGATTTTGGTCCTGGGGATCAAATTTGGGACTTTGGACTTGCAAGGCCAGCAGTGGCACCACTGAGCTAAATCCCTGGCCTAAGAACCTATTATTAATTCTTCTACATATGTTTTCAGAAATGGAATTGCTGGATCATATGACAGTTCTTTGTCTCTCTTTCCATCCCTCCCTTCTTCCGTTTCCCCTCTTAATGAAAAAATTCCCCTTTCTTTCTTCCCTTTCCCCCTTCTTTTGTTGTGTGTTGTTTCTGACACAGTCTCGTTATGTTGCTTAGGCTGGTCTTGAACTTGTGGGCTCTATCATTCCTTTTGCCTCCATCTCCCAAGTAGCTAGGATTACAGGGATTTACCATCATGCCTGGTATATTGTTTATTTTTGAGGAACCTCCATACTGCTTTCCATAGTAGCTGCACCATTTTAGTGTCTCACTAATAGTGCACACTCAGGCCTAACAGTGCAAACTCCTCCATCCTGTCTTTTTTAAGTACTCCTTTCCAAACAAAGATTGATTCCATGGAGAACAGGGCAGCTCTTAGCTAGGCTAGGATGGTCACTTTCAAGCTTCATCAAATCTGTGGAATCAGCCTCAGCAGTTCTGGTTAATTACTCTTGTTAAGATCATACTGCTGCTCCAGGGCCTGTAGATTGTCGCCTAATTATGCACAGGATGTTGGCCTAGGGGTTGGGACAACTGGGCTTCAGTTGCTATGAATGACCTTAGGCAGGTCACCTCAACAGGGCATTTAGACATCTTTAGACTTAATAAGGATATTGTTTCCTGCAATTTTTCTTTGTAGGTGCTAAGAATGCATGCATTCTACATTTTGAGAAACTGAACAGCAGATACTGTGCTTTTATGGATAGGACTAAAACTTGAGACTCAGGATTAAAGCCTGGTATCTCCTGGTCTGGCATGCTGTCCCAAACTTAATTGCTGTAGGATGGGATTGAATGTTTGAATTTGGTAAGAATTCTTCCTGGCCTCTTTGTCCTTTGTAATAGTCAGATGTCCAGGTTGACCTGTGCTACATCTTTTTGTTTTGTCTGTGGACCAGGACCTAGCTGCTTAATCCTGGTGGTATGAAAATATTAGATATCTATTGTCTTTTAAAACTTATCTTAGTATTAATTCTAGCCTCTTTGGCACTAATACTCTTAAACATATAGTTGGTCCCTTTAGTGTAGCTTTCTAGAAATCTGACTTACATATTTGAAATTTAGTCTTTTCAGAGGTGAATAGATTTTTCATGTCTGCCTTCTCATCAATAGAGCAGTGCTGACTGCTCAGCCTTTTGCACTTCTATATTAATCAATATAGAGGCAGGGAAAGGAAGACTTATCCAGAAAAAAAGGAAGTCTTTACTTGGAGGGTCATTCAGTGAGGGATGGTGATCATGTAGGAACCTTCTTAAAGTCTTATGTTTCCCAGCTGTAAAATGAGGGGCCTAGAGGAGGGGACATTTAAGGGCTTTTCAAGTTATGAGTCATATATTTTGAGACGGAAAATAGCCCAGCAGGTTTTATGGCATGATGAAGACCTTCTTTGAGGATAAGCATATTAATAGCTATTTGTCTTGGGGAGAAGGAGGCAAGGGGATATAATTGGGTGCACACTAGGAGAGTATATTAGTTATCTTTCCTAATGCTGGAACCAAGTACCCAACACTGACTACTGAGAAGAGGAGAAGGTTATTTTAGCTTGCAGCTTGAGAGGTTTTAGTCTGTGGTTTACTTGCTCCGAGGGAGAAACATCATGGCAGGTTTTGGTGGAGCAAAACTGCTCACATCATGGTGATTGGGAAGCAGAACACACAGAAAGAGACACAGAAGATGAGACCAGGGAACATATGTAGTCCCCAAGGTCACACCCCTCAGGACCTGCTTCCTCCAACTAGGCTTTACCTTCTAATAGCCTGTTCAGCCACTAATTCACCAGTTAATGAGATTAGTACCTTCAGAATCCATTCGGTTCTCCAGGAGTCTCTTATTCTAGTCAGGTTGACAAGCACAATTAACCAGCACTGGGAGCAACTGCAGAACGGAGAGACTAGTGAGGAGGCTGTTGTAGTAATCCACATGTCAGGTGGGCTTACCCTTTCCAGAGTGTTGGAGTGCTTGTACCTGGGACGGGGTCAAGCCTCTTTCTGAAATGGCAGACCCTTTATGTCCCGGGAACCTTCTCTGATGAGCCTCTACCCTCATTGAGAGCTACAAGGGAGGAATTGGTGGATCCATACCCTCTTCTTCTTCTTTTTTTTTTTTTTTTTTTTTTTTTTTTTTTTTTTTAGGTTAGCACTGTCTTCACACCCTGTTGCCATTTATGTTTTTTGATGAATGATTAATTAGAAAAATAATCATTTGTAAATTGTAAGTGAACCAGACATTTGGCCCTGCCTGTAGGGAAATGGTGCTTCTGAGCCGGGTGTAGTTTGCAGCCAGTACATCAGAGCTGTAGTATTCCCAGGCCAGTGATGAATTTACATGAAATTCCTTTTCAGCATGTTAATGACTGTTACAGCTGAGTAACTGGTGAAAAATAATACAAATGGAAAGAGTAAATATTTAATACTTCCATATCAGTTTTAGCTTAGTGTAAAATGTACATTTTGATGTAGGTGGGAAATGAGAGAGAACCTTGGACTTTAGAAATAAAACTGGCTTGGGCTGGGGATTTAGCTCAGTGGTTCAGTGGCCTGCCTTGCAAGCGCAAGGACCTGAGTTCAATCCCCGGTACCAAAAAAAAAAAAAAAAACAACAACAAACAACAACAACAACAACAACAACAAAAAACTGGCTTGTCAGTGCTTCATGCTATGTTTCCTTTTCTTTGTATATAATTAAATTAAAAAGATAAAGTGAGTTCTTCCTGAGGTGGATTTCACTAGGGGAGTGGTTTTTCTCTAAGTTTTATGTCATAACATGCTATTTTTCTAGCAGTTTGAATATATGTTTGGTCTACATCATTGATTAAGTACCAGGTGTGTACAGAGGCTGTTCTTCTTCTTCAAATATAGATTTCATCATGTTACTCTTCTTAAAAAGGTCAGTGACTTTTCAGTGGTTCTAGTATGGAAGTTGTACTCAACAGTCTGTCTTTCAAGGGTCTCTATACTGTGGCACTAGCCCAGTGATAGCAAACCTTTTAGAGTTTTCAGTGGTACAGCCTGATGTGGCACACATGCCATAGGTTTGCCATCACTGCATTAGTCTCTTTCCAGTCTTATTCCCTAAGGCAATTCCATGTGGCCCCTTTGTTTAAGCCATAGTGGTTGACTTCTCCTCCTTTAACGTGTTCCAGGCTTTGTCACATTTGTACCTCTGTTAAAATCATTCTGGGGCATGAAATGACTCACTCTTAAACCCACTCTTCTTCTGGGCTCAATTCTAGAAGTTTCTTTGGCTATCTTTACTGGATGGGGAGGCAGCTCATTTTGTAATCTAGAGAAAATTGAATTCTGTTCCCTTCAGTTTGCCACCTTTCCACCTTAGGGAATTCAGAATGAGTCTTGCTTTGTCCCATTTCCTATTTATCATCTTCCGATTCTAGGCAAACTAAGCTATTTGTCTAGGTAGATAAGCTGTTGGCAGTAGAAACTTAAGTTAGAAATGAATTCTTTAGGAAAACAGACCTCAAGGATAGTGTCATGCTTTCTGAGAGCAGAGGATTTTTATACAGAAGTTTTTATAGGATGTTCAATTAAAGACTTGGTAGCGGGCTGGGAATTTAGCTTAGTGGTTCTGTACCTGCCTCACAAGCTCAAGGTCCTGAGTTCGATCTCCAGTGCCCCCCCAAAAAAAACCCAAAAGAAAGAAAAACAAACAAACAAAAAACCCACCAAAAAACAAAAAACTTGGTAGCATTCATTAAAAAGTGCTGCTTTAGTATGAAGCTGTTGGAAGTAGAATAAGTGTCTAGAGAAAATGACCAGACCATTTTACTTGTTCAAACTGTCTTGGAGTGTTGAGTTTAGGGCCAGATAAAACAATGCTCAGAGGAAATGACCAGGATAGGCCTTAAAACATGAAGGCCGGAGATGCAGAAGAGTATGTTGTCACATATTCAAAATGTGTTCAGGAAGAGGAATATTAATGATTTCATGTATGAAAACACAGAGTGAAGAGAGTGACTGCTGGTTGTAGATTATAGGAAGACAGACTTAAAACCAATATTAGAAATAATTTTTATCATAGTGTTTTGAAAAAAGGAAATAGATTTTCCCAGCAGAGAGTAAGTTTCTGAAGTATGAAGGGATGTAAACAGTAGGAGAAAGAGTACTGAGGGGAAGACCTTTAGGGCAGGCCATTTTCTCCTTTAAGGTGAAATCTTTATCATATAGTTTTGGTGAAAGCATTCAGTAGTTCAAGCTAACAAATTTTACTCTGTGTAGAAATAGGAATAAATCCTGACATAGACCAACATATATATAAAAAGTATAGTTTTCTGACTTGATAATGAAATGATGTTGAAAAAGTATGAGGTCTTGAACCAGAAGTTCTTAACACTGGGTTCAAGGATCTCAAGAGCAGTGTTTTAGTGATGAATGATTTGTAGATTTTTGTGAGAGTCATAAGCAGTTTAAAAAAAGATATTCAGTATTATTCTTTTAAATTTGAGAAACTGGCCCCTAAAAGACCCCATGAATGCAAAATGCCTTTAGTCTATCTCTAAGAGTTGCAAGTTTTAACCGTTCCAGCATTGCTGAGAAGTCCAAGTACAAAGTCTCTTCTGAGACTCAAGTCAGTCTCTTGTGATCTGTAAAAATTAAAAAGAAAATTAAAAGGTTTCCAACATACAAGGCACTGGGTAAACATTTCCATTCCAAAAGGGAGAATTAGGGTATAGAAAGTAATGAGACCAAAGCAAGAAGAAAACCCAGCAGGGCAAACATTAAATCCTGTAGTTCCATATCTATCTAGCACCTGGGGAAAGCTGAGGTAAGATTTGAGCTCCAGAGGGCTTGGTATAGTCATAGCAATAATTGCACTTATCTGGTACCAGAATTTCATAGTCACTTTCTCCTCTGTGGGAGAAAATACCTGGAACTCACAATTTAAAGGGGGAGAGTTGGGTCAGTGTCAGAAGTTTCTTTGAATAGTTGGCTGGCTACAAGTCTGGAAGGTCATGGTGGAAAAGAAGTGGCTCATTTTATGGCTGTCAGGAAGTAGAGAGGGAAGGGAGGAGCCAGGGAGGGAGATATACCCTTCTGGTCATGCTTCCAGTGACTTACTTCCAAGAAGGCCTCACCTCCTAACAGCACATTTAGCACATTCATTGTAGCACCCCTGTGATCTCATCACTGTTCAAACACATGAGGCTTTTGAGGGACAACCTAGATCTAATCTCTGACATTTTTCTATCTTACTTAGTGGGTAACCAGTAGCTCACTCTTGATTATATTAAAGAAAACAGATACCTGTGGAATTACATATGAAGTTACAAGTGGTTCAGGGACCCTACTTGAGGAAACACTAGTAGCACAAGCAGGCCATATTGAATATTTTGAATAGAATCAATGTCCAGGAGACTATCCAAATAATACTGACCCTCTCTTATCGGTCTGAATGTCTCTTGATAACTGGATGCCTTTTATTTCTTTCTTTGTGATGCTGAGGATTGAACCCAGGGCCTCACACATACTGGGCAAGTGCTTTACCACTGATTTACATGCCCAGCCTGTTACATACTTTTTCTATTTTCCAATCCCCTTAAACCTAGTCCTGAAATAAGACCAACTGAATGAATAATTGTTTTTTCTTCTCTTTTTATTGTGCTTCCTCTATCAAATTGAAATGCCCTGGCACTTTCCTTTTTGAAAACACAAAAGAGGATTAAGCCATATAATGGACTATTTATGTGTCAAATTAAACATTTTAAGCGGAGGCTGTTTTTGAATTATGTGAGCAGTAAAAATATGCATTAAGCTGCCAAGCCTTTAAAAAATGCATATTATTAGCTGATAGCCTGTAACAGTCTGATGGACCCATAATGGTGTTTTGAGTAAATATGCATTTGAACAATTTATGAAACTTATGTTTACACATGTATTAAACACCCTTGGTAGGGAGTGACCGAAAGTTATTACCACTTGACAGCTGCTGTCTGGTGATCAGTTTGAAATGAATTGGTGGATTCTCCTTAGTGTGGAATAAACACACTTCTTATCAGGAGAGTAGATTGTGTATATAATCATCATTGTGGCAGGGGGCTCAGGCCTGGAGGCATGAGAGTTGGTTGAATGAGGTGCTGGACTCTCAGCTCTGTAGCAAATTGCACCTTAGATTCACATGTGTTATCTATTTTATTTCATTTTGTGCCTGAGGTTTTTGTACCTAGAAATATTCATACAATAAAAGCTGTGTATCACAATACATTCTGTTGTTCGAAAAGGAACCATGTTTCTTTCTTTGGCATTTACCTTCTTTTCAACAATCTTAAAATTTTTGTGATAATGTAATAATTTTTGTGACAATGTATACATACTTTCATTTTTATTTACTTCTAAATTACGCACACACAGAGGCATACATTTAAAGCTTCTCCTAAAATTGGGAGTACAAAGGCTTGAGATTAATAAAAATTGCATTTACATAGATGATCTGATTTTCTTTTTGTTCTTTAAATAGAAGTCTTCTGAAACTTATCTAGGTTTTAACTTTCAGGAATTCCCTGTGGACAGTACGGTTCTTCAAGACCTCTTTTTGAAGATGACCTTCAAAATTAATTTACAACATTAGAACTTTCTTCTCTTTACTTTTTAGAAAAGGATATCTTCTGTGGTATTTAAACTGTCAAGGTAGTTAGAAATAATGAGGAAAGTGTGGTACTATGAAGAGTGGCTTGGAGCTGTGCAAACCTTTGTACAAACTTTGACTCTACCCCTAATTATCTTGCTGTACAGAGTGAGAGCCTCATGGTTTATGGTCTTCAGTTTCTTCATCTGTATAGTGAAGGTAATATGGTTTTAGTACCATTGTAGAGATTTAAGCAAAAGGGTATGAAAATGTCTGTTAGTGGCTGATGTATTTTGGATATTGAATAAATCTTAGCCTATTTCCCCCTTTGTAAAGCCACAGGACTTTTTTGAGAAATATTTGAGGTATATGATGTCAAAGGCAAATTTTGCTTGTGCTATAACAAGGTTTTTAAAAATTAAAAAAAATTTGGGACAATCATGGGATTCTAGAAATAAAAATAGGATAATTTCCCCCTTCTTGGCCATGTGAGTTAACAGTTTTTTCCTAACAACAACAAAATGTCTAATTTTTCCGCTGAATGTATGTGCTAATTTTGTCTGTTGATCTAATTCATTGCTTGCTAATGGGACTAGAAACTTTCCTTTTACCCTTAATATTCCTGTAATTTCATATGCTTATCCAGCTGGAATTTGTATTTTGTAGAACTAGGGCATATTGGAGCTATAAGAGACCTAGAGTAATCTCTCACTTTCTCAGAAGAAGAAAAAGCTAGAACTTTGGTATTTGGGGACTTGATCAAAATTGTGCATGAGTTATTCAGAAGGCTGGAATTGCAGCAGTTCTGATGTCTTACCTCCCTCTCTCTACTCTTTTCTTTGAGTTGCTGGGGATTGTATCCATGGTCTCCTGTGTGCTAAGTACATACTCTATTATGAGCAACACCACTGTAACCTCTGATTTTTTACCTTACTTTAGTTTGTTGATTCTCAGAGCATGTCTACCAGAGCAGTTGTAGTACTTGGGAACTTTTAGATGAGCTAATTCTGACCTCCCAACCCAACCCACTCCCACTGAATAGATAGTTCCATAAATCCTCCAGGTTGTTTAATCTGTTACCTGTTAAAACTTGGAAGCCACTACTTGGGTCTTTACATTTATGTACTATTTTTTGGAAGGCTGCTGGAGGCTCCAGGTAATTTGCTGAGTTTCATGGGAAATGGAAGGTCTTCAGTTTATCTTTCTGTTGTCTTTTGCTGCCATGTACATGCTTCACTTTTTAACAAGTCCAGCTTGTGTGTAGTTGGCAGCTTGTGGTCACCTTGACTGGTATGGAATTGTTGCTGGCGCATTTAGCTGTTGCTCATTTTTTCCTTGCTGCCAAGTATTGAATCTGAAATTTGACTGTCATTTAAACCCAACTACAGATTTTGGGGTCTTACTCTGGGAGATTGTAATTCAGTGAGATGAGGAAGGGGAATCTTTAATTTTTGAAAGCTCTGCAGCAGATTTTGATGCCAAACCATTTTTGGAGACCATTGCATTAGAGGAACAAAAGGTAGAACACGAATCAGGTTTTTGCTTTTTCTAAGTGGTACAGTTTGTGTTTGTTTCTCTGTATTTGGTGCTTGGTGGACAGGAGTTACCCAGAACGAGTCACTGTAGTTGCAATGCTACCTCTCAAAGCTGAAAGCAGGTTGAAATTCATTATTTAACAAGGTGCCCTTACTTTTTATAGTTTCAGTATGACAATAAAAAATAAAATTACTTTTTCTTGTTTTGCAAGAAGGCAGGTATCTTTGAAATTGAGTAAATGAAAATTAAAATAAGTACTGTTTTGTAAAGCAGGAAAATTCTTCTGGAACATTTTGAATATTTCCAGAAACGAGTATTTCATGGGAGATAAAGTGGTGGCATATGTGTTGTTATGTACACGTGTCATTTGTTTAATCATTTTAAGTATATGAACAAAAGCACAGATACATTTTTAGATGGAAATTGTGGAGGAAATACATAATTAGATTTTTCTGCTTTCTAAGAATTTTTTTTTTTCCCCTAAAAGAGCCCCACCAGATTAACACTTTGAAAAGTCCTAATCTGATGTTTGAATAGTGTTAGGTACTGATTTGGATGAATTTGATATTTGAGTCATATAATTAAACATTGTAGTTTTGATATCCCTTTAAAAATACATATTAACCAAGATATTTACTAGACAAATACTAACATCAAATTTTAAAACTGGTTCTTTAAAACTAGATTGATAATAGAGATGAATAGGCACGATGCCATTTTTTATATTTGTCATAACTAAGCAGGCTTTTTTATCACTTTTCATTTTAACAATGCATTTAAAAAATCTCACTCTTGGAATAGTGTTTTGACCAAAGTTACTATTTAACTGTGAATTTCCTGAAATTGACTATGGAAATTAATAGGCATTTTAAAATTATAATTTTAGGTGTGTTTTTTCTGCCAGGAGTGTCTGCATTTTGGAGGAAATCAATAAGGGGTCTTGACCCCCAAATTGCTTGTTTTCTGTCTAAAATAGGAAGAGTCCATTGCTGGCATTTTTGCTTTGTGGGCCCTGGATGAAGATATATTATTACCAAGCCAATATATTACTATGTAAAAATACCAAGGCAGTGTATTACAATGTAAAAAAAGTGTTCTGCCTTAAATATCTGAACAGATCCTTGGTTAGTGGAGCATATAAATTTGTGAAACCAAGGATGAGAGCTCACAGTTTGGGGTGCTTTCTTCATCTTCCAGGGACAAGTTGGGGTTTGTCCTTAAAATGGAGAAACTTTATCCCTGAGGAAGCTGAGGAAGCTTTAGCAGAGCTGTGGTGCCTCCGACAAATTCTGGAACTCAGGACTCTGATCTTCCCTTGTTGGTTGGGTCACCCCTCCTTAGGAAAGGCCAAGAAACTGAGGGCACACACCCATGATGGTAAGGGGATGGTACCCTTACTGATATCATCTTTATTTGCATACCTGCCAAGTGTGTAGGTGAGCTGGGCTCCTTTCCCTCCAAAACACACCCTTTTTAGGGCACAGGAATTTTTTTTAGACACAGGAAATAGAATAATTTTCAGAATAGCAGAGTAATTGGACATTGTTGTTGAAATGACATTGATATCTCCATGTAAGAATAATTGCTCCTCCTCCTTTAAATAATGTGAGTACCCTTACCCACTTATGTAGGTGTGCTCTTTAGAGACACCATAGAAATCTCAGATTCTCAGTAAGGCCACCATAACCTTCCACAGATGTGGGGAGAATGACGTCCTTCCTAAAGGTCTTTTTTGATTGGAAATAAATGCAGAGTTACCTCCATTCTGCCCCCAAGAGCTCGATTTTGTCAACTTTGTGTAACATTAATTTTTTAATGTATTTTGTTTGGTCAGTTTATAAAAAGATTGTTTTCTAGTGTCTCCGCGGTGGCTTGACTATTTTGTATTTTCATTGGTAAAATATGTATGCCCATGCTGAGTGGAGAGAAATAGATTAATAAAATTCACTGAACCACGATGGCATATAAAATTAATTAACAGTACCAGAAAAGCTGACACATTGTTGTGTGCAACTTTTTATTTCCAAACATCTAAAACATATTCAATTGTCTAATTACGGATAGATAGGACTTTGCAACATATATGTGTGCACAGAAACCATTCAGTGGTTCTTCCTAAACTTTAGTTTGTATCACAGTCACCTGGAAAGCTTATCAAAATGCAGACTGGTAGACTTCATCCAGTTTCTGATTCAGTATGCCTGGTTGAGGCCTGAGAATTTGCATTGCTAACACATTGCCTGCAGTTGCTGGCCCATTTACTGGATTCATACTCTGAGAACCACTGCTTTAGGGTGTTAGTCTTATGCTCTTAACATGTGAGGGGAAGGGAAACTAAATTATAGTCCCTTTTCTTTTCTCAGAAATGTTGGCTCTTCTAAGGAAACATTTAATATTTGTATACTATATCTGTGGTGCCAAGCACTGAACTAAGGTACAGTAGTGATAAATAAAAATGGCCTCTGCCCTGGGGAACTCACAGTTGGGGAGCAGGGGTTAAAATAACATCCAGCAATCATGATCAAATGTTCTGGAGAAGTAGAGTGGTGGAAATGCCAGGGGTAGACTTTCAGTTAGACTCTGAGGTATGGCTTAAATCAGAGATGTGAACGTTTTAGAGCTTTCAGTGATAGAAAACAATTGCTTAATAAGTTCACCACCACTGATTTAAGCTTTTTTTTCCAGCCTTATCCCTAAGGAATAAGTGAAAAAAATCAAGAATGTTCTGGAGGAAAGCATTTTATTAAGTCACCAGTTTCTTTGATTTCTGAGGCATCAGAAGCTATGTATTCAGACATTCCTGAGTTGACATTGTCGGTTCTCTACTCTAGCTTTTGTAGGAGTGTTTTTTTTTCTTTTTAAATTTTAAAATTGCAATTTCAGACACTGTCCACTAGGGCAGCAGGATTTGTAACAAGACTAAGTTAGGTGATCTTGGTTGAACTGATTTATGAGATGGCTTAAAAAATTCATGAAGTACCAGGGGAACTTTCTATAGCAGGATCAGCATGCCACTTTTTTCCTTCTTCTGAAATAGATCAGAGATTTTATGACAGCACAGCAGTTTATAGGAGAGCCTTCTAGATCATGACCCTGCTGTTTAAGACAGACACAAGGAGAAAGAGGGAGAATAGGATATTCTTTTTTGAAACCTTTGTTTTCTCAACTCGGAGCAGTAATGTGGCTAAAGAAAATCTGTGCATAACTTCAGTAGTGAATAGAACTGTCTAGGGCAAGTTTTCATCCCTGGGTGATCTTCTGCAGCTTTGTTGGTTTTCTCAAGGAGTATCTCAGGCCATTAATAATGGCTCCGTAATTTAAAGCACAATGAAATGTGTCTTTGGGTGTGAGTAAGTTCGTGGTTTTGTTCCTTCTTTGTGATAGTCTTCTGTAGACAGGAACAAAAGATGTAGCCCAAACCCAGTGATGTTTTAGTTATTTTATTGATTGCTCATTTCTAGTCTTTGACACCATGTGCTACTTACTGATCTAATAGAAAAACAAGATAGCATTAGATGAACTAGATTTTGATGACTTTTCTACTAAAACAGTTTGTGTGTGTGTGTGTGTGTGTGTGTGTGTGTGTGTGTGTGTGTGTGTGTGTGTGTGTGTGTGTGTGTGTGTGTGTGTGTGTGTGTGTGTGTGTGTGTGTGTGTGTGTGTGTGTGTGTGTGTGTGTGTGTGTGTGTGTGTGTGTGTGTGTGTGTGTGTGTGTGTGTGTGTGTGTGTGTGTGTGTGTGTGTGTGTGTGTGTGTGTGTGTGTGTGTGTGTGTGTGTGTGTGTGTGTGTGTGTGTGTGTGTGTGTGTGTGTGTGTGTGTGTGTGTGTGTGTGTGTGTGTGTGTGTGTGTGTGTGTGTGTGTATGTGTGTTTATGTGTTTATGTGTTTATGTGTTTGTGGTACTGGGGAGAGGGTCTTTCAGAGTTGCTGCGTTTTCCAGGAAGGATTTGAATTTATGATCCTTCTGTCAGCTTTCCATAGTGCTGGGAATACAGGTACTAGTGTGCCTGCCAGCATTCCAAAGGGTTTTAAAAATAGCCCTTACCCACTGAGTTCTGGTGTCCCTAGTCCCTGCTCTCTGATGTTGTCATCTGTGTGCCTGGTGCTTCTCCTTGGTAGGATCTCTGATGTCACTATCTGGCTTTCCCGTTTTGGAAGCTGTCTTGGAAGTGTCCTGTAGGTTGCTGTGATGGCCTTGCAGAGCATGCAGCCTGGGGGTTAACACAGAAGCGTGTGCATGATCCCACTGGAGACAGTGTGCCAACATATCAAATTTGCATGCTAATGGAAGCCAGAACCACTTTGTTGTAGGTTGCATTTTGAGATTTGAATACATGCATTTGAACTCAGATTTACTCACAGATAAGTTCTGAGCTTTTAATTGATTAAACTGTGGAATTCTCTACTGTGTATGCTTGGCAAAATATAAGTGAAGAAAGGTTAGGGGTAGTAGGTCCATATACCAGGAAACAGGCACAGATCATCTAACATAGGTAAAATAGGTTCCCCAATATCACCTATAACTTTTGACTGTCAATTTTTGTTTGTATTTTCTTTATATTCTTGTTAATATTAAATTTGTATGAGATCGCATAAAGCAAAGTACATAAAGCAATAGAAATGAAACTAGGAGAATGGTTACTAATATTTCCTAAAACATGAAATTTGTATAAAGGTGAAAGTAAAGAGTGAAACTTTCATTTGTGGGATTGATGAAAATTTTTGCTATTATCTTAATTACTGCTCTTTATTTATAAGTAAATAATACACTCATGATTCAAAAAGCAAAGATATATAAAAATACAGAGAGCAAGGTCTCCATCCCTGAACCTACATGCTCTGTTCCTCAGCCTCTGATAAGTACTTTATTTCTTATTTATCTCCAGAGAAAATAGAATTACATTTATGTATACTGTTTTTGTCCCTTATTTACATCACTTAGTATATTATAAACAATATTTTGCTCTTTCCTGTAGATATCAGTACATCTTGGCGATTAGTTGATCTCAGCAGAGACAGCTTTCTCATTCTTTTTTAGCTGTACAATATTCCATTGCATAATAGTATCATAATTTAGTTAACCAGCTTGACACTTGGATTGTTTACAGTCTTTTGCTAGTACAAATGTTGCTGCAATGAATATTTTTGCTTCATCTATAGCGTATGTTCCTTTGTGGGATAATTCCCAGAAGCAAAATTGTTAGTTAAAAATATGTGTGCATTTGTAATTTTAAGTTAATTGTTGAATTCTTTAGCAGAGATTGTTGTAAGTTATATTCTTACCTGTTTAAGAATAGGGATCTCCTCACGGTCTTGTCTGAAGGTATAGTGACAAGCTTTTGATTGTTTTTGCCAATCCAACGTGAGAAAATTTGTATCTAGAAGAGGTTATAATTTGCATTTATCATCCTTTCCTGTGCCTGAGTTCTAAACTGTTTCTTTTCTATCATCAGCAGTACTGTTATATTCCTTGTCTGATTTTTCTGTTGTGTTTTTATTATTTCTTTTTCTAAATACAGTTTACTTTGAAGTACTCTTAGATTTGTAGAAAATTTACACAGATTACTTTTTCTCTTCCTGTTGCCATCATTAATCTTTTAATTATTTTAGATGATTTAGGGAAGGGCAGGTCTTCTGGAATTCTAGTGCTTATCATAGGTGTGTCAGCCCAACAAAGGATGCAAATCCAATTCATTATGCCTTTGCTGCCTCTGGGGATTTTCCATGTAGACTGACAGAATTAAAAATTCAGCTGAGCCTCTGACTGTCCTCCATTGTGAGGCATATAATTCAGAACCTATCTCCCATTACTCTTCTTTTACTCATATCAGTTATTAACTAGACAGGTTATTGCAGTGAAAACCTGGCCTTGAGTTTGTATTTCTTGAGATTTACTTGTAATAATAAATATGATTTTCAAGCAACTGAATCTTTCACAGACCAAGGTTTGAACACATTAAATATTTGGTGGTTTCTCTCCCTCTCTGTATCACATGCTAATCGAGAGACTGAGTGGCTATAATTTTTCTGTAGTTTTGTGCTTATATTCTCTTCTGTCAGTTGGTTCTTGCAAGGACCTAAAATGTAGCGAGTTAGGCATTTTTCTCAGATGGAAACAACTTTCAAGCCATGGGTTCAATAAGGGCCAATCTACCTTCAAATCTAAGAGCACTTGCTCTTGAAACAGACCTCCTGGATTCAAATTCTTGCTTTGCTACTGCTGTGTCCTGTTGGATAAGTTACTTAACTTGTGCATCACTCCTCATTTATAAAGTGGGGATAGTAATAGTACTTGGCTTATTGAGTGCTTGTGAGGATTAAATGTGATGCTACATGTAAAGTGCTGTGTTTAGCTATGTGTAGCAGAGCCTATGCATCATGAAAGCTCAGTAAATATTGGTTTAAAGTAATATAAATCAATGGTGTGAGAGACGGTAGAATAAAATAGTTTTGGACATTTGACTTTTCTTTTACATCATCAGGATTGCTTTCTTCTACTACCTTTACCTCTTGAGGAACTCAACCTACTAAGTGATATTCCATTCATTCACGTAGTACTGAGTATTTAACAAATGTGATGCTGAGAAAGTTTATGGGTTAGATGCTGCAAGGCACGTTTGCGGACCTTGTACTCCAATAGGAACCTGAGCATGGGGGCTATAAACGGAAGGTCAACTGGCATCATTTTCCTCCTGAGTAGACTGTGAGAAGGCAGAGAATTGAAGTTCTTTATTCTTTGCCTAGGGTGATGAGTACATACCATTTGAGCTGGGAACCATTAGCAGATGAAATAGGAATGGGAGATACATTCTAGGCATTGATAATTAACATTTGTTTAGCATTTTTCATTTTGGGAAACATTTTTATTTCATTTGCCTCAGGTAAATCTCAAAATAGTTTTGAGATGTTGTCTCCAGTTCACAGCTGGGGAGCAGGAAGGGTTAAATAGGTTGTCTTGTTTGCCAAGGGTCACACACCTCCTGGTGGTAGAGTTGGAGTTTGATTATGTATCTGTGGGTATTTCTTTTTGGTGTCTATTTTTCAGTGTTTAAGATCAAACCCAGGACCTCACACATGCTAGGCACGGTGCTTCACCACTGTGCTACCTCCTCAGGCCACCTTTGGTCTCTTTAAGTGAATGGACTGGCACAAACAAATGACATCCTCCTAGAAGAGGATGTCAGCAAAAGAGAAATCTGGAATAGTTCATAGGTGTTCCTGGTTTTAGATTATGTACTTGCTAGATCTTAGAACTAGAAGGAAGCCTGAGATTAATAACATTGCTGTGCTTTTGAGGGACTTATGCTGATGTAGTCCTGGAAGCAACTCTCTGGAGAGGTCAGGGAGTTCCCCTTGATTGTTGTGATCAGAATGCTTGTCTTCAGAGGATTGATGAGCTATTGACTGGAATGCAGTTTTCCTGGTAAGTACAAATAAAAGGACTGTAGTGTAGTATTTAGTTGTGGTTCTTGTTGTGCAGGGACAAAAGGAAAGGCAGAGATAGAGTGGAAAGAAATGAAAGTGAATGGGTGATTTTTTTAAGAAAGCCAGTGAGGTACAATCACTATGGAAATAAGTATGGTGATTCTTAATAAAACTAGAAATACAAATTCCATTTGACCCCTCTATTTCCCTTGTAGGTATCTTCCTGAAAGAGTTAAAGACATCATATTACATGTACCTATGTTTATAGTACCACACAGTTCGTGATAGCTGAATCTTGGAAATAGCCTATATGTCCATCAACAGATAAATGGGTAAAGAAAGTGTGTTTATCACAACTAAGTACTACTCTGCCATAAAGAAGACTAAACTGGAGTTACCTGTTGGAAAATGGGTGTTACCTTGAGACTATAATATTAAGTGAAGTAAATACGACACACAAACTTTTAAATATCACATGGTTTTTCCTATATGAGAAATCTAATATATAAATAAAGTACAAAATAAAAGGCAGACAATAGGACCAAAAAAGAAAAAAGTTATTGTAATCCAGCATGCGCAATGTATCTAAAAGTGTACCTTGGTTTAGAATAATTGTTTTATATTTTTTTTGCTTTTTATTCTGCATACCTCTGTTTATGATAATTGACTTGATAAAAATTTAAATAAATGTGATGCTGGCAAAACAAACAAACAAAAACAACAGGATGTGTTGTGTGCATGTACCAGATCTCCACAATGAGTATAATCATTATGTATTGCAAACATGTACTAAAAAAAGTAAAAATTGAATAAAAAGAATAGTAACAATAACCAAAGAAAGCCAGCGAGATTCTTGTCAAAGGTACATCGTTAGTGCCTGTGGGACAGTCACTTGAAATCTGAAGGACTTGATATTTTGGAATTTCTTAG
The DNA here is from genome assembly GCF_012274545.1 of Fukomys damarensis. NCBI lineage: Eukaryota > Metazoa > Chordata > Mammalia > Rodentia > Bathyergidae > Fukomys > Fukomys damarensis. The sequence goes on from NW_022900929.1 coordinate 21,154,179, forward strand.
TTCTCTGACCTGTGGACTACCTTGTATGAGTGAAGTCATCCATTGCTGTGGTGCAGACTGCTTTTTTACAGGCTCTTAAGTTTGCGCTTGAGTGATTTCTGGTTTGGGTGTCAGAAGGGCTCCTGTGGGCCAGCATGGTCAGTGTTACCTATTCTCTTGTTAGAGATGCACATCTGTGGACCAAGCTTCGGATAGCCCGAGTCTCCCATGGGTAGGGTCCAAGGTTGTACTTCATCAGTATCTCCAAGTCATCTCTTTGCATTTTAAGGTTTTGCTAGTGCAGAGGACTTCACACCTTTTCCTGTTGGGTCTCTGCTTATGCGATAACCTGCAATTGACAACTATTAAAGTTCTGTTAATGGAGGCACAATACAGACGCAAGGTTGACTCCAGAGTGGGTCCCACCTTTCCAGGAGTTTAAAGTCTAGATAAGGACACAGAATTGTTTATAGGTAAGTACAAAGACAGAAACTGTTCAGATTTAGTAGGGGAGGCTTAGAGGATGCCTGTGGCAGTGTGAAGGGTAGGCGTCTCTGTAAGTGTGTGCAGTCTCTGTAGGTGTGTGCAAAGGAGAGGAACAGTACCTTGTTACTGGACTCCTGGGTAATCCTACTCTGTTTTGCAGCTTCTCTGGAATCCTGCAGGATGGCTTATTTGAGCCAGCTCCTCTTGGCCATACTAGTGTATCTAGACACCTATCAAATACCTGTTTGGCTTTTCCAGTCACTTGATTGGGTCTACTTTATTTGCCTGATAAGTGGTTTAAAAACAGGCAAGGTTATCAAGCTGACCTATGGAAGGACATCCTGACTACTATCTTGGTTTGCATTTCCTTTCCTCATCATCGCCTCTTCTTAAAAGGCTGCATATCCACCATTGTGTAGAAGAAAAAATTGATTTGTCACTGAATTTCCAAGCCTCAATCTGAGAGAAATGTAAATGTTGTACTGGCCTTTAGTACTGTGCCTTCAAACCTAGATTTAGAGCTGATCTTTCAGAGCAGGTTAGGTATGAAAATAGCAGGTTGAAGGGTCAGAGGGAACTGTTTGCTCTCCTCAGCTGGTTTGGTCAGGGTAGAAATATTAATATTAATACAGTGCATTTAAACAATAACTGAGGGAAGAATTGTAAACCTTAGTAAATATCAGAGATGGTAAGTGCTAAAAATAAGAACTCTGTGGAGTTGTTTTGTTCTTTAAAAAGATTGTTTATTGGTTAGAAGTGTCAATCTGTTTGTTTTACTAGCTTTTAAAAATGTGTGTATATAAATTATTTAGAATATAAACTAATTAGGCAGACCAGGTTTTCTGTCCTTTATTATTTTCTTCTTAAAAGAGATTTCATCTTGGGAGGCCGCCTCTCCTTTCTATCTTCCTTTACTCTGGCTCAGCTGCTTGCAGTTCCTCCTGACTTATCACTCACGCTGTAGTCCCTGTTCCTAAACTGTTCACTGTGCCAGCACAGTGGTCTTTTAGAAATTGTAAATTTTGCATGTTGAAATAGTTGACGTCCATAGGATAAACTGTTTTTTTCCCCTCCTCACTCCTTTCCTCTATTCCTCTCTTCTCTCCCCTGCCTTCCACCCTCCCCTCCCTTCTCCTCCTTTCTCCTCCCCTCCTCTCCTTTCTTCTTCCCTCCTTCACCTCCCTCGTTCTTCTCACCTCCCACCTTTCTTTCTGTATCTCCCTACCGTCCCTCCTTCTCCAGACTGTTCTCAAGTACCTGGGACCAAATGATTCTCTTGCCCAAACTCTAGAGTACATGGGACTCTAGCTGTTCAGCATTGCTCCAGACTACTATTCTCTAAACTTCTTAGTATCCTGTATGAAGCTCCTTAACAGTCCACCTGCAAAATACTGTTTTATTCACATTTCTGGGCTTTTTCTTCCCTGTGATTCAGCCCACAGAACTATCTACACACAAATTATAACCAGTAGCAGTTCTGCATTGATGGGACAATTCAAAACTCCAGAAATGCACTCTCTAGTTACACTATTAAGATCAAGAACAAAGAGTTTTTTCATTTGCCTGAGGTCATGCACCATCCTAAGTGTTAGAGCTGGGATTCATATTCAGATATTTTGACTATGGTTCATATTTTATGTGTAGGTGCTTACCTGATGTTTCCTATGCCAGGAGTATCTTCCCTTTTTTCTTTCTTTTCAAACCTGGGAACTTATAGGTCATAGGTATTCTAAACAATGTGTTTTCATAAATCTTTGTGCCTATGTCAGTGTAGCCTGCTAATGTAATTGATATTAGCAGTAGTACTTCCTGGTACAATTAGTAGGAGCTCTTTCCAGTTCTTGTTCTTTGTTTCCCACACAAAAAGAAGTGCTTAATAAACATTAGGGAATGAATGCATGGATTGATGATAGGATAATTACATGGCTAAATAATGAGTCTGAGTGGTTAGGTCCTTTTTGATTTGAAGAAAGTGACTCTTGACCAAGATAAAGGTTGAAGAATTACTACATGGAAATAATGCATGCCATTTCACTTATATCAGATTATACTCAGGAATGGCCCAATAAGTGAGAATCGACAAATATCAACAAAGTATCAAGTATCAAAGAATAGTTGGCCTTTCGTTTGTGTCTAAGGGGAAATTCAGTGGAAGAGTTTGGAATGGATTTGTTTACAGGTACCTTTGCTTTTCAAGAGTTAATTATCTAAGTTGTACATGTATTAGTTTGCTAGGGCTGCTGTGAAAAGTTCCAGAGACCAGCTGACATACCCAGAAGATATTTATTTCCTCACAATTCTAGAGCCTGGAAGTTCTTTACCAGGTTTGGTTTCTTCTGAGGCTGATCTCTTTGGCTTGTTAAGTGCCCATCTTGCTGACATCTTCCCTCTTGCTGACATCTTCCCTCTGTGTGTGTGTGTGTGTGTGTGTGTGTGTGTGTGTGCGCGCGCGCGCGCACGCACACGTGCGCTTGCATACGTGCAGATTCCCCTTTTGACTTTTCCTTTTTTTTTCTTTTTGTGGTACTGGGGATTGAACCCAGGGTCTTCACACTGAACTACATTCACAGACCTCCATACTTTCTTCTCTCTTACCCTCCCTCCTTTTCTTCCTTCTTTACTTTCTTTTTGAGGCAGGATCTTGCTAAGTCACTTAAAGTGCTCAGGCTGGGCTTGAATTTACTATCCGCCTTCCTGAGCCTCCCCAAATGCTGGGATTACAGGTTTGTGGGACTATACCTCTGTTGTCTTTTTGTTTACTTCCTTTGAGCAGTTGTGTTTCACTTGAGAGAAGTCTGGAGGAGGAAGAAATATGGAAGAAAAGAATTCTATTTTGAAAGCTACTGATGAAAATGAGATTTTGATATTGCTTGTAGATTTGTATTGTCTTGGCACATTCTGGTCTGGTATCCTGGACAAATGAAAGCTAACTGTATGTTGGCAGACCAGAAAAATATCTATTCTGTAAAAATAGGAAGGGAAGTTGATGATGCTACTGCTTTTTAACCAGTCTGCAAACTTTCTTTCAGCTCTTCCTCTTAGTAGTAACTCAAGGACTTGGTGAGCAGACTCAGGACAGGGTCTAGGACAGTTCAGACTTGGACCTCTGTCATGGCTAGCACCTGGTGGCACCTAGCAGATGTTGTGAAATATTTGTCAAATTGAATTACTTTACTTAAGCAGTATACTTTGTTCTTTTCCAAACCTTTTTGTAAAGAGTCTTATTCTACTTTTTCTAATCCTGCCCTTCTCTTCAGTTCTCAATTCTGGCTTGTGTCTTTTCTTCCCAGTCTTTTTGTAATCATCAAGAAATTTATTAACTGGAGACAAAGTTGACTAGACATTAAATAATTGCAGGTGTGCAGCTGAATTGAGATACTGTCCTTTAAGTAGGTATTTACAGCTGCTTGTGTAGTATTGTGTTATGAGATTATACCTCACCTCATTTGGTTATATGATACCTAGCATATTGTAAGGTAAAAGAGTGATGAAGTGTCTGCTCTTTAATAATACCAAAAGGCTGGTATATTACCAGGAAACCAACATAAAAGGTACTAGTCGGGTAGATCTGAGCTGTGACCTGTGATATTTCTCCTTTCTTGAAATCTTATTTCCTTTGCCTTATTTGTGATAGGGAACACCTGAATTGTTTCTTGGCTTGAGACTAGTTGTCACATTTCCAAAGTTTCTTTTGGTCACCTTAACTATGTAAAGCAAAACGTTTTCCATTTCTTCCTAAGAGATGTGCCATAGTTTCAGCAGTTAGTTCTTTCTGTGCTTTCATTATCTGATCTTATCTGCATGCCTTGTATACAGAGTTGCCCTACCATAAGGATTCTTAGCTTGTGAATTTAAAATTATTGTAGAGCAACCAGTTTGTTTTCTTTGGTTTGTTTCATCATTTCTAACAATCTTTATAGGGAGATAACAATTTATATAATTGTAAGTACTAACCTAAAAGTATACCTTAATGTTGGCTAAGGTATAAAGGTGTAAAAGATTACTTGATTGCACTATGCAGTGAGCCTAATGTTTATAATATCTGGTATACATGGATCTCTTCTAAAGACCTACAGGGACAACAAATGTCATACAAAGGCTAATACATTCATACAAAGATTGGCCACTTACCAGCTTAGCAGATTTGGGCATGCCACTTAAATATCTTAATCTTTAGTTTCCTCATCTAGGCAGTTGTTAGGGTCACAGAAATTTAACAAATATTTGCATGCTGACAATGTGTCAAACTGAAGTTTGGATTCTGAGGATAAATCTGTGAACAAAACAGACCTTGTATTAACATCTGAATCTGGTTTTAAAAGTGGTGGAAAGACATGATAGGTATCATTTATGAAAAAAATTAAAATCTTGTTTGATAACATTTGGTAATTGAACTCTCCTATCTTGGTAGGGAGGTCTGAAGAAAGCCAGTCCCTATACTTGTTCATACCATGAGGTATCATGAACAGCCATCCATTTTGGTGGTTTTGGCTTTTTGCAGTGCTGAGATTCAAACCCATGGCACATAGTAGACAAATGCTCTACTACTGAACTACCCTCTTGCCCCTAGCCATCTACTTTGATGACTTTGGCTGTTGGAAAAAAAAATGGCTAGAGTCTGTGCTTTTGGAATTTTTGACTTAGCTTTGGAATGGTGACTGTAGACCCTCTTCCTCTGGGTCACTGCTGTGTAGGCTGTCAGTGAGCTGGCAGAAGGGGTCTCTAAGAATGAGCTCTGGATGATGTGTTTGATCCTTTGAATCTCTTTGTGAAAGCCCAGTTTGTTCAAGTACTCTGAGTGGCTTGGAGAGGACACTGTGGTCTTTAGCTTACCAAGTCCTGTCTGTTAACACTGCTTTGCAAATACAAAGCAGAAAAAAAATATTGTGAGGCATCAGTTTGATCAGCTCTCCTAAACTTTTTCATGAGTGACCAAAAGAAAAATCTTGAGACTTTCAATTTTTTTTGTAGGTGACTGCTAGAAACTGGTAATCTTTCAGAAACACTTTGGCTAGTGGGAGTTTAGTGTTTAGACATGGGAGGATACTAGTGACTGTGTCAGTTAGGGTTCACTAGATGTTTTACAAAGTAGACTTACAATGGCTGACTGCAAAAGGGCCATCTGCATGCTGACTAGTAGAGAATAGAATCAAAAGTTGAAGGCCTGGCGCTCACTGCAGTCTGTGAGTCTGTATTGGGAAGCTGAAGGTCAGTGTTAGAGAGCTGAAGAGTCTGCCAGGATTCTGGAGACAGACATCCGAAGGTGATGGCAAAGACTGGAGCTCTCCAAAAAAGCAAAAAGTAAGGCTTCCTTTTTCTTTCCCTTTTCATTCCACCAAGACCATAAGTCTGTTGGTCAGTGCTGACCACATCCAGGGTGCAGCTTCTCTCTTTGCTAACTAATCCACTGGGTGTTTCTTAAATTGACACCACTATTAACTATCACAGTGGCAAAATACCATTTCCTTTGGCAATAGCCAAAGTGATCATCTGGGAATCTGGAGCTGTCTTGAGCATGGGTGGTTGCTCTTGCAAGGGCACAGATGTGTCATTCACCCCTCCCACACTGTGCTACCTGATGGTACTACTTGAGGTACCTTCTACACTACTTGAGGTATTTAAATGAGGCCCAACACACAGTTTAAATTATTTTGAGAAATAAATGAGGTCAGAGTTAAGATCCCATTTTGAAGTGGCAGCGTAGTTTAATTTCCTTTACATTCTCTCAAGGAGTGGGAATAAATACTCGATAATGAAGAAATACATGTTTTTTTGTGGCTTTTTGCTGAATTTTTATTTAAGACACTCTGTTGTAGGTAAAGGATATAGAATTTGTTTGCTTTTTGAGAGTCTTCTCAATTTGTGTATCTTTGACACACAACCAGTCCTACATTGAATTCTGTTTATTGTTACAAAGGCATGAAACTGATAAAAGGGTGTTACTTGGTTGTTTACCAGAGTCCCCAGAGTAGCTCAGGCATCTCTGATGATACAACTGATGCCCTTGCTGCCTGGCTAGATGCTTGTGTACTAACTATGTATTTGCTTCCTTAATGAGAGTTAGCAGCACATCTCAAAGCCCAATTGCTGTAGAGATTGTTGCAATGAACAAACCTAGGAGGATTGCCCAAGATTGGCTAGTGACCAGGGTTAGAGTACATTGGAAGAATTGACTTGCTAGCAGAAAGGAAAAGTTTAGAACAGTTTCTTACTGTTTGGTAGCATTTATTATTGTGAAACCCTGTTCCTTGACCAAGAATGGGCTAGCATGGCACATCTGGATTTAAACTAGTTGGTGTGAATCACAGAATGGAGCTTTCTGTGTGTAGTGTGTGTAAGTTATGAACCATATGGTAAGAGTTGACCCTAGAGGAATAAAAGCCTGAGCAGGAGGTGACAGTGTGCTGAGCCCTAAAAGTACAATAAGAAATGTTGATTCCATAATATTTTTATGAAATGTAACTTATCACAACTGATCATTTTGATAGGTTAGCTTTACCTATAGGAGACTTTAGTGACTTCTTAAAAATAACACATTTCTGGGCCGGGGATTTAGCTCAGCGGTTCGGTAGCCTGCCTTGCAAGCACAAGGACCCGAGTTCAAGCCTCGGTACCAAAAACAACAACAACAACAAAACAAAACAAAAAAACCCCACATTTCTGAAATCTTTTGAGTACACCATAGTGTGGATAAAAAGGCTTTTTTGTTTTTGTTTTTATTTTTTTCTTGGTACTGGGGGTTGAATTCAGGGCCTTTGAGCTGAGCTGCATGCCCAGAAACTCACCCCCATCTCCCTAAATTGCCCATGGTGGGCTCATACTTTTCATCTGTCTCTAAGTTTGTTGCAAGAATATCTGACTTTTAAGACGAAAAAACTCCCTCCAAAAAAGGGGATTTTCCTTTATTGAATCTTTTCATCATGAGGATTTTGTCCTTTTAAAGTAAACCCAGAACTGTAAACTTTTTATTATGGGAGGAGTTGGGAGTAGTTAAAAATGAGACAAGGTGGAATCCTTATTTCTTAGAGAATTTTCCTATCCTTTGAGTAGTGTCTGTGGAATGAATTTTACTTATTGCTTCAGTAATATTAGACAAAACATCTTAATTTCTTTTTTTAGTTTCCACTACCAAAACTTTCGCAAAAATGCCAGACCATTCCCAATTTAGCCAGATAAGCTAAGCCAAATATGAAGTGATCTAGGTTGACTTTTTTAAAGACCAAAAGATCCTAACTTTACTGCTTGGGGGACTTCTTGAAAGCCAGCCCTTAAGATCATTTTCTAGCTCCTTTTTTTGTCAAAAAACAAAGCAAAATCAAATTAAACAAGTCTCCTTATTCCTATAAGTAATTTCTGAATTACCCCTTTATATACCTCACTTGTGTGCAGCTTGCAAGTGAATGTCACTTTGAGAGCTACAGTTTAACAGTCTTTAGATCTTAATTAACTCATGAGATTGCATCCTTTTGAAGCTGTATACCACAGGTTGTTGGCTAGTTTTCCAAAAGCAATTAAAATGCCCACTGTTATAATTAAGCTTGTTACCAGTTGTGTGTTCTAGTTATAAAATGTATTTGGCAATTAAGGAAATGGGGATTGAGGTTTTTGGCTTGGCTCTTTGAAATGCAGTAGACTAGCTTCTACCTTGATCTATTAGGAGAATGACTGGTTTAGGTATCTGGTAGTGGGTTGTATCATAGGTCCTGGAGGATTTATTGTTACTCCTTAAGTAAGAGAAACTTCAGGGTTTTATACAAAAGCTAATATTAGCCAATGTGAGTTCTGATTATGTCACTGGATATATGGAAGTCAATCCTTAAAGTTCCAAATAATTTCTTAGCTGAAAGTCTTTGTCTTAACTTTAAATAGATGACTTTACTCTTGACAGTGAAAATTTAATTTGTTAAACTAACACCTCCATTCCTCTGGTTAAATTTCATTCTGATTGTTGAAAGGGAGAGACATGTAAAGTGTTGCAGGTTCAACATGTAGTTATTGTCTGTCTGAATTGTACAACAGGCCTTGGCAGGTTGTTAAACTGAGTACCCACCATCTCAAAGTGAGATTTATCTCAGCTGGCTTATGGGAGAAGATGTAGCTGTCACAGTAATCTAGGTGGTAGATAGGATCTTAGGGATTTGTTTTATATATGTGTCTTTTATACTTTTTTTCTTCCTACTAACCCTTTTTGACATTTTTTGGGATGTGAGGGGTGCCTTAACACCAGAGTGGCATGATGACTGTGACCATGGGGCAAATGGATCAGTTAGTGGCAAGTAGAAATAGTATTTAAAATGTGATTGAGCTTTTTTTATTTTGAAATGGACCACTTAGTTTATGTAGGGCTGGGTCATTGCTTTGTGCTTCCATGCAATTAACATCAAAATGAAGGCTTAAAAAAATGAGTTTAACATTTAGAGCAGGTAGGAGCAAGGCTTCTTATGATGTTAAATTCAGAGGAAAAAACAAAAGGCAGATGTTTTGTAATTACCATTTGGTTTTGAGGATTACTAGGAAGATAGGATCTTATTTTATATTTACTTCTCTCCAAAATTCATTTAAATTTGTGATTAATGATATAAATTATTTTCTTTGTTGGATAGAAAGATTAGAATTATTAGAGATAAACTTTTCTTGGGAAAGCCACTGTTCCTTTGTGGTTCTCTAGATATTTCCATGGTATGCTCATAATAGTATAAAATAAATTTAAAGGCTTGTGGGTATGAGGGCATTTGGTTCTTTTAAATCCATTTATACGAGCACTTCCTGTGCTTTCTTTGTAACAAATTTTCCAAAATTTATTTCTAGCTTTGTAAAATAGAGGGGGTGAAAAACCAATTAAATTATCCGCTTTCCTCCTTACTTGAGTTCTGCCATTTTTTCCTATGTACAGAACAAAATAAAACCAGACAAAAGATTATAGGTTCTGAAGAAATGACCATCCTTGAAATGTTTATTTGTGCATTAGATGTGGATTTTTATGGTTAAAATACAGCATAATTATCATAAAGTCACACACCTGAAATGAGATGTGTGGGTGAGATGAGACTAACCTAGAATAAAAAACAAAAAAGAAACAGCAGGATTTAGAATATCTATTGTTGCTTTTGTAGGTCAGGTGGTTGGTCAGCTATGATGTCTTTTGCTTCATAAAGCTGTATAGGGCCTCTAAATTCAGGATAATACCCCTTATTTGTGTTTGTGTAGACTTCATATTCCTTTCATCATGGCACTTTCTGTGCTGTTATATTTGTGTGATTTCTCAATTTAATTCTTAAGCTATTTAGGACATGAGATGATGCTATGCTTTTTATTTATACTTTTATTTTTCTCTGTTTCTATTCTAAAAGTGGAGGTACAATTGACATACAATGAACTTCACATATTTAAAGTGCGTGATGTATTAAATTTTGACATAGTAATTTACCCATGAAACCATCCTACTACAGCTAGGATAATGAACATACTCATCACCCTAAACTTTCTTTGTGTCTGTCTCTTTTTTTCCTCTACGTTCTCCTTTGTCTCTTTCTGTTCCCTATCTCCGGGAAACCATTGATCAACTTTCTATTGCTGTATATTAACATTTCCAGCAATTTCATGTAAATGAAATTTTCTGTAGTATGTATGTACTGTTTTCTTTTGGTTGGTTTATTTCACTAAGCACAATCACTTTAAGTTTCATCCATGGATTCACCAAAGAATAATGTTTCATTTATCTGTTGGTGAGCATTTTAATTTTTTTCTTGTTTGGCTCATAAATAAAGCTGCAATGAATATTAGTATACAAATCCTAGTATAAACATACACTTTTGTTTCTCTTAGGTAAATAGGATTATATAGCTATATGTGTAACTACAGGAACTTGTGGGTGTGTTTAGGTGTTTGTTCTACTTTACATTCCCCACCAGCAGTGTATTATTATTATTCCATTTCCTTCACATTTTTGCCAACACACATGACAGTTCAGCATTGTAAAGAAATTTTAGACATTCTAATAGATACATAGTGAAATTTCATTGTGGTTTAAATTGCCTTGCTAATGATTGGTGATGTTAAACATTTTTTCATGTGGTTCTTATTTTGTGAAACATCTGTTCAAATATTTTAAAAAATATTACGCATGCCTGCGTGTGTGTGTGTGTGTGTGTGTGTGTGTGTGTGTGCGTGTGTGTGTGTCTGTGTGTCTGTGTGTCTGTGTTACTGGGAATTGAATCCAGGGCCTTTAAACTGAGCTACATCACTAGCTGTTTTTCGGCTTTGTATTTTGACACAGAAACATTCTCAGTTGCTCAGGCTGTGCTCAAATTTGTGAACCTCCTGCCTCAGCCTCGTGGAGTGCTGAGATTGTAAGTGTGAACTATTATGTCTGGCTTGGCTTTTTTTTTTTTTTTATTACTTTCAGGGTTTCTTTATGGTATGTTTTGGATTCAAGTGATTTATCAAACATATGATTAGACATGTATTTTCTCAGCCTGCGTATTTTCATTGTTAAGTATAAGAACAAATGTTTTAAATGTTGATGAGTTTGTTCTTTTATAAATTAAACCTTTAATGTCATAGCTAAGAAATCTACCTAAAATCACAAGGTTTTTTTCTTTTTTAAAGAAAATGTTCATTTATTTATTTGTTTGTTTGTTTTTGGATGGTGGTAGAAACTGGACCTAGATCCTCTACACTGAAATATAGGGTCCACACCTTTAAAAAATTTTTATCTTATGACAGTATTTTGCTAAGTTGCCCAGGTGAACTTAGATCCTCTTGCCTCAGCCTCCTAGAATAGTGGGATTATAGGTGTGTGCCATTGCACTTGGCTTTTCATTTCAAGGTTTTATAGTATTAGGTTTTATGTTTAGGTCTGTGAGTTATTCTTAATTTTCATATAAGGTGGAAATATGGATTACAATTACTTTTTCATATGGGTAGCCAGTTTTCTTTAACATTATTTATTTAAAAAATATCCTTTCTGTACTAAATTGCCTTTGTGCTTTTGTTGGGAATTAGTTATCCATATTATGTATGATCTATTTAAATGTCCTTTGTTCATTATATTGGTCTTCATATCTGTTTCTTTCCCAGTACTTCATTGTTACATATACTACCTTGTTGTAAAATCGAATAATAGCTTTCAACTTTGCTTCTTTTTTTTTAAAAAAAAAGTCCCTAAAATCTTGTTTCTTTGCCTTTTCATGTCAATTATAGTGCTACCTTGTCTAAAAATGTCCTCTGGGATCTTTATCAAAGTTACATTAAAATATACAGATCAGTTTGAGTAGAGTTTGCTATTATATTTAATCTTTTAATTCACCATCATAGCTTTTTTATTTTAGCCTTTGAAAATTTTTTCCCATTAGCATTTTGTAGTGGTCAATGTATTTGTCATATACATATTTTATACTGAGTTTTTAAAATGTAGCTTTCATTTAAAAGGCTCAGAGACTCTTCTTTGGTCCTATTCTTATGATCTGTCAATGTGACATCTTTCTGTTAATACCTATAGTTACTGTCATTTAGTCTTCAGTTATTTTACTATTGCCTAAGTTTTTCTGAGGCAGCTACTTTTCATTTTGAGTCAAACTGCCATAGAAAGCCATTGACTGTCAAATAACCTCACTTAGATACAGCATAAGCAAGTGATTTTTGAAGCAATTAATGTAGCTCTTTCTTTGGTTAGTATGATTTACTTGAAGCATAAGCAAAAAAAACCAAAAACAAAACACTCCATTAAAAACAAATGGTTTCAGAAATGTTCAGAGGAATTATAACTCAATTGTAGTTTAAATGAGAAGCTGATCATTTTTTTTTTTTGCTGGTTTGAGAGCAGCCAAAAGGACTTCAGTGGTTCTTGAAACACTATCAGTTTCCCTTAACCAGATGGCAATAAAGGACACATTTGAGGTTGGACACATTTTCTAGCTAGTGAAATGCTGCAGTGGGAGGATTCTTGGAGATCCATGGTTCACAGAAAGGAAAGTGAGGCCGAAGAAGACTTGCTTACTTGCTTTCTTGGAGGCTCATATTCTTAGTGAACTCCCTGAAAACCAGTCTCTTCCCATCAGAAACTGGAGAGATCCTTTCCCATTCAGCACTTTATGTGGGGCCAGGTTAGGCAGTGAAAATGAAGAGACAAGGGATTAATATTGAGTTATTTGAGCCGGCATGGTCCTTGAACTCAGAGATGATGATGTTACTGTCACCAGACTCAATGGGGTCACCTCTTGGAGAGTGCAAAGCTGATAATTACAACTAGGAGATAACAGAATGAAGAGAGGTATAATACTTAAAGAAAGTAAGGGGAACACTGAGGATAATTCCCAAAGCAGTGTCTTTCCCCCAGAAAACTAAGCAACAGACTTTTAATTTTGGCAACTCATACTTATTCATGCACAGCTCCCTGCCCTTATCACATATACATCTTACTGATCATAACATGTTGAGATGGGTACATTCTGGGTCATCTCAGTTCATTGCTATGTTTCTTCATGTATCAAATGTTCAAAAACTAGCGGACAACAATGTCACTGGCAGAAGAATTTAGCGTTAGAAAGGTCAAAGCTTTTAGGTCAGCTGAAAGGGCTGGGGCAAGGTGATAGCAGTTTTTGTTGGCTCCTTCTAAGTTGCTCAGGTGGTCTTTAGCAGAAACAAAGAATTAATGTAGTGGCAGGCTTTCAGTCATGTAGAGGTGCAGCAGCTTTGCCCTTGGAACTTAGGTGATTTACCCTGAAAGTAGCTGCCTAGTGGCTAACAGAATCAGTAAAATTGTGATAAGAATTTCTCAAGAGGAACAAACATTGATGAGGATTTCTTCCATAAACTAGTGGAGTTACTTTCTGCCAGATATAATTCTAAGTAATTCATGTGTATGTATCCATATAATCTTAACTTTGTGCAATATAAAAATTCTGTTTTGTGAATGAGCAAAAGTTGACACAGAGGGACTAGGGATTTTTCCAGTAGATGATGGACAGGTGGGAAAGGAACTCAGGAATTGGCTCTAGATCGCAGGTGTTTGCCCACTGAATTGTTGGACAGGTGGTCAAAGAGGATGTTTATTATAAGGAAGTATTAAATCCTTCCATATTAGGGTTGGGGTCCTTGAAGTTCAGTTTTCTTTAGTTTTAGAAATAAGAGACTTCTTTCAATAAGATTAACTGTCTTCACTCCTGAAGTTCTAAATACAGAGTCAAACCAAAACATTGTATATACACACTTCAAGAAAAGAAAAATTTTACTAAATTTATTAAGACATCCTGAGATTAGTAAAAGGTGCTTTTGTCCTCTACAATTACAAGAGACACTCAAAGTGGTGACCATCAGCTTCTAGACATTTACTGGTATGGTGAACCTTTTTCATTGATATTGCTGCACATGCTTTTTCAGTTTCATCTCTAACGGTAGGCAATGTAGTCAATTTTCTGAGATATATAACATTCTCTAGGGTCCCCATACAAGGGTAATACCATCTGTTAAAAAACATTACACTGTTTTTCTTTTCCTGAAGTATGTATATGTGGGTTTTTGTTTTTTTTGTTGTTGTTGCTGTTGTTATTTTTTTTTATTTTTATTTTTTTTGTGGACTCTCTAGTTCTTTGGAACAGATAAGTTTTCAGATCTTGTGAGAAGAGCGTGCATTAAAGTTTAATTTCTTTTAAAGCTTCTCTCCTGCAACTGCATGTTATTTAAATATTTTTTTCTTCTCTCTGAGAAGGACCAGTGATTCAAGCTTATATTAAAACAGAATTGAATGTTCTTTTGATTTTGAATATAGCAACCAAAGGCTATATGGCTGTGTATATTTATATGAGGCCACAGATAAGCATTTTTCAAAAACCCTAGCCATTAAAATAAGCAGGTAGTGGAGAGCAGAGGTTATGGAGCAGCTTCTGGCTCCAGCTGTTGAAGCACAGTGTGTGGCATTTGGCATGAGCTCCTTGCTTGTGGGCTTTTGAGAGTGTTTGGGAGTTGATCTGATGGGCTCTGTGTGGAAATTTGATAGCTTTTCAATTGCTGTCTCCTGTGTTGGCACAGAGCCAGGCTTGACCATAACCCTTTAAAAGAAAGGAGAACAGAAAAGCAGCAATGTGGACTATGTGGAGGATGAAGACCTGCAAAAGGGTTGTGAGGAAGAATGAAAGGAAAGAACAATGATTTTTTGTTTTTTTTTTTTTTTTTTGGCCACAAAATTAACATATTTACAATTCCAGGAATTAGGGCCTTTTTATGGAGCTGTTATTCTACAGTTTATAGTTGGGGAGACATTTTCCAAACTTTGCTCATTTCCCCGCTCAAGTGAAATTATATAATGTTGTTCTAATTGTTTCCATAATGAATTGTTACGTATGAACCAGTGCTCTGTGGATAGGGGTGAAAGCTTATTACTTCTTAAAGCCTGGCTCTGTTCTTCACTGTGACAAAATTCCAGCTACTTAAAGCATAATAATTAATTTTGTAGAATCTCAGTGATGGAAGAAATCTAGAGTCCTTAACCAGCCTGCCTTGCGGTGGCTTTTAATGCATTATTACCTCTCTTCCATGTGGTACCACTTTTCCTCACATGGTATGGCCTGCCTGGGCAGATAATGCATTCTCTAAACAACTTTGTTTTCCTGGTTTATACTCAGTATTTTGAGAGATCTCTTTTCCTGTGGGTTTGTGAAACCTATTGGTACTTATTTTAGCCCCTTAAATTTTTGTTTTAAAGACAGCTATCATATCTCCCCAGTATTCAGATTCAGAAAACTGATTTTTTTTCAACTGAGTCACATAAAACTATTTTGAGACTTCTCCCTATTCTGGTCCCTCTCCTATCATATGACATGAAGAAGGAGAGACTAAAGGAAAGTTTAATAGGAGGCTTTAAGTTCTAGAAGAATTGTCATATAGAGGAGATTGGTAAGATCTTTGCCATGATCATGGAAATAAGAAACCATAGGCTTGTGCAGTGGCTAAAAAGATGATCAGGAAACTCCTCTTAACCTCATTGGTTTGATGTCAAGAAATCTGTTAAAGATAGTGCAAAGTCTGCAATGGGAAGTTGAGATGTTGTACCCTAGAGTTATATAAAACAAGGCTCCACCCTTAGAATTCATATTTTTCATGTAAGAGAGTTTGTTTTCAGTTAAATATTGTGCTTAAAGTGTTCTTGTTATTGCTTGTCATCTATGCCTGATGCTTGGATTTCTCTCGTGTCGGTTCATTGAATATGAGGCATCATCATGACTGCTGTTAATCACAGGGGGAAGGAATATGGTTCAGTGCTTTTTCAAGAAAGGGAAACAGTGGCATAGTACAGAATAATTAATAGCAGGTGGAGTGACAGTTTGATTCCCTGGTAGGGACCCTGGCATTGCTGAAGAAAAAAAAAATCACTTTTTTTTTTCATAGAAAGAAGCACCTGTAATTCTGGTTGGATGGAATTCAGTTAAAAAGAATTGACATGCAAATTGATGATCAAACAATGTGTGCAAGCCGGGTGTGGTGGCGCATGCCTGTAATCCCAGCACTCCGGTAGCTGAGGCTGGAGGATTGCTGTGAGTTCGAGACCAGCCTGGGCTACACAGTGAGTTCCAGGTCAGTCTCAACTACATAGTGAGACCCTGTCTCAGAAAACAAAAACAAAACAAACAAAAAAAACAATGTGTGCATAGTAGCTCAAGAAGAGATCTGTAAGAAATCTCAGAGAACAGTTCAAGTAATGTGGCATGCTAATGTTTATAAGAAAAATGGAAAGCAAAGAGATTGGCTACCTACCTGAACAATTGTAAATCTGTAATCTTATCCTGTAGGATAAGGGAATAGGTTGGTAGGAAATAGGTTGGTTTGAAGGATTTAAAGTTAACTTTTTGACACTTTTGAGATGAGGTCTGCATTTTAGAAATTTCAGCCTTTTGTAATATTTTAATTATTATGCATCAACCCTTTATGGTTATAGGTTTTCAGATTGTAGGCGATGAAACATAATTTCTCAAGACTGTATGATGGGAGTCTAAGACTGGCTCTTGGAAAGAAGATCTAATTGTACAGGTATGCTTCACCTGATCTAGTGATGTGTTCTCAAAGATTTGATGAAAATTTCCTCCTAAATTTAAGATGAAATAAGAGAGCTTGATATTTATAGTAATGCTTTTAGAATCAGTTTCTAAAGTAAAAAACCCTTTTATAACCAAAGTAATGCTCAATTTATCTTTTGAGTGAATTTGTAAGTCTGTATATTAGATATGCTTAAATTAAAGGTATTTTTCTTTGAAATAAGATAATTATAGAACATGTAGCAGTTAAGCTTTAGAGTAACAAGGAAAATTGGGCAGTTTTGTTAAGAAGCTAGTATATTCCTTTTCACAGAGGCAACTTTTGGTTAAAAAGTCAGATAGCTTCTGTTGTTACTATCAGGAAAGGTTTGTCCAGTGTATCTGAGGAAGATTTACTAGTATCTCTTGAGAGCTGCAGTAAAAATGTCTATGAAATGAATTAAGGAAGTAGGAAATTTGACCCTGGCATTTATTAGGCTTTATTCTGAAGAAAGCCCAGGAAAGTGAAATGGAGTTCACTTTGAGAAAGTTGTGAAAGATTGAGGAGTTAAGAAAAGACTCATATAGGCAGCAGTAGCCACAAGAAGAGTTCAGAGTACTTTGGGCAGAGTTTCCAATCAGCCAGAGAATATCCAGTTGTTAGACTTTTCAGTTTTTAACGAAAGGGATTAAGAATGACCAGGATTATGTTTGGTTGATCCAGGTTTTGGGAGTGGGTGCATGGGATTTTACCTCTTTATTCTCTATGCCATCATTTCCTCTTATGCTGCTCAGTATTCCAGCATTTTCATACACACTGCTCAATGTCATTACATTTACTTTTAACTTTGCCTAGAATGCCATTAAGACTCCTTCCTTCACTTGATGCTAATTTGTGCTAGAAGCTTTCTCATCAAAGACATTGTTGGATTAACTAATGGTCAACTTGTAACGCCCAGCTGAGCTGAACCAGCATAGTCTGGGTGTGAAAAGCCACCTGAGGATTGTTGCTGATAGCCATAAAAAGAGAAATGGAGGGGAAGATTGCTGTTGATTTTCTAGGAGAAGCTTGCTAGGGTTGGTTTTCTTCATGTGAACTTGGCTGTTCTCCTTGGAGGAGGAGCTTGGGTGGGGCCTCATTGTCACTGGGAATGGCTGCTGTTCTCCCCAGGGGAGGTCGGATCTTCACCGTGAGCATCACTTCCTAGCTCCAATGTATGTCCTTCAGCTTGGTGGCACAAATCCTTCATCCTACCGGTACAGGTTTTCTGGCTTCCAGCACTGGCCTTTGGGCCTTTCTGGTGCAGGGAACATTGCCATGGGCTCTAGGCCATAAGCTTTTAGCTGAACTTGTGTGGGATCTAGGCTCTTGGCTGGATTCATTGGGTCTCTAGTGTGTGGCTAATCTCTTGTACTTCTCTGTATTTGACTTTTTGGGTAAATATCATAAAATGATCTTATAAACTATGTGTCCTGTATTAAATGCATTCCCTTGCCAAATTCCTAACTACAACAGAGACTGTTAGTGATGACAGTATGTAAAGCAGCCATATTCTCTTCCCTTTTTTTTTTCTGTATCACAGCATTCATTTTTACCTCATTCACGTTTGTCATGTTTTGCCCTTTCTCTTCCCCCTTTCTCTCAATGGTAAATTCCATTGAGAGTTGAAGCTATTTATTTTGCTTACCACTGCTGTATTCCCAGCAGCTACTCCATAAAAATCTGTGGAGTGAGATCTCTTACATATCAACTGTGATAAGATCTGGGAACAAGAAGAATAATACAGGACCAAGTATCTGTCTTGTGTTATATATTATATATAATTATGATAATTGTGATAGCCCAAGTACTGTTGGCTTTTAAAAATAAAATGAGATGGTCATGTCACTAGGTGGGATTTGAAGAGGTCCCCCAGAGAGGAGGTAGGGACCTAAACTTATGCTGCTGGGTAGATCCTTGACTTTAATAGTGGAGAGAGAATTTCAAGATGTGTCAGCCTAAGACATAGGCATATTTATTAGGCAGAGTTAGAAAGCAAGGGAGAATATGGAAAGGAAAAGGACTCTATAATGAGCAGTTGGAGAGGGCTTACTCTGGTGAGTTCAGACTGGCCTGCTGACAAAGACAAGGGACCTTGTTTTATGTGCTCTTCTGGTCTGGGGTCTGGCTGGTAATTATTTTAGTCCTGCTTTCATAGCTCTAGAAGAATCTTTATGGCTTGAGAGGCAGTTTGGTTCCCATGAGATGCCTATTCTTGCTTGGCAGTGGGGCTACCACAATTCCCATAATGGGGTAATTTCTTCTAATGGGGAAAGTGATGTTATCATGGGGTAGTGTGTGAGGCTCTGCTCCTCCTGGAATCTGAAGTGCGTGTAAGTTTAGAGGCTTCTAGGTATTGCTGCAGGGAGTCTGAAACTGGATGTTGTAAAGCCTGCCAGCTGTGTCCCAGCAAACTCTGAAAATTATTTTACTTACTCTTCTCTTGATTTCCTCAGTCTGGAAGGGGGATGAAATAGGCTGGACTAATGACCTTGTAATATAGACAAAGATTAACATGCCTAACCTCAGAGCTGAACAGGAATCTGACCCAGTTTTAAAGTAATAAAGGAGCCATAAAATGAAGGGAGAGATACCAAGATTCCTGCTTTTAGAAGTTCATTGGTCAAATGAATTTGTGTTCCTGCCCATATGTTAAGCAGCTATTTGAACTTGGGCAATTTCTTGACCTGTGCTGCTGTTTTTTTTCTCCTGGATGGACTTTGTGGATATACTAACATCATTGATATGTAGTGCAAAGTATGATATTCGGGAAATTCTAAGAATATGTCCATTAGAAATACTGGGTAATATAGACAATTGTTTGCTTTAATAGAAGTGTATCTGAAATAGCTCCCCCCCCGTAATATGGAAAGAACAAATCATCAAGTCCACTCATATCCTTTCTAGGAGGAGAATATGACCATTTCCAAGAGGTGATCAGAGGTTTTGAACTCAAACATTAGAGTAATGGCTTTTTGCTGCTTATTTTTAAATTCAAAAACACATCCCATTTAACAATTGGTGGCCACTATTGTAGAGCAGTGCAGAAGCAAAGAGGAGGTTTGGATCACATCAGGGGTGTAACTTCATATTAAACTGCAGTTCAAGCAGTCCCTTCCCAAGGGCTGTTTGTCACTTTATCCCAGGTAATACTGTCTTCATCATTCCTAGCAACTAGTATTAGGGGACCCCCCCCCCATGCTGGGTTGTTTCGAGTAGCAGAATTGTGTTTTTGTGTATATATGGAATGTTATATATTACATTTATAATTTTTGGACCTTTTTAGGATGCTTGGGAAACTTTAAATATTGGCCTCTTTCCTCTCTTTCTGGGAAGGGGAAAAGAAGGTATGTTTTATAAGATTGCTGTGAAATAGGTCCATCTTGTATTAACTCTGGCAAATAACAGACTTCCTTAGTGGATAATATATTAAGTTCCTGGGTTTTGACTGCCTGTGTTCACTTATGGCTTCACCATTCTTAGCTATGTGACCATGAACATGTTTACTCAGTTTCCTTATGTGTAAATGGGAATAACAGTACTTCCTGTCCATAGGATGGTTGTAAGGACTACATGAGTAAATATATGTAAGTTACTTAGACTAGGACCAGCAGAAGGAGCTCTCTAATTGTTAGCTGTTGTTATTCCTAGTTTCCTCACATCCACTGGGATTTCTGAGGGCTTGTAAGAAATCTAACTAAAGCCAGGTCTTTTCTGCCTGCTATGTTTACCCAGTAGAAACCAGAAAATGGCTTGATGGCCAGGTGCTGGAAATGATTCAATGGGTAGATAATGCATTGTTGAGCTTCAATCCAAGTCTCCTGCCATCACATAAGGAGCAATGCATCACATTCTAATGGTAGTAGCTTAGTGAAAGGGACGAGTAGCTGCCTTATCTCCCTCAGTGGCAACTGAAAGTCAGGCCAAGCAGCCTGGAATGTCTGGGAATTTCCTGGAGAGAGGATAGACATCTACAGCACAGTGGTAGCTGGTGGTGGGAATGGGGCCAGGGATAAACTGTGCAAGCATTGTGGAAGTGCTGATTCTAGCAAAGAGGAGGGACCTCAGGGTATTCCTGGGAGTAAGCAAAGGATTGTGTTAAAATAAGGGAGAAATCACTACCTGATACCCTACCAGCATTGTGGGATCCTAATGGATGAGTCTTGCTTCCTCTCTGACCCTTGATTTCTTCATCTATAAGAGGATGAAGAGATTGCTTGACTCTTTTTCTCCTCTAGACTCATTTCCAGATTTTCATCATTTTTGAAAAACTGTGGGAGGAAAGGAGTTTTGCAGAATGTCCAGCTGTAGACCTTGGTGTGTACAAATGTTTAGTTTTGTCTTCTTTCGTTTCAAAGAAATTCTTGTTCAGAATACTGTGAGGCATTTTACCATTGGACTTCTGAGGGGAGTTGTCTCTTTATTCTCCTACTCTTTATTCTCCTAATGTTTCCTTTTAGCAAATGATACCTAAACTATTGTTGTCTTGTGCTCTTTAGATCAGCACTTTTGCAGAGAAATGAAAACATTGCAATTTTGAAGGCACAGAAAGCAAAATTACTGTAGTATCAGAATTCAAGGTTACAGAATTGGTTAAATTTCTGGTTTGTTTTGCTGAGAAGAATAGAAAAGATTTGACTGAATGTTACTATTTAGGAATAAAGAGTAGCAACTACAAAATCTGTTAGTGGTCATTCCCCTGCCCTCCCCTCCCCTCCTGTAAAGAATTTCAAATTGGGGTCTAGGGCTTATAGTATGAAAAGGTATATGACAAATGTGGAATAATGGAATAAAGGACCTTTAATTGGTTGTAGAGGAGCAAGTGTTTTAGAGGAGGGGATCTATGTCTAGAGAGAAAATCTATTTGGAGTCTTCATTTGTAGTATTATTTTGGTAACTAGTTTGTTATAGTTCAGATACACAAGTATTTTAAAAACTGTCCCAGACTCTTAAAACATTATCTAATAAATACAATATTAGAAAATAGTCATCAAGATTAGGGTTGGAAAAAAATTAAGATTTGAAGTGTTTTTAGACTTTAATATTCTATAGAAAAGGATTTATTAAGCTTGAGAGTTCCTGGTACCAACTAGGGTCTCAACTCAGACTAAATACACTCAACATTATAGTCATTTTTTTTTGTGGCAGGGGAGGAGTTGTCATCTATCCCAGTTGACTTTGTTTAAGGTGATAGCATATTGATGTTAATTTGTATATAATATCAGTTCAGTAACCGTGTTTTTGAGATTGTTCTATGTTGTCTCATGTAATTGTTTTTATAACCAAGTAGTACTTAGTTGTATAGCTCTACCACTATTTTCTTAACCATTTTCCTATTGATGGGCATTTGCTTTGTTTCAAAAAATTTGGCTATAGAAATTAAAGCTGTAATGATCAGTCTTGTACAAATTTTTCCTGTTTTTTTTTTTTGTGGACATTGATCTTCATTTTTAAAAAACTGTTACATGCCTAGAGTGAAATTGTGTCCTATGATATGTATGTATATGTTTAACTTTATAAGAAACACTAGTTTTCCAAAATGGTTGTACTCTTTTACACTCAGCATTACTTCAAGAGAAATTTGGTTTCTCCACATCTTCAATGATAATTTGATATGATTAGTCTTTTCAATTCCCAACACTCTAGTGGGTATAAAATGGTATTCTATTATGGATTTGATTTATGTTTCTCTGATAATGATGGTGACACTATATTTGTGAGGTGTTTTGGTCATGTTTTGATCACTTTAAATTGTATTGTTTTGTTATTGATTTATAAAGATTCTTTTTATGGATTCTTCCAGTCTGTGTCCTTTCCAATCTACCAGTGGTGTTTCTTGATAAACAAGTTTTCAATTTTGACAAAGTGTAGTTTTATCTTACATTTTCTTACACATTTTGTGCCTTATATCACTCACTGTAGGTTACAGAACTGTCTTCTTTCTTCTAGAAACTTTATTCACTTTTTGGTTTGAGATTTTTTGGGTGTGATATAAGAGTAAAGGCTCATTTTCTTTTTATGCATTTAAGTTGTCCTTTGACTACTTTTACATAAACTTTTCTTTCCTCCCTCAATATCCTTGGTGTCTCTGTTCAAAATCAGTTGCCTGTTTGTTTCTGATTGTATCCATTTTTGGATGCTGTATTCTGCTCCATTGATGTTTTCATTCTTGTCCCAATACCACACTATCTTATAAACTGATTTTATACTGAATTTTAAAGTGTAGTAGTGTGTATCTTCCCTCTTTGTTGTCCATTTTCAAGTTTGTTTTGACTAATTTAGTACCCATGTTTTTTTAATGTAAGTTTTAGAATCAGTTTAGCCAATTCTACAAAAAGTGCTTTACAAAATACCGTGATACCTAGACCATTCTCCATGCCAGTTAAATAAGAACTGTTTAGAGGTTGAATCCAGGTTAACAGAATCTGGTTAACAAAATCCATCTGTTAAAATTCCCAGTTTATTCTAAGTTCTGTCAAAAGTTGAGAATCAATGTGCTGATATTGTTTTACTGTGGCACACTACAAAAAAATTCCGTCATGGATTACTGGAGTGGAAGCCATCCTAGTAGAATGTTTGTATAGGAGTAAAGTGGGCCCCCAAGTGGAAGAGATTGATGCTTACGAAACAGGAGAGTTGAATGAGGAAGAGATGGAGGAAAACTGAAATTTATCAGAGATTAATCTCTAAAATGGTGTATTTATATACTTTACCAAGATATTCCTCATTTTTCAAGCTGTTGGTTTGAAAGCTGTGTTGTGGCATTTTTAAAGTGAAAATATACCTAATAATTGGGATGGTAGCCCCACAAAGCAGAATCTCAACAAGGGGATTTCATGTCTCTTAGGAAGAGAGAATTTTCCTTCTGGGACCATATAAATTTCACCAGTATCTACCTGCTGTGGTATGTTAAAATATTTGGATGACTGTTAGATTTTTTTTTAGTATTTCCCAAGTAGGAATAACAGGGAAAATACTTTTGTGAGCTAGATTTTACAGGACACACTGAGAGCAAGTATCTATGATATACTTTTATTTTTCTGTATGTGACATGTTGGTTGTACTGTTTCCTTGTTCCTAACAGAATTGAAATATACCATATCTAATGTCAAATGTTTTTCTTTGAGGCATGCCTCATTTTAGGCATTAAACAGCTTTGATAGTAGCAATTTATAACTTTTTTATGTACATCTCTCTGTGTATGCATTTTCTTTGAAAGCAGAGAAAGCAGGTGGCCTAAGAGTGAGAGGAGAATTGCTTTACTTTCCCAATTTAGGATTGTATTTAACAACATACATACAAGCACTGATTCACACAGACACATTTCTTTCTATAACATTTTTGTAAGAGGAAAACTGTTTAAAGACTTCTCTTCAAGAAATCACCCTACCTCCTTTGTAGCATTTATATGTGTTGTGAACATTATTTTTATGGTGGTATAATCTGGACATTGAAGTAATTTTATATTTTGCTTAACATTAAAAAGCCATTTCCTGTGTTATGTATCTTCATAATTAATAATTTAATGGCAGCATAATTGTACATCATATTGTGCCATGCTTTAAATTCTTGAAATGTTATAAGTTTTCAGTTTTGGGATGCTGATACCACAGAGATCTTATTTGTGAATAGAATCTGTCCTTCCCTTAATTCCTCAATACATGCTCTGTGTGGAGTAATAACAGGGTACATTTATTATTTTGCCCATGTTTTATAAGTTTACATTTGAAACATGTATGATTAATCCTCAGCAGTATAGGTTGCACTTACATTGCCCGCTCCCATTTTGCAGTGCTAGAGTTTGAACCCAGGCCTTCACACATGATAGGTAAGTACTCTGTTACCATGTCTACCATATCCCTGGCCTGACTTGCCTTGAGAATGATCATGATTTATGTTTCTAGAGATAAAAAAGTCTATATTTCTTTAGACATGGTAGCACTTACCTTTTTGTTCTTTTTATTTTTGGGTACAGATTTGAGCCCCCATTTATTTGCCTTCTAACAAATTGGATTGGAATTTCTTTTTCTTCTTTTTATTTTCTTCCAATACTGAGTCATATACCCAGCCCTTTAAATTTATTATTTATTTATTTTTTGAGACAGGATCTCCCTAAGTTGCCTAGGTTGGTCTCAAACTTGCTCTCCTACCTCAACCTCCCAAGGAATTCCAGGTTTGTGCCAATGCACTGGGGTAAGGAGTATAATTACTTTTTCTTAACTTCATATATATGAGTATAATTACTTTTTCTTAACTTCATATATATATATATATATATATATGAAGTTAAGAAAAAGAATATATCTCCATTGCCATATTTGTTGTGAATACTTTTCCAAGTTTGTTTCTTTTTATACTTAAATTATCCATTATAAAACAGTTTATGAGTTTGTTTTTAAAGGTTTTCTTCTGTGGCCTTAAGATGAACAAATGTGTCAGGGGTCTAATACCAATTATATTTTTCCTCTCAGTATTTTGTATGGTTTAATAAAAAGAAATTCCCTGAATCCTTCTGAGCTTTTGTCAAATATATGCAATCTTCTTACCTGCCTTGTGATGAAGAACTGTGGGTTAAAAAGGATGCTGTATTCTTCATAAGTCTTGGGAGAGGAACATAAGCAGCCAGAATTCCTGTCTCAGCTTCCTGTAATGTTTACAAATCTATGTTTACTCATCTATAAAGCTGGAATGAGAATAACAAATGTAGACAGAATTTTTTTTAATGCACTTAAGCCTTCTCTTAAGCACTACTAAGAACCTCAGTTGGAAGTGTTTAAAACATCTAATAGTTATAACCTTTGATCATTAATATGTATGCACCATCATTTCTTGGATTTTTGTCAATAGCTAGGGACCACATGGACTCGTAGGTGTTTTCTGAAACTAACCCTGACCTTGTGACCTGCAGACTTTGGGGATCTGGGTATAGAAAATAAAAACCTGTAATTTGCAGATATCCATCTGAAATATGTAGTGTCCAAGCCAGATCTGAATACTTGGTGAGGACTTTGGGCAAATGTATAAAAAATGTAGGAAAAAGTAAACGTGGGCAGTACAAATAATGCATAAATAAATGGTCTTTCACAGAAAGACCCAGTCCTGCCTTAGGTGAGTAATCTTACCTTGCTAAGCTTAGTTTTCTCAGTTGTAAAGTGAGGATGATATTGTTGAGTGGTTTAATTAAATGTTCATGGGGTGATGGATATGTTGCCTCACCCAAAATACTGAATGATCCTTAGATGTTATTATTTATATTAATAGATAACACTTTGTGTAATGTTTAGGGGCAACGGTGCCCTTTCACATGCTCTTTCTTGTTTGTGAATCTAGTGTTTTGTGTTTATGCAGGGTGTTTTTTTTTAAATATTTTGTGGGCTTTTTATTCCTTGCCTCAAGGTTGTTCTCTTTTATATACTTGTAGAACCATGTACGCTCATTTCACCTTTGTCACACACCTTCATACTGTTGTTTTTTTTTCTCTATATTAAAAGCTAAAGACCTGTGTGAATAAAGAGATTATATCTTACTCATATGGGTTTTCCTGTAATCATGACTGGAAGAGATTCAGGAGACATCGTTATTTGTTTTGTGAGTTATCTTAGACAAGTCAATCTTGGCTTGCCAAAGTTGCTCTTTTTTATCTATTAAATGGGTAATATTTACAAAGGTTAAGCAATGCATTAGGAAGTGATTGGTATGGTGAATTACAAATAGTTTTCCCTATACTTTATCAGCCTAATACCATAGTTGAGGTTTGAAAGTTTGTATTCACTGGCATTAAAAGACCCAAGTCTTCATTTCATTATCAAGACATGACACTTTCTTTTAAAAAGTGAGTATTGTTCCTTGAGGGGCAATCATCATGCTTACTGCCACGGTACCTTGCTTTAAAGTATTTATTTCTTAGAGCCATAAAGGTGTGTGTGTGGGGGCGTGGTGTGGTGTAATTTATTATGCATAGATACTGAGCAGGCTCAGTGATTATACTGTACCCCAGTGAACATAATATAAACTGTGCATTGGAGGGGTGTCAGCCGTGAGTGGGAGGCACTGAAGTGCCTGCTCCGTAGAAGACCTTTGGCTAAATAAGCATTGTTTTCCAAGGAATTTCTTTTCCTGCTTGTGCTCATGTGTATCTCTTTGTCCTGGTATTTCTTGGTTTTGTATTTTTTCATTTCAGTCTGATTTCATAAACAACAGGACTGAAGTGTTGGCTATGGTGAATTTCAATAAAGAAGACCCAAACTCAAGTTATCTGTTTCTTTTGGAAAAAGTCATATTATGGGCAATAAAAGCACAAGTATTTAATAAAATCCCTTTGTTCATTTTGGAAAATGGTACCTTCATTAATCCCTTGAGACAATTTATTATATTCTGACAGTATCTTTGCATGTTAAAAGAAAGCATGAAGTCTTAATTTACATTTCTTCCCGGCACAGTTTTCATTTCACAAAATTTGTGCCTTTAGGGAGAGGATTTTTTTTTTTTTTTCTCATAGCAGAGCAGGTTGCCTAGTGGACAAACAAAAGTGAAGTGTTGCTTCTTAAGCATAGGTGGATATTCAGTTTCTACTCAAGGGTGTCCATTGAGAACAGAACCCATTTTATCCAGCAGCTTGTTTTTTGCTAATTGTAACGTGCATGACATATTTTTTATCCAATCCACTCCATCTAGTCCTGTTCATGCTTTGGGGATGTAGGGAATTGACTGTGGCTCAGATGAAGTGCATGAGTGATATGTATTTCTTTTAAGAGCATAGAGGTGACAGGCTTCTTGTGGTGATCACTTTTGGTATCTTCACCTTTGACATTTCCCTGTTTAGTTAGTGGGTGGTCAGTTCAATGAAGGAGCAGAGAGAGAATTAGTTTTTAAACTGTGATATTGTTCCTATGTGATTAACTATTTCGTGGCCTTTTAAGTACAGAACAGATTTGCAATAGGAGCTTAATATCCAAGAGTTTTCATTTTATGAAGTCTGAAAAGGTGATGACTAGTTCTTACTGTTTTAGTGGTATTTCATGAGTGTCCCCTTAGTCTTCTTGGTCAGAGAGTTTTGAAGGTGATGACCCTGAGAAACTCCCCTGAAAGAGGAGTAGTTCAGAGTATAGCTTGGCATAATTTGAAATAGTATTGGGGGAGTGGAAGGCATGCTAGTGAGATACTTTAAAAATGAGATGTGAAATTTCTGAAGGTTTCTGTGATTTTGAACAGTGCATGTGGTTCTGCTACATTGTATAACAGTACACAGTGTTAAGGACATCACAGAAAGCCTCTGCAAACATCCCAGTGTGGGTATATTGCCCCTTTTTTTTTGCCCCAATCAGCAAGGTATTCATTTGTACACTTTGGCACAAGGGAGTCTCTCAACATTCAACACTGTTAAAGCACACTTCCTGTGGATTGTTTATCTTCTTTGGGGTTTCTTCATAGCAAATCCCAAATGACTCAATTTTTTCTAGCAGTGTTAATGTTCTAAGAGAGACTATACATTTATATTAAAGTCAGGATAGTTCTTCACAGGAGGAACTAAATGAGACTTATTCAGCCTCTTTTTAGTTGGTGTTTCATTACCACCAAGGATTTATAACTCAATAGCTTTGAGGCGAAGCTGGTGAGAATGCCAGCTTCGCTAATATTTAGAGTCATAAAATTCTGGATATTGGACAGGCTCTTAATTACTCTGAATCCATCTTTGTCTTAATAAAAGTTGGATTTTACCCACTAAAACAAGATGGCTATGTTTGCATTAATCTCCAAATGTAGGTTAATACCTTTTTAAAAGCTGTCTCTTAGACAAGATACTTGAAAATTAATTTCCTATTTTTAGTTTAAAATGAAGAGCTCTTCCATGTGTGGAGTTTGAAGGAGTGCCATTTTTCTGAAGTTGTGGATTTAAGTGCCAATAATAAGTCTGTCCCCCACCTCTGGAAAAGAAAAATTGTTGTTTGGTGCTTTGGGATATCTATCTAATCTGCATATCTATCTCAACTTTACAGTAAATAGATATTCATTTTATCAGTAGACTGGATAAATGGGGATTTAGGAGTGTGATGAATAGCTGAATAGTGGAATATTAACCTATTATTAGTTTACACATTATACTGTTACCAAGAAATCTCGTATGTATTTGTATATACATACGCCTGTGATGTCTAGGCACTTACATATTAAGGGTTTCCCCAGTGTGGTAAGTTCTTAACTGACTTCAACTACAGGATGGTAATTTTCTTTTCCTCTTCTAGTCTCCAGAGTATACCCACTATGTAACCACTTAGTACTATTTATTTATTCCAGGATTCATTTCTGTGTTATAGATGGTCAGTGAGATTATAAGTGCTCTGAAAAGGTTTTTATAAAAATTGAGATCTTCTTAGTAGAGTCTGTCTGACTCACTGGCATGCTCTTCTTCCTCTGAAATTTCAGTATGTGAATATCCAACATGCTATATTATGCAAATTCCACTTCAATTAGTGGGGTTTGGGGTAGAGGGAATAGGACAGGTTTTAAGAGGAGAAATAGAAACAAATATAGCAAGTAAAAGGGAGTAATTATTTTCCTCTTATTAATGTTAAAAATGTTTTCTTGAAAGCATTGTAGTCTGTTGATTTGTGGACTTTTGGGTGACTGGTATACTGAGGATTGAACTCAGGGCCTCTGCACTCGGTTACAGCAGCACCAGCCCTTTTAAATTTTGAGACATAGTCTTGTTGAGTTCCAGTCTTGGCTTGAATTTAGGATCCTCCTGTCACAGCTTCCTAAAATGCTGGGATTTCAGGTATGTGCTACCACACCTGGCTTGATTTCATAGACATTATTATAATGCAATATTTATGTTACCAGTTAAGAACCATTTAGGGTATATATTATCAAAACAGATTTTTGGCTATCACTCCCTGGAAATTCAGATATGCCTGGGATAGGTCCCAGGAATCCAAGTCTTATAGTCAAGCACATTTAATATTCAGATGACTGTTCCATCTTCCAAAAGTTTGAGTTTCTATATATAATTTGTAGGATATACTTTCCCTTCCTTGTGTTGTTTCTGACCCAGCGTGATGTTGTGAGGGGATATTTTAAATAGACTATTGTGTGTAAGACTTTATGTATGATACCACCACTATAAAAACAGCTTTTGGATCAGTAATGGCAAAAGAATGAACAGACACACTTGGATGGGCACATACTCAGAAATTGGTCCTTGTGAATGATGGAACTGGGTGTCAGACCTGCTTATAAAAGGAGGGTAACCCATGCACTCTCTTCAAATGCTTACTGTTATCCTCTGGAAGAAGGCCCGTACTTCTGTGACTGCTCATAGTGGCGCTAGGATTCATAAATTCTGTGGGGCCTGAAGTTACATAGGTTTAACAGAGTGGACTAATTAACTAACACACTTCATGAGATTCTGCTTTTACTTCTGTTAATTTTTAGCTCATGGAACTGTTATTATCTCCCAAAGTAACCTGATTTAGGGTATCAGTTAATAATAGAAGAATGGAACTACTTAGGATAGAAGCTGTTTGAGGGCATAACTGAGTTAAACCTCTCTTCTCCCGATGCCTAGCAGGACCCTTTGCCAAAAGCCTTCAACCCCACAAAAGTGGCCATTAACACTGCTGCAGAGTTGTGTTCAGAGACAGTGGCTGCACAGCCCCTGACATGGACTGTGTGAGCTTGGTAATGGTTGGGCTTTATCTGGTTCCCTACTATGGATAGTCAGTTAGGGACTTGGCATAGAGGGCAGGGCCTAGTGAAATGTCCACCTAGTGAAAACTGTGGCAGACATTTGTATCATGTCCAGGGCTGAATGAATTTCTTGTGGTCTAACCTAGAAAGTATGTCATATCTGCCTTGGAGATTAATTCTTAGATCTGAACATCAGACTTGAGTACAGGGACTTGGTTTTCTTTAATGTCATATTTGTAACACTTAGAACACCACCTGGCTTGTTCTTAGTGAATAAATACTGTTTGAATGCCTGCATTTGTTGAAGTAGGTGAAGATTGTTTAAGATTGTTCTCTGTTTTTCTGGAGAATTACTTATTTAACTACTCACCCCTGACCCTTCCTCCCAGCAGCCACTCATCCTTCCTTCATGGTTCTCATCTCCTTCCTAATTCATATTTGCAAAGGGAAATTAGGGGATCAAGAATATTGAAGTAATATCGTGAAATTCCATAACACACAAATTGGGAAAACTATTGTCTGATTTCGTTGAATATTTTCTGTGATTTTTAGTATTGTGATGTGTTCCTTATCTCAGAGAGAAGTGAGAATTTGTTGTAGGTTTATGGCCTAGATTAATTGGGATATTTTGTGAGGCCTCTGAAATGTTATCACTTTTTCTTTCCCCTTGCCTGCTATTCTGCACAAAAAGCATTTTAAGTATTTTAGAGAAGACATAAATTTGCTTGTGCTATCCCATGTCAGCTTAAAGCTGATTAGCATTTTGCGTCACCTTTGCAACTCATAAATCATCCACTTCCCTTCTCAGTGAGCAGGCTGTAAGTCAGCAAGGAAACACCTGCTGCAGCCTCTTATCCTTTGATTTAGAGAGCACTCCAGGCTATCTGTGGGCCTTTTGGTGTCCAATAAGACTTCAGCTCCATGGGAAATGGGTGAAAATTCTTGGTGCTCTTTTTCCAGGGAGGTCTTAAGGGTGGCTCTGGACAGACTTGCATTTCTAAAATTAGGTCCAGCGATAGAAACAGTTGATTTGGTCTATTTGGTGTTTTAAAAATGTGGAGGTGGTTGCCAACATTTAAAAATCAAGAAATTTCACATAAAGATACACATTTTGGTTGTTCTTGGAAACTCAGAACACCTGGCACCACCAGGCCATGCTCCATGCCTGGCCTCAGTTGGTGGTGGGAGCAGGTATACTCAGAGAAGTGGTACAGGTTTTCCATTTTCATTTATGTTCCACCACTCCTTAATTTTTTCATGAAAATAGGTCAGGGTTACTCAAGGTCTTAACATTATAGGTACTTGAATTGGTAACACCATGCTACATTGCAAGAATATGTAGATTTTTAAAAGATAATATCAATCATTTATATTGATTATATAAAAACAGGAGGCTAACATTTACCAAGTCGTTATTAAGGTAGAAGGATTGTGCTAAGTTCTTATATATGCTTAGTTAGGGAGTTCTTACAACTTCTCTAATTGTAAAGAGGAGGAAATTAAAACACAGAGGTTAGATAACTTGCTTGATGCCACCTGGCTAGTAAAAATTAGGCAGAGTCTCCAAGTTATACTCAGGATTGAATCTATACTTGTCCTGGCATTTTTACCCAGGCCTGGCTATCTCCAGACATAAACCAAATCCCCATATCCATATCCCATTGGAAGCAGTGGGTATCACTTGAGAAGGTGAGCAACCGTGACACACTCCTTGAATTCAGAACCTGTTCTTGGGAGAAGGAAGCAGTTACAGCCACAGCAGGATATTTGAAAGATAGCTCTGTATACTGAGCCTATTGATTATCTTTACCCTCTGGTTTTGATCACCCATTCTTTGTTCTAGAGTGCTTATTTGTCATGCATAAAAGCCTTGTTACAGTCAACCCAAACAAGTCATTGACATTTAAAATTAAATTGCAACAGGTACTGTCAATAGATAGAATGTTCATTGACAGTGCATCACTAATTATATTGAGAGAACATCCTAATTGGGTATATTCTGCCAAATCAAATAGGAAACATTGGCTCTCTACCAGCAAATTCATTTTGATTAGCTGAAAGTTTGGGGCTCCACAGATCCCTCACCAATCTCAAAATCCTGGGTTTTAGGAAATTCTTTCATGATTATTTTGCTGAGGTTCTTTGCAGCAAATAAGAATTCTGGTCTTCTGTATTGTCTGATGGCCAGGTGGAGAAGCTGTGCCTTTGAAAGAGGCAGACCTACAGATTTGGTATGGAGTAAGATTCAATGCAGGGAGTCAGTCATTAGCCATATTCCTGGATTCTGTTTTTTTCTTTCTCCCCACCCTCATTTAACCCTTTCTTTTTCCCTCCTCTTTTTCTCTGTCTTTATTCACTTTTTTGGGAGAAGAGGTTTACCAGGGAGCTCTTATTTTGTATTAGGCACTGTTCTTAATGTTATTTGTTTACTTCTTGTCATAACCCCAGGGGACAGGTATACTAATAGATGGAGAAACTGAGGAATTGAGAGGGTAAAACATTTATTCAAAGTCAAATGTTTTGTCCACTTTTGTGAGAGTGGTGGCAGGCTGCCCAGAGGCCAGCAGTTCCATCTCCAGGCAGATATTATTGCTTGTGCTCTCACGGTAAACATTTGAGCCTCTGTGTCTTTGGATGAGCTCAGTTCCTCTGGAGGCTTTGCAAGTAGCAGTTTAGTTGGCAGGGTAATTAAGTATGCTAGGTGCACTGTGCTGAGCCCCTGGGAGGGAGAGAAGGAAGGAATGGAATATAGTCTTTGCTTGGTTATACATCCTTATTGGTTTGTAGCAGGCGTGATTGACTCCAGAATCAAAATGACTTAAAGCAGCTTCCCTGGAGAAGTGCTATCTAACACTGACACCCGCCCCCCAGTCCCTTGTGAATAGGATTTAGCTGTGATTCAGCTGCTGCTGTTCTTTTGGTAATCAGTATGGAGGAGGGAGTTGAGGGCTGCTATTAATGGCTTCTTATTTTGCATTCTCCTAATCAGATATCTTGCAGTTATTAATGTGCTTGCAAGATGCTCTCAGTGTCCCTGGGTGGTTTTCTTAGGTGCACTGGACTGTTAGCTTTCTAAGATGGAATGTTTTATTAGGTTCTGTCCTAGGGTGTGGGTTGTTGGATGGGTGGAGGTTGTTACAAAGCACTAAGCTAGAGGAATGTGATTTAAACCCAATCTTTTGAGGATGGGAACAGCAACCTACCACCTTCTACTTCTACCCTGAAGACCTTATCTTTCTAATACCCTTCAGATATTAAAAGTGAAATAGCAGAGCTATTAACTAGGCAGCTAAATGCAAATTCTTTCCCCCATTAGTTTTAATTAAGATAAAATCATATATTTAAATACTCACTTCTGTTACTAATAGCTGAACTTTTGATTCACTTTGAATCCAGGCCAATGCCTCTTAGGGAATGAATGGCCCACCTCTGAGTCATTCCACACCTGTATATCAACAGAGCTTGATTCCGGATATGGGTGCACACACCTGGGATTCAAGGGCATGACTGGCATGGTGAATCTTTTTTTATCATTGAGTTTATTGGTACTTTTTAGGTATATAGTACAGTTACACTCATCATTGGGATCTTGTATCTTTACATGACAGGTCTTGGTTCTCATTTTTTCCCCTTACCGCTGCCCTCCCTTTACCACCTCCTCCCTTTCCTATTTACAAATACTTCTTCCATTTTTTCATTTTCTCATTTTTTTCTTTTCCCTTATTTCCTTTCCCCTACCCTTCCCACCTTTAACCTTTTCTTCCTATTTCACATTGTCGTTATACCATTAGGATCCTAAGTACAATTATAGATTTTCATACCAGAGTGGCATGGTGAATCTTGGAAGAACTTTGTGCACTCTATCTTGGGACAGACAGGATAGTCCAATTTGATAATAAATGGTTTGCACACTTTGAAAAACAACAACCCCAAATACCTAAGCCAAAACCTGCTTTTATTTTTATCCTGCTGTTTGCATTTAAAGGTCTGTTTTTTGCTTTTTTCTTTAGTCTCGCCTGTCTCTTATTTCACCAATTTTCACTAATAATTCTGTATTGACACAATTGAAAATAAGCATTTGAGTTGAAAGAATTTGATTTTTGCAGATTTGTCAGATTTATGCTAATTCTTTAATATTTTTGAATCATTTGAGTGAATGCAGATGCTATCGTGGTGTGTAAAATGGTACCTGTAGTGTATAGTGTATGTTGTGCACATGCCCGTGTGTGTGTGTGTGTGTGCGTGTGTGTGTGTGTATGTGTGTGTGTGAAGGAAGAGTTGAATCTGCTGTTTGGAGTATCAGAAACCCCTCAGTGCATAACCAGCTAATTAAAGAGAGGACTACTAAATTCTCAGTTGTCTTCAAGGGTAAAAGGATTTAATCAAGACTGAGTCTGTCTTTAGTAGGCCAGTGAGGCCTAGGTTGGAGGAAGATCAACACAAAACATGTAGTTTATAGCAACCTGAAATGGGCCAGAGATCTGACTGCTTGCCTTTTTAGTCCTGTGGAGGTGTAGCCGCCCTGTCTGCCTTCTTCTATGGGAATGGGAATTGTGCCAGAGGTACCAGCTAGATAACACCAGCTGTTTCTTCAATATTCTGTGGACATGATTGGCTGTAGGTTTTGATTAGGTCATTGTTCCTAATGAAGTCTGACCAGCATCATTTAGACAGGGATGAATAAATGACAGTGAATGTGCAAAAATTTTCCTTGATTGACAGCATTTGGAACTACTCATCAGGGGAGGTGGGGTGTGAGGGTGTGGTGGGAGAGAAGGCCACTCTGACTGACAAGAGCTTATCTTTATTTAATGTACATCTGAGGGTACTGCAGTTAAAATTTTAGGCATTTGAAAGAAAGGAAGACGCAATTGCAAAACATAAATGTTCTTGACAAAAACACATTTAAAACAAAATGTCTTTAAATAGGAGTGTGATGCACACAGTCCAGGTGTAAGGTGACTTATGCTCCTCTATTTGTGAGAAAGAGAGGGCTTTCACTTAGGGACTATTGATTGTTATCCAAAAATTTAAAAGACCATAGGATTGGATAATTTTACTTATAAAATTTTATTCTTTTTACTGTCTCATTTACTTGCTAAGCTACTTGGAAAGATCTCCTCTGCAGGAGCCAACAGTGAATAGAGTGAATGTATGAAATATGGCCTGTGATGATACTTTGTAAGCTGGATTTGTTTAGGACTTGAAATTTAAATCAAGTACATGATACCCTGTAAGCTAATTGTGTGCAATATTGGGGTAGTGTTTTGCATGTGAGGAGGGGACTTAACTTACTGGATTTGAATCCTGATACCACCACTTTTTCTTCTCCTTTTGTTGTGCTTTGTTTTTGCATCTGGGGCCTCTCTATATAGCTCAGGCTGGCCTGGAACTCACTATGTAGCCCATACTGGCCATGGACTCATGGCAGTCCTTCTGCCTCAGCCTCCCAAATGCTGGAATTACAGATACATGCTACTATGCTTGGCTTCTCTCTGTTCCTTTTTATTCTCCCTACATCCAACCCCCAATCCAGATTTGGTTTTGAAGATATATATTATATTCTTTCAGTAGTTACCCTTGAAATCAAATGTAATACTTTTAAATCTGAAGTTAATCCATATCTTAACTTTCTTGAACAGTATAAGCCACCACCTACGTCTGATCACACCTACACCCCAAACCTAAGCCCAACCTGCTTTTTGTTTTGCCTTTTAAAAAAAATACACTTTAGACTTATTTATCCTTTTTCCAGGTGATGTTTTAGATTTACCTGTATATTGGCCAGATTTTTTCTTTTTGGGCCCTTGCACATTTGAGGCAGGTGCCAGAACCACTGAGCTAAATCTCCGGCCCTGTTGGCCAAATTTTTAATGCAAGATTCTTTCTTACATCTTAGACATTTCCTCATTTTACTATTCTTTGACACTGAGACATATCCTTTAGAATTTCCTTTTACTAAATTCCTCTTAGTAGTAAATTTTTAAAAAATATAAGATAGCTTTATTTTCCCCTTCATCTTGAAAGGCTGTGTTACTTGGTACACAGTTCTAGGTAGAAAGTTGCTTTACTCTTTCTGCCTCTTAGTACTGTTGTGAGGATTATCTATGTACATATCTAAAGCCTTTAGCACTATACCTGGCATGTTTGTTCATTAAATAACAGTGACTTTAACAATCTCAGAAAAATATTAAACAATCAGATAATTCAGTTGGCTACAATGTTCATACTTTTCATTGCCTTTTTCTGTTACTTTCTTGAAACTGATTTCATTGGGATTGAGGTAGAGACTACATTTAAGTATTATCACAATTTTGTTTTGTTTTTGAGACAGAGTCTAGTTATATAGTCCAGGCTGGCCTCGAACTTGTGGCAATCCTCTTGTCCCAGCCTCCAAAGTGCCAGCATTACAGGTGTGCACCACTGTGTCTGGTTATCACACATTGTGAAGATAGGCAAACCTTGATTCAACTATGACGTCAATTGCTTCCTCTTTGTATATACCTTTGGTAGGCAGTCATACCTAAGACTCAGTTTCTTCACCTATTTGTATAATATTTATCATTTTTGAAAGTAGTTGTGAGCATTATTTTACTATTTCTCTGAGTTGCTGTGCATGACAACATATTTAAAACTCTTAGCAAAGCCTCAGATAGTAGGTGGTTAGTTAGGGAATGTATAGCTTGTGAACCACTTTTATGTAGAAATGTTACTAGCTTTTTTCTTCTGCTGTTCTAGCTATTTGTTTTTATTTGCTAGTCCCAGTGTTTATGAAAAGGTGAAATATCTCCCATGCAACAAGTTTTCTACTCTGCTCACTGGGTAGGCATTCTGTAGACTGCTGGCTTTGGTTTGAAGACCATGCTATGATACTTAGCTTTAGGTGGGAAAATAGTTTTCTAGGCCCACTATTTGATGCTTATAAGGCTCTCTTTCCCATTTATATGATATTTGTTTGCTCTAGTTATTCTTATAGCTTTGGGCAAGTTATTCAGCCTTTCAATTTCCTTGTCTGTATTACAGGAGTCCTGGTGGGTTGTTGTGAGGACTTGAGTTACATATGTAGAAGTCTGGGAGCAGCTTGTGGTACCCAGGAAGTGTTCAGTTATTTAGCTTGAGCCATTGTTGTGAACAGCCAGGACTGCCCTTTGGTTTCTGTTGGCTTTCTGATGAATAGGATGCATTGCCTGCTATGGCTTTCACTATAGTATTTAATCTCCGGGGCATATATACTAAGCTTCCATATAAAACTTATTTCATTTCTTCCTTAATTACAAGGTTATTGGTTAGGTGGGACATGTATCTTTTCAATCTTATTTTTATATACAACAAAATGCATTCATTTTAGACATACAGTTCTGTGAGCCTATCAGGATATTAAGCTGTAATATCCATCAAGATATTATAAAGCATTTCTTTTACCCTAAAATTTTCCTTATGTTTTCCCTAATCTGTCATTCTTACACTATGGCCCCAACAAACACAGGTCTGCTTCCTGTCACTGTAGAGTTTTTAAATTTAGGTTTTTTTGTATAAATGGAATTATATGTTACATATTCTTATGCCTGACTTTTTTCAGTCACTACATTTATTTTGAAATTTTCCCATTTTATTGACAGATACCAGGAATCACTTTCTCTTTATTGCTTTGTGACATTTCAGTGTTAGATATAGTGCAATTTATTTAACCATTCTCCTCTTGATAGACTTTCAAGTCTTTCCAGTTTGGAACTATTATAAGTAAAGCTGCTGTGATTGTTTATGTAGAAATCTTTGTATAGTTATGCTATCATCTCTCCAGAATAAATATCTAGGAGGAATTTTTAGCTCTTAAAGAACATGCATCTTTATCCTGATTTTATTGATCATAACCTAGGGCATAGTTGATCTAGGTCTTAGAACCAGAAATGTACCAAACCTGGATTAGCATTTGGTTTATTCCCCTCTTGTTTTCTTTTCAGGGCGTTTTCCAATGAGTTAGTGCTTTTCACAGTTTTATGGCATAAGAATTTTTTAAAAAATAAAATATCACTTAGATTTCCCACAAACAAGTCACACTAAGCAATATAAATAGTCTCCTTAGAAAATTCCAACAGTTGCTTTTTGGCTTTTGTCCTCATGCTCTTAAAGAGCCTTTTGAAAAGTCTTTGCTGAATTTGGCTACTTCTTGAGAGGAGGGTATTGGGTCCTCAGAGGCCCAGTCTTTAGCCTCTGCTTAGTCTCCATGGCCTTAGTTGTTTCGGACCATGCCATTAAGCGTTTCATTTTTTCATTTTGATAGTGCAGAAAGCAAGAAGCCTTTTCTGCATATACAGTGCCTAGACTGGGTTGTATAGCTGGTGAGAATAGTGACGTTGTGGCTCTAAACCAAGACTGGTAATGTATCTCCTTGATCCAAGGGCTCTTCAGGAAATGTAGAGCCAGAAGAGGCACATTCAAACTCATACTGTTTCCCTTTGTCACCTGGCAATATTTATAGATAGACCATATGCCAGCATATTCCACTGTTCTATTCTGGAGCAATGATTCTCATCTTATGTTATCAGATTTAGGTTATGAAATTTGAAATGCTCTTTGCCTCCTATCCACTGCTACAACTGTACCAGGTGATTTTAATAAACTTGCTTTCATTGAAGTGTACAGTTTTTCTTCCCATTACATCTGTAAGCTCTCAAGTTTACAGACATCATCTCCTTGGCTAGACTAATATTACTTGGCCATTCTTGCATGCAAATTTAAAATTTAATATCTTGCTGCAAGTCTGTTGTGTTTTATGCAAATTCCAATAGAGATAATATTTTGGAGCTGTAAATCAGAAATTACGTGGGAGAGAGTAATACTTGTGCAGGCTTTAAAAAAGTGGTCTTGCAGTTTGCATGGTGCACGGCATTTCTTTTGGAAAAAAGGGATTTTGAATATTCTGAGTGGGTTTAGGAGATATCTTGCCAATTGTGTTACTCAAAAAATGCCAATCTATCCATGAAAATTTAAAAATATTTGATTATTTGTCTTTTCTATATATTTGGAATTAACTAGACTCTTCCACTTATTCATTCATTGAATATATGGTTTAAGAAGCTTTTACTCAGTGCCTGGCTCTGGTCTTGGCTTTGATAATATAGTAGCAAGTAATAGTCTCTGTCTTCATGACACATACTTTCTGTACGTGTTCTGAAACCGACTACAGGCAAATAAACAGGCAGGTATCTTTGGTGACCTGTCTATGAAGAAAAGATACCTTAGGCTTCTGGAGAAAGGATGTACAGGTAGAGGTGCTGCATATCCTCCCTTTAGAGGCATGGCCTCTCTAAGTGATATTTTTGCAAAACTTGACCTGTGTAACTTTTCTGAGAATGTCAGTCCAAGAGGAGAAACTGTTAGGTACAGATGCTCTCAGCGGGTACTCTTGCCATGTTTGGGAAGCAGCAAGAATGTTAGAGTGACTGGAACAGAAAGAAATAGGACAGAAAGGGGTAGAAGAATGCAGGGAATGTGAATCACAGAGGGGAGGAGGTATAACAGATTGCATTGGGCCTTGTTGGTACTGTAAGGAATTTAGCCTTTTCTCTGAGTGAGATGGATATCATGGAATACGAGATATGAAATAGAGTCTGGCAACTGTGTTGGTTTATGAGGTCAGCCAGTGGACCTGGGATGCCATCAGCAGCCATTGCAGTTCTGGACCTTAGATGTGGCCCGGAGAAGCCTGGTGACCAAAAAAAAAAAAAATCTAGTGTTAGATAGAGACTGACATTGTTGATATTTTTGTGTTGGACCATCCCAGAATTCTTTGCTTACGGCAGAAATGTGTTACTTGAGCCCAGGAATATATGTTCTTATAAGTCCTCTAGGTGATTCTGATGTACTCTTTAAAAGCCATCAAATATTAGGCCTACCCCAAGAGTTTCTGATTCAAGAGATTTGGCTTGGAGCCCAAGAATTTGCATCCTTTACAAATTCCCAGATGTTGCCACTGCTGCTGGTCAGAAATTACAAGGAACTTTGAGAACCCATCCTCTGATGAATAACTGCTGTATTCTAAGCCACAAAGTTAACATTCTGCACTTTTGCCTTATAACTTAATGAAGAGCTCAGACTCTGTGCCAAACTGCCTGGGTTTGAGTCTTAGCTATGCTATTTACTATTGTGCGACCTTAGAAAGGGCACTGAGAACAGTCTCTTGCACACAACAGGTTCTCAGTAAATGCAAGCTATTTAATACTGTATATGTTATTATAATGCGATATAAGTAAAATATGAATAATTTGCTGAATATAAGCTCTGGATTGTGGGCATCATAAAATGGATTTTTTTTTTTTTTTTTTTTTTTTTAGGATAACCTGTA
This sequence comes from Fukomys damarensis, assembly GCF_012274545.1. Taxonomy (NCBI): domain Eukaryota; kingdom Metazoa; phylum Chordata; class Mammalia; order Rodentia; family Bathyergidae; genus Fukomys; species Fukomys damarensis. Next base: position 21,194,722 of record NW_022900929.1, read on the forward strand.
AGGCATTATTAGCTCTATTTTACACATAGGAAAGTGACTTGTTTTCATGCACCTCCTAAGTCACAACAGCAGATTTCACATCCTAGTCTGGTGACAAAGCTTGAGCTACCTGACTGTACATGCTGCCCTGGAGTGCTGGACTGGCCCTCACACAGGTCCAAATCTGAGTCCTGCTGTGAAGGAGAGGGGAGAGATCACTTGTGTAAGTTTTTACTTCTCTGTTAGGCCAGTTTCTCATCTATAAAATGGGAATGAAGCATGCAGAGTCAGTGTTTTTGGACCTAATATCAGATGACTGGCATTGTTCATTATTTCCTTTATGATTTAAAAAATGAATTCAAAGACAAATCCCATCTAGATAATGCATTTATGGAACTTTTCCTTAAAATTCTTTTTACGAATGGATGCTTCTTAACATGAAATTTAAGCAATTGCATGTTGTATGGAGAGAATTTGTCGTGAAATTCTTAGCTTTAGGAGAAAGAGAACGTTTTCCTTTATAAACTTTTTCTGCTAAAGGTGGTTCTAGATTCCTTATCTGAGAAAGCTCACATGATGTTGAGATAAAACTTTTCCAGATAAGGCATCTGTATAGAATAATGAAGTGGGCATGTTTGGAGATGATATGTCTGATTTTGACAAGGGCTAGTGTAGTCTACAAGTTTGGAAATCTCAAAAGCATTACATAAAAGTCAGACTTTGAGGTTGGGGATAGAGCTCAGTGGTGGAGCACATAACTTAGTTTGAGACTCTGGATCAGTCCCCTGTGCAACCTCTCCTATCCCCATCAGATGTAACAGTAATTGTTGTCTTAAATTCCCAGTCACCTATGGATCAGGTTATGGCAACTTTATTGCTTACACATCTGATTCTAAAATTGAAAGTCATTGATTAACAAATAGCTGCCATGAAGCTCTCACGGCTTCACTACAGTACTAACAGTTTTCACTGAAGTGCCTTTTGACTCTTTATCCCATCTACACTGTACAGAGATTAAAAGAGAACTTTTAATAATCTGAAGATAGACAGTTATAAGGAACTTTCATTGACTGAAAGGGTAAGAGCCACAGTAGCTACTAAAATGAAAGTCTGACATTTGGGCTAACTCCACAGGCTGCCCTAATCTTCCTGGGAGTCCCTGAGGGCAACACTGTAGTGACTCAGGTTCTTAGAGAAAATTGTGTTATCACAGAGAAGTGTAGAGGCTTACTCTTGCTGTCTTTTAAAGAATAGACAGGAAATAATGTGAATCAGAAAGCTCTTGTCAAGTTTAGTTTCAATAAAAATTAGCTTAGGGGTAAGTTTAAGTTATTAAAATAAATCACTGATATACCATAAATACTGTGTTCCTCAATGATGCAATTACATGTGTAGGGAGGCATTGAGGTAAGGTGGAAAGAACATGAACCTTTGAGATAGATATCTGACTGGAAACAGGTCACCTTGCAGGCCTCTGAGCCCCAGCTTCTCTGTCTGTGGAGTGCTATCTGAGTGGTTTGTTAGGATTAATGAGATGATGACTTGCTCAGTGAACCTGCCACAGTGCTTTTAAACAGAGATGAGGAAAAGGGGGCTCCACAGTACTTTTCCACTTATAGACTCATATTTTCATGACTCCCCTCCCCCAACACCTTTAAGAACTGTAATTCACAAATAATAGAACTTAACCATTTAAAGATTATAATTTAGTTGCTTTACCATTTTCATAGAGTTGTGCAGCCATCACTGCAGTCAATTTTAGGGCATTTTTATCAACCCCCCCAAAGAAACCTACACCCTTTAGCTATCATTGGTTTGTCCTCTCCATTTTCTTTCTCATGTAGTCTTGTGGGTCCCACCTTCCTTTACTCCCTTACTTCTTTTCAGATTTGCCTGTTGCTGGATCTTGTGGTTGAAATTCTTCGGATTTTCTGTAAATAGCCAATTTAGTTTTTCTTCCTCACAGCATTTGATTCTTTGAGTACTGAAACAGCTGCTGGAACCAAATGCAAGGGCGCACCATTTTGCACTTTGAGGCCGCTCATATGGCAGCTTTATTCAAAACCACCCCTGTACTCCTTAAGTTATTTGTTTTATACAAAAACAGTCATCCCTGGCTTATGGCTTCTCTGCTGCCATGTTGACAAATGTTGCTTCTAGTGAAATACACAAAAATAAATAACAGCAAGAGAGAGGGGAGCACAGAGCTAAGTGAATTCATTTTGCCTCTTGAGTGCCATTCTCATTTGTTTTAAAAACCACCCTGGCTTTACAGGAAGGAAACGAGGGGCAGGAGAATTGCAGGAAATGAATGAGTTACATTTGATTTGGGGCTGACAGGGCTGAACAGACAATTTAAGAAGTATCTGGAATGTAGGACCTGGAAGTGAGTTTAAAGAAATCCGAATATCAAGCAGATATTCAAATTGTTGACAGTAATCTCCATATGAATCCTCAGATTTCTCATTCTGTTGATGATGGAACTCAAATTTATGCCTTGCTGACACAGTAGAAAATGACTACAGTTGATTAATCTTGATGTGGTGTAAGGTATAATTTGGGAACTGGGAGAAGACAAGGTTGAGGGTTTGGGGTTCTTGGTTTTCAGACTGAATGTCTGACCCAAAAGAGAAGAAGGTAGACAGGATGCTGACAAGTATTGATTGCCTGCTCTGAATTATGTCCACACAGATATTAGAGAGTGGGATGTGTTGGAAACCCAGTGTGTCTAGACTTAGAATAGGTTCTTTTCCCTCTGTAATAATAAGCAATAGAAGATATAGAAGGAAAAAATGGGGAGAATAATTTGAAAATAAACAGGAATAATAGAAAGCAGTAAATGCCAAAAACATTTAGAAAAAAAGAGTTGCTCATCTTTTTTTTTTTTTTCCTTCCAGTTCTTAACTACAAATCACTGGGAAAACTGCAGCAACTCACAAGTGCACATGCAGCTTGTTTTGATTGGGTGCATTATAAAGGTCTACCTGACCAGCAGTGAAATAAAACATGTCCCTGAGTGTTTCATAAATTATCTTAATATGCATGTTGGTGAGGTGGTGACTGATAAATAATAGCCTAATTGGTTGCACAAGGTATAGGAGGTTTGCTTGGTCAGTACTGGGCTTCCATTCTGGATTATGCAAATTGATTTCTACCCACTTGTTCAGTGATTTTTGATGCTGTTTAGTTTGTAAATATTCTGTTCAATTATATTCCCCCTGGTTTTTTGGGGGGGCATAGCTAATAATGGACACTTCTCGGCAAAAGAGATGAAGAAGCAAGGGTGAGGTAGAACGGGGTTTTCTTTGTACTTTCCTTTGTAATTTCTGAATTTTGTTTTGTGTACTATTTCATATGATAGTGGAAGGAAAGGAAGGAGCCGTAGGCAGGTGGAAGGACAGAAATATGAGTGAAAGGATAAGTAAAAAGATGGACTATTAACTCACTGGGCTGAGCCTGGAGGATTATTCCTCAGCGTATATAACTTCTACAATCATGTACACCTGTGAAAGGTTCTTGTTGAGTATATTACATTCTTAAATGTATTGCCAGATGCCATCATGACGACATATAATACAGTATTTAGGGTTATGAGATTAGTCTTTCTGATTTTGAGCCCTATCTCCATCTCTTAGTGGCTGGGTGTAACCTTGGGTCTTACCTAGTCTCTCTAGTATCTTTCTTTTGGATATGTGTCTTGGATACTTGTTAAAATGGTGGCTATAATAATATGTATTTACATAGTTGGAAGGATTAAATGTGTTACTTAATCCACATAAAGTTCTTTGTAGCAGGGCCTAATTCACAGTACAGGTGTCCCTTGGGGGTGTTGGTTCCAGAACCACCTCTCCATGATTGCAAAATCTATGGATGTTCAAGTCTCTTATATAAAATAGAGTGGTATTTGTATGTAACTTGCTCCTATCTTTTTTTGTTTGTTTGTTTTGAGACAGGGTCTTGCTTTGTAGTTTAGGCTGATCCTGAACTCACTATATACCATATGCTGGCCTCAAATTTGTGGTGAGCCTCTTGCCTCAGCCTTCTGAGTGCAGGGATTATGTGTGTGTATCACCCCTTTTATGTATTTTAAATCACTTAGAGATTACTTATAATACCCAATACAATGAAAATGCTATGTAAATAATTGTCATACTGTATTGTTTAGGGAATAATGGCAAAAACACAGATCTATACATATTTTTCCCTGAAACTTTTTTAATCCATGGTTGGTTGAATTGTTTAATGAGGAATCTGCAGATACCTAGAGCCAACTGTACTCACAGAAAGTTCAATTTTATTTTGATAATCATCGCAGGTGGTGATTTGCCTCATCTGCCTTTCTTCCATTTCCTCATTGTATGCCAAAATTTTTTTCCTCAGAAGTTCACACAGTGCCATTGTTCTGGATATGGAGCTTTTCGTCTGAGTTAGCTGACTCCTTAGATTGCCATTTTCTAATAAGAGTGGGCTGTTTGGACTGCTAGGAGAGCAAGCATGCTGAGGTGAGCCCTGGCTCTCTGTAGAGCTGCTCATTCTCCCAGTGGGAGGAAACACCACTTTTCAGAACACAGCTTTGACTTGCCCAAGTTCCTCTTGTACAGATGGGGCCTGGAGTTGCTCTGGGCCCTTGGTCCTGGATCCAAGCCAAGGCTGTCATTTGCTGAGCCAGGAATAATACAGGAATTATTCTTTTTTCTTTATACTAAGCAAATACTAAACACTAATCAATCTACAGTTAACTCTCTATCCGATTTCTGAACCAGATGCTATGAATAACTGCCCCTAAATGTGTTTGCCAATAAAAGGATAAGTTTAAGGCTTTTAATCAATGCCCCTTGCACTCAGTATTTAATGTCAGAATCTTGTATGAGACTTACTTTGATTAGGATAATTGTTGGGTTAAAAAATGAATAGTTTTTGAAATTGTGACACTTGTGGTTGATCTTGGGTGAATTAATCTTTGAGAGAATGAAAAATTGTCAATTTCATAATCGTTCTTTTGCTCTCTCATTGTCCTTTAGGTAACTTATGGAGAAATATGAGTATTAAGAGGAAGCTGTTTTTTTCCAGTGAGAAAAGAGATAAGCAACTAATACAAAATTTGAAGGAATCAGTAATGGAAGTGAAGGGGACATTGGAAAAGAAGCCCACTATTTTTGATAGGCACTGGTGTGGGCTGGCTAACTACTGTGTTTTGCCTACAATAAAGCAAGGAGCTTGGAAACATCTGTGATTTAGATATTGGCTCCACTGAATAGCCTAGGGCAAGTTACTTAACCTTTTGGACTCTGTTTTTATAATTATAAAATGGGGAGGGTAATACCTGCTTCACAGTTAGAAAACTTCATTTGGATCACATAAATAAGAACATGAAGCTCGGTGCCTGACATACAAGAGTGCCAGAGGGGAGTCACCATCCACTTCCTTGCAGAGTTTGTCTGGCTGTCACGTATTTGTCTGGGGTGCAGTTGTGTGCATGTAACATAAAAATCACCCCCGTGGCATCGAATTGGAAATTCTTCAGATTGGATTGTTTGTTGTTGTTTTGGCCTCCATTAAAGAGAAGCTGTTCAGTTCTGGAAAAGCTCAGTGGTTATTCTCTTCCTCAGTTCCTCTCTGAATGGACAGTTTGGAATATATGAGACTTGGTAGATTATAGACACCAACTAAGCTCTGCTGCTCTGGCTGTTGGCATGTTACTTGTCTTTCTCATGTTTGCACATCCATAAATTGGAGATGCTCATAATATGGGGTGCTATGAGTGTTCAGTACAAGTAAAGTTTATGAAAGAACTTTGTGTCAGGGAACTCTAGAACTGTATGATATGTTTATCATCCTGAATGGAAAACAGTCCTTATCTATCAAAAAGTCAATTCTGTTTTGCCAGATGTTAAAAGACTCAAGAAAATGTCCTTTAATTGGAGAAAGATTTGACTCCAGTGTAGAGTGGAAGAAACTTGTACCCAGAAGACAAGACAGCTGGTTCCGAGGATGTCTGGGCGAGTGGGCCATCTTCCTGAGCTCTAATTCTCAGCCTGCAGGCTAGACTTACGGGGTTTACGATTATACTGGTAATGAGTATTTCTGTATCATTGGCCTTTGCATGTCCCAGGTTGATTTTCTGCTGTTCACCTGCAGTGTTGATGGTGGTCTGTTTTCATTTGCCTCAGCTGTGTTAACCTTTTGCAGTTATCTTTAGGAAGACAGAGCTAGGTCTGCCTTGCTTCCTGATACGCTTACTGTGCTATTCTCTGCAGAGTACCTCTGCTGTTTTTTTCCTCCTCTGATGACCTCACAGAAAACTAAATTGGAGGAGGAGGCTACAAAGAAGGTCAGAGGTCAAATGAGCTTTCTCCATGCCTCAGCTTATTCAAACTCTTAACATCTCTGGGAGGAGGTGCTGGTAGAGGAGTGGTGGGAATCTTATTGTATAGGAGGAATTAAGGTCAGGTTTGGGTGGTAGAGTAAAATCTGTGAGAGTCACTGATGAGAATTCTTTCTGTTTCTATGCGACTTTTGAATTTATCTGTTGGACGTAAGGATTTGTTCAAGGATGTTGAATAGTAGACTTGTATGAGATGCATTTTTAGAAGTTATGCTTGCTCATGGTGAGGTGGATGATGGAAAATAGGAATGGTGAAGACTATTGGCACTATTTCAGGTAGGAGATTATATGATATTTATCTAGGTCATTGTCATTGCAGGTGTCAGAAAAGTTGCAAAAGGTTTTATACGTGCAAAGGAATCTCACATTTGAGTGCTTGATTTGTCAGGCACTTTTAGGTACTTTACATATAATAGCTCATCTGATTCACACGACAGCAGTGAGGGGTAGGTGGAGGTGGCATTTTTAACCATTTTGTAAATAAAACTGAGTATCAGCCAGATGTGGTGGAGTACTACTTGTGCACTGGGGAAGCTAAAGTAGGAGCATCTCAAGTTTAAGTCTTATTTGGGCAACTTAGCAACTGCCTAAAAAAAAAAGTCTGGGGATATGGCTCAGTGCTAGAGTACCCTTGAATTAAATCCTCCGTATTGCAAAAAAAGAGGTTCCAAAGGGTAGGTGTTTTGTCTGAGGTGTCTAGAGAGCTACAAATTGTAAAGTCAGAATTTAAGCCTGATTACATACAAGCCCTTTTCCTTCCCACTATACCACACTATGGCCCCCAGGACATAGTCCTCTGTAGTGGTTTTGTATTAGCAAATAACTTTGCAAGGACTGATCTATTAACAATGATCTCTTTTAACATTCCCATGAGACAGAGGAGCACAATTGATTATTCAGATGAGTGATTAAAGACAGTGACATTAGACAAAGTCACCCGTCAAGTGGTTTGGGAGACAGCAGGCAGCAATAAGGTTTGGAGTTGACCACTTGAGCTGATAGGCTAGCAGAAAACAAGATTTACCAGCCTAATTTTATCAATCTACTCTTTCTTCTAGTTTATAGATTAGGAAAATTATCAGGAGGTGATGTGCAAGGCAAGTGCCTAAGGCCAAGATGACACAAAGCATAGTGATATCTTGGGGTTACTTTATGATCAAACTCTCTTCTGTAGTGTAGTCTTTTAATTAAGCCAGTAGTCATCCCCACCAAAAGTAGGATCTTTACTCAGCATGGAGATCGTGTTATAGTTAGAGGTGCTTTGATAAAAATCTCAACAAAGATTCCTCTCTTTGCCATAAGAATTAAACTGTTGGACTTAATAGAATTCTTCATCTCCAGCTATTTTTTTTCCCCATTTGATTTTACAAGCCTGGTGATGCTGTTATTTGTCCTGTCTTGGATTACTTGGGTGTCAGAAAGCACAATGTTATGAAAAAAGCCACAGGGAAACCCTTGGCCATTACATTGTGCCTCCATTGCTTAGCTACCATATTCTCTTAGTTATTACTACTAACTTTACTCATGAGAGGTGATTGTACTTGATAGTGGAAGTTTGGACAATGACTAGAGAGCTTTACCTTTGACGTGGTTAGATGCTTTGAGCATGTGGTAGTTGAGAAACAGATTACTGAGTATCTTGTTTTGAAACTGCGTTTAGGATGGATAGGAGAGTGAGAGTGGAGGTCAATGATTGGAAAAATGCTAAACTGCACTCTAGAATCATTTTATAGTTTGCTAATGGTTGTCCCTTAATCTCATACACTTTTCTTGGTTACTTTTGCCAAATCTCTGCTACCTACTGCCTTCTCACTGGAAATCACAGAGTAAAGATAAGTATGATTGGCATTGTATATCTGGTAGGTGTAGGTAGTAAAGTGACTACCTGCATTGTTGAAACCCTATGTAGTATGCTAGTGGAGTGATCTGGTTCTACAGTCAGAATGCCAAGAACAGGAGAGAAAGAAATGACAGTCATTACAGTGTCATGTTTAATCTTTGAAAGTAGACCTACACTTTTAACAAAGGTTGAAAAGATATTATAGGATGGGAAAGAAATGCCGACAGACTGCTTGCTAAATCCTAGGAAGGAGGAAACTAGTATCTGTGTGTTTTAGAATATTGGTATTCACATCCAATTTGAAGAAGGCATATTTAGAAAGAAATGACTAACCTCAGGCCTCAGAGTGAAAGGAGAGTTGTAGAAATGCTCATCAAAGCCCTTTGTGTGTTTGAAGCGCTAATGAAATCAGCCTTCTTCTGAAGCCAGGTAACTCTGTTCTCTTTACCTAATTTTTAAAGCTTTTATGCTTTTGTCATCATTTTCCATTTCTTTGCTTTGAATAATACCAATAGAAATGTATATCATAATGCAGAGATGATTTCTAATAACTACTAGATTTGATCAGTAGATGATGGATGTCTAGTGGCATTGTGGATGGCAAGGATAATCAAGTCTTTTTATATGCCTAGACTTATTCTGCCCTCTTTACATATGTGTAACATTCACCCTGGGAGCATGCTGGGAACACAAACCAGCCCATTGAATGAATAAACAGAGATACATTTGTTCCTTGGCATCATGGGGGATTGCTTCTAGGACCCTCCATATATGCTTAATTCCCTTATAACTGATGCCCACCCTTTTGTTTACTTAAATAATCTCAAGATGACTTATAACTACTAATACATTGTAGATAGTCTCTAAATAGCTGTTATACTGTATTGGTTCTACTGTATGTAGAACAGACACAGTTTTTTTTCTTTTTTGCAAATATTTTTGATCTTTGGTTTTTAAAATCTGAAGATAAGAACTTGCAGAAATGGGGGGATAACTGTATACCTAATTTTGTGTTTTTAAGGCAATATTTCCCTAGGCCAAAAATTTTTTTAAATCCTGTTTTATTAAAGACACCAACTGCCTGCCTAGGGGGTGGGTGTGGGGGGGGGAGACATCAAAATCATAATCATTTGAGTTGTCATAACATTGAAGTTCATGTACAAAGACTTTTCCAGACATGGACAATTCTTCCCTTCTCTATTATTCTTTCACTTACTCTTTTTTTTTGGTACCGGGACTCAAACTTGAGCCCTTGAGCTTTCGAGGCAGGCAGCAGGATCATGGAGCCAAATCCTTGGGTGGGGGGGGGAGACATCAAAATCATAATCATTTGAGTTGTCATAACATTGAAGTTCATGTACAAAGACTTTTCCAGACATGGACAATTCTTCCCTTCTCTATTATTCTTTCACTTACTCTTTTTTTTTGGTACCGGGACTCAAACTTGAGCCCTTGAGCTTTCGAGGCAGGCAGCAGGATCATGGAGCCAAATCCTTGGCAATTTTCACTTACTCTTTTGCTTTCTTTTCCTTTTTCCTGTTCCTTATGCCCTTCTCACTTAGTCATTCAGCCTCTGCTATGAGCAAAGCACTATATTAAGTGCTGGAAATGTCACTGTAAATAAAATGAAGTCCCTGTTCTGAAGCTTATATTTCAGTATATTAAGGACCATGATGGACCAGGAGTTAATTTCCCTGTTGGGATAAAGCTTTCAGAGAAGGCTGGTTAATGGTTGTACAGGTGATAGAGGTAATGATCTCTCCCTTGTGAGGGACATGCTGACAAAATAGGCTTTGATTTCACTTTAATTTGTATTTACATAAGAATCTGAGTCCCTGTGTGACATTTTATCTGATGTGTAAGATTCCATTTGGGCAGGGATTTGTAAATTATCATTTATATCCTCTTTCTTGAAATTTGATTAGACCCCTTTGATTTATTTGGAGGAGAAATAAATAATACACAATGTGTTTCTGTGGAATATCCATTTTGCTGTGATGTTGGCACAGTAGTATACACTTTATTTTTAATCCTAGTATGTTTTAACATTTTATTTTAAAGAAAATGGTGGGTTTCCCTGTTCTCTCTGTTGTTACATTTTTTGCCTTTGCTACAGATAATGTTCTTAATGCCCCCTCTTCTTCAGGATAGATTTCAACACTTTTAACACAAAGTACAGTTGAAGTTCATGAATGGATTAAAACCATAAGCCTGTGAGTGATATTCATGCATTCATATTTTAGTTTATGTACAGGAGGACAGAAGATACATTTTCTCTCTATAAATTTTATACTCCAGTAGGAACTATTTCTGTGAAATACGGCAACATAAGTGCCATTCCTCTGGAGGCAAACATTTCATTGAATAAACAGCAATGAGCATTCAGAAGATATAAATAAGGAGGTCAGTTTCTGCATATCAGAAGCTTCATAAGGTTGCAATTTTTGATCTGGTCCATGATGTGTAAGCATGTGTTTGCCTCCTGCAACCAGCTGAGGGATAGCTGGACTAATTAGTACTGCTCTTACTACAAGGTGTTGGTGCTCTCTTGTATTGGGCTTGGAGATAATGGTGTCCTAGCAGGTTTAGCCTGGATTGATGGATTCATGGATGGATTGATTGATTTTTGACTCTGAAGCAGTAAGAATATACATGAAATTGACACGAGGACTATTTCTTTATTTTATTGCCACTGCAGTTCATCAGTAGGTTCACGTAGATAGATTCTCAATTTCTGTAGCGCTGCATTCCAGCATTTTGGATTTGGCACATTATTGCATCATTCAGTTTCTAACTTAGTCTTAGTTGTTTTAAAATGAATTCAGAATAGCCTATGTAGGTTCCTCCTCCACCTTATTTTCAAGCAATCTGGAATAAAGGTAGCAGTTAACTCTCTTACTGCTTCATTTGGTTCATTCCTCAGTACCAGTAGAATAGCTAGCAGGCCTTATACTGAAAATATACTGGCAAAACCAAGAGCAAAGAGTTTAAGAGTTAGTAAAGCTCATTAATTAATGGGTTGAAAGCTTCAGTGAGTTTTCCAAACTCTCTGTTGTTCTTAAAACTTGTCTTTAGTTGTTATAGTTGTGGAGGTATTTTCTTTTTCTTGTAACCCTTTTTGCTATCTGTGAGGGGAAGAGACACCTGGAGAAACAGTTGACCTTTCTTTTTATACCTTGTGTGCTCTCTAGAGAGAGATGATGAGCAACAGTGTTATATCCCTATATAAACAACAGTCATGCTAGGTCATCCCAACAATTCATTTTCCTCATTACTGTTGCTTGGGTTTTGGGGTAAGGAGACGGAAGATACAGACGTGGACAGGGATGATGATAATTGTGATGACAAGAACATTTTTTGAGTGCATGAATAAGACTTTGCAATCATTTATCCGTATGACCATTCTGTGAGGCATCGATACTACTGTTTGTCTTCATTCAGTTGATAGGACATTGCCTCACAGAAAGGTTAGATAATTTGCTCGAGATCATATAGATGTCTGCATTAGGGATACATGCTTTTAGTTGTTATGATGTCCTACTGCATGAGATAATTGAGCAAAATGCCTTAATGATATGTAGTAATTAATGAATAGGTTCTCAAAAGCACCTAGATGTCACCAGTGAACATGGCATATTATACATTGCAGAATCAGACCTCAAAGACTATAAACAGGTGTTCTGTTGAGTGAGACCATTCTTTTGGTGACCCTGTTATATAATGTTTCTTTTTTTTTTTCAGCTTTAATTGAGTTTATTGGTACATTTTAAGGATACAGTACAGTTACATTCATTGTTGGGATCTTGTACCTCCACATGACAAGTCTTGATTCTCATTTTTTCCCCTTACCACTGCCCTCCCTTCACCCCCTCCTCCCCTACCCATCTACAAATACTTTATTTCCATCTTTTCATTATCTCACATTTTTTTCTTTTCCCTTATTACCCTTCCCCTACTCATCCCACCTTTCCTACACCTTTAGCTCCTTTCTTCCCTTTTCGTTTCTTTTAAGATCATGTTTTATTTAGTGTTTCTCTCTCTCCCCTGTCAAAAAGAAAAAGCTGTTACTTCCAAGATGACAGAAACTTTTGGAAGTCAAACTTAATCCCAGTTTTGCCTTTTTCTTCTTGAGAAGATCCCACACAAATAAAAGCTTTTAATTTATGCACTTTTGTATTTTGTTTGATAATAACTGAAAATGAAAATTCACCTCTTCCTTCATGAAATTTCTAATTGTCTTTCATCCCATGTTGTGAACTCAAAGCAATAAAAGCTTATCCAAAACACAAACATCATAATTGGTATGAAACCCAGTTATACTAGCGCCAGACTTACCCAAAATGAAAACTTATTTTATAATGAGAGCAGAAGAACCATAATTCCAGACCATACATAAGGCCTCCCTTAGTTTCTTTAACTTGTTTATTTGTAGATTACTACTTTCTATAGAGGCTGAATAGAAAGCAGATAAATCCATTACCTACATGTAAAGAGCTCCTGCCCCTTCAGGATAATTACAGATGAAAGGAAAACATCCTCAGAATAATCTTGTATGTTGGTGTGACAGTAGTGACACACTTCAGACTCCTGACCTGGATCACACTTTGCTGTGCTGGGAATTCTAACCTTTAGGGCTAGGCAGATGCTCTTCAGGAACCACAGCTCAGGCTCCCTGAAATGGGTTTTGAAACTCAAAAGCTTGATTTACAAATCTCTAGTTGTAATTATTTTACTTAATATATAAGACACGTTTCAGAGAAAATGGTTGCAAATAGGCTTCAGGGAGGTAAATTTTCCTAAAGGGATGCTAACTTCTTACTCATATTTGGCCAACCACAGAGAGACTGATGAGAACTGAGTTCCTTTTCCTCTTTGCTAGGTTTGGGTTTGTATGGCAAGTTCTTGGGCCCAAGACATGCACATATACACATACACATATATACACACATACATCCATATCTTTAAAGGATAATAACTGTGTGCTGCATCTGCCTGGAGATGCCTGTGCACTATGATGATTCATTGCCCTGCTCTGTGAGCAACTGTGCCCAGTTCTAGCATTTGCTCTGTATTCTCTGGCTAAAGAAAACCCTCAGGGATCCTGTATGCCATCACCTGGTGGTGTGTAGCTGTATAAATATAGAATCTCCGAACTCTGTCACATGTCATGTCTGTCTGGCTGCTATGGTTGATTGGAGTTGAAGCCTACTGCTTGTTAGTAAGGCAGTGACTAGCTGTAGGGGACAGTGGTGTCTCTTGTTTTTCATTGTTTATTGATTTATTGAGTTAGAATGCTTGTCCTTTGGTACTAGTGTTAAATAGGTCAGTACTTTTAGCCATTTTGTGAGATTGTCTTTTTATGTGATTTGTGGTTGTTTCCTTGATCTTGTGGAGTACAGGATCCGGGACTAATGGGTACTTGTTCATAGAAAATATGAAGAGACATAAATTTGAGATCAAAGAGGAGGTTTGGGAATGAAAAACTCTTCTGAATACTGAGAAAATTGACCTTTTCATGAATTTTGGAAAATCCCTTTGTTTTAACAGTAGGAAATTTGCCTGGGTGAACTAGTGACTGGATCAGAACCAGGAGTCGTCACAGGTTAAATTTCTTAGTAAAGACAAATATTTTGAGCTTCGATCTCTGCTCTTGTCCTCATGTCTTCCAAGGATTCTATATATTCTCTGTGTAGTAGAAAGAAACTGTATTAATAAAATACTTTACTGCATTTTTTGTCTTTATTAAGTGAGGTATGCAGTTTAAAAAAGATCAATATATTTAATGAGTACTTGTTTTTTGTCCTTGGGTTACAGTTATGTATAAAAGATGACATTAACTTCAGTAGCCATTATTTGAGGGTACCAAGTCTTTAGTTGATACAACTGTGATATATTGGACTTGGACAATATGTGGACCTAGATTTAAAACCTGGTTACTGCCTTAATTTACTGCATTTTTATGTGCCTCAATTTTTCCATCTATGATGTAGGAAGTTGGGTGATAATCTAAGTGTTTATTGGGTCCTTTCCAGTTTTGTCATTTATGGTCTCAATTTTTGTAGACATTTTGCCTACTTGCCTTTAATAGCTTCTGGCTACTTCAATCACAATGAATGAGGTTTACCTGTGGTTTTAAAAAATTTGTCTTTTTTATCTGGTTTCTTTTTTCATATTTTTATTAGTGCATATTAGTAATACAGAATAATGAAATATATTTTGATCATTTTCACCCCAGTCTCCATAAATTCCTTCTTCCTCCTTTCTTCTGTTCCCCTTTCTCTATCTCTAAAAGTCTACATTGCAGTTTCTTCTTTCTTTTCCTTTTCCTCCCATCCTTTCTCTCTCTGTTCTTTCTTCCAGTTTTAGATTACTCATGTAAGTGGAAATGTAATATTTAACTTTCTCAGACTGGCTCATGTAGCTTAACATGAAGGTCTCCAGTTCTATTCACTTTCCTGCAAATGACATGGTTTCCTTTATGGCTGAATAAAGCTCCATTGTTTATATATATATATATATATATATATATGACGTTTTCCATTTTCATTCATCTATCTATGGTACCCTAGACTGTTTTGTAGCTTACCAATTGTGAATTGTGCCTCTGTAAACATGGGCACACACATGTGTATAATACACTATTTTTAATTCTTTTGGGAATTTACCAATGTGTGATATAGTTGGATGAAATGGTGTTTCTTAGTTTTCTGGGAAGTCTGCTGGAAGTGTTTATTCTATGAAGTTTACATAGACTCCTAGCAATGATGATAATTTTGAAGCTACAGTGATGAAATAATGTTAAAAGAAAGCTACGGGACTTATTATTATATTATTATTATTATTACTATTATTACTATTATTTTTTGAGACTGGGTCTCATTATGTAGCTCAGGCTGTCCTTGAACTTGCAGTGATCCTCCTGCTTCAGCCTCCCAAGTACTGGGATTACAGGCATGCACCACCATACTCAGCAAGGACATAATTTTTAAAAAATCATGTGAAAACTCATTGGGAAAGGAAAGCTGGGTGTAGTGGCCACACACTTGTAGTTGTAGCTTCTGAGAAGGCTGAGATAGGACTGCTTGAGGTCAGGAGCAATTCAGGGCCATCTGGTCAATATGACAAGATCTCTAATCTTAAAAAAAAAAGGAAAAGAAAAAAGGCACAAAAGTGTGGAACTCTTTATTTAAATAAAGTCTTTGGTTTCTCCTGTGTTCTGTGAACATCATGATTATACTTGAAGATATTTGCCAGTTTTACCTGCTCTTCAGGAAGACTTATTACTGTTTAAAAAATGCTTTTATTGTTCACATGAATTCATAACATAGAATTATTATCTTTTAAAAAAATTTTTTTTGCCATGACAGAGTCTGCTAAAGCTGATGGTGACTGTTCTTTTTTAATATGTGTGTGTAATCTTTCCCACTCAGTTGCTCTGTTTATTTTTTCTGTCTTCCTGGACTCTGTAGGCAGAATATGGGTTCATTATTACATCTCATGAGCTTTTCTCTTTCTTAGCTTTTACTTCCTGTATTTTGCAATCTTTAGCTGATTGTTCCCTCCCAAATTTCATGTGTTGATGTTGTAATCTTCATAATATGACTTTGTTTGGAGTTAGGGTCTTTGAAGAGGTAGTTCAGGTTATAATTGTGAAGTCCTATGCATGGGTCCTACTCCAAAATGATTGGTCTCTCTATAAAAAGAGGAGATAAGGACAGAGATACACACAGAGGGAAGATGACATGAAGACACAGAAACCATCTATAGGGGAAGGAGAAATACCTCAAAGAAACCAACCCTGCCTGCACCTTGATTCCATAATCCTAGATACCAGAACTATTAAAAAAATCTTTTTGGCCATCATACTCCCATCCTTGCCAAGAATTATTATTGGTTGGCCAAGGGCTCTTTTGCTTGGTTTGGAAAGAAATCACAAATTGGCAAAGTGCATCTCTGTTGACGTTTGTGGCTCAGGGCTTTGAATCCCAGTGGTTTTCACCCCTTCATGTCACTACTCTGAGCTTTGAGTGTCAGTGTCTCATACATTTTAGTGTTATAGTCCTTAGTGGCTCCTAGCCACCCCTATTCTTTTCTCAGCATCTGAGACTCGTAGTTCCCTTGGTGGCTAATCTGGAGCTCCTTTAGCAGCTTCCACTGCTTCTCTGGGCTTTTCTGCTGGTCTCTCCTGGTCACTTCTGGTCTCTGCTACTCTTGGCTCTTTGCTGTTCTACCACTCTGGAGTTCTTCAGGGCTAATAGCCCCTAGTATTGCCAGCTCTTCTTAGTGCAATTTACTCATCCCACTGTACTTAGATAAGAATCACAAGTAGGCAGTAGGACCACTCAAGGCTTTATTGGGACGTGTGCTCCAGCACCAAGTGGGGTGTTCCTTTGGACTAGTGGTGGCAAACCTGTGGCACACATGCTACAGCTGGCTGTTTGTTATCACTGAAAGCTGCAGAGAGTTTGCCATCACTGCTGTAGACTAACCTGAGGAATATGAGGGAGCATTGCTTGTGTAGAGGGGGAGCAGGTTCTCATACACAGTTTCTTTTATTTTGTAGATACATTTGAGGACTTTCAGAGTAATCACATAGGAGAGTCGGATCATTTGGACTAGCTACAGGTTGGAGTCATCTGGGATAAGTCCATGTTTCAAGCATGCCGTGACTGAGGTTCCTTGAGTAGCATCAGGATGTCCTGGACAGCCTTAACTGTCCTGGTGATAGCTTTCCCTGGTGACAGTTTGGCTGAGAAGTGGCTGCAAGATTGATACCTCCATGCTGCATGTAAATGAGGAGGCTGATGATATGGCTGCTTGCGAGGCAGGTGCAGTACCACTGAGCTAAATCCTGGCCTGGTGTAACTTTTAAGGTTTCTCTCTCTAGAAGGGCCTGCCTTGTTGATCATAGCCCACTGGGTTTTGGGAGTTTGGGGGTTATCAGAAATGGATCCCCATTCCTGCCTGATCTTTGTCCTCTCAGGTGTGTTTTCTGGGCCTCTCTTCTGAGAGATGGTAGCAGTGCCTGGAGTAGCCTAAGTCAGGAGGGTGTCACTTGGCCCTGGGTCCTCTCACCTGGCCTAGAGGGCATCTGCAGAAGCAACCCACAGAGGTGTCAAGAAGTAGCTGGAGCTGGTTGTTGTAGGTTACACCTCAGGGAGGTGTGAGGGGAGGTGGTGAGAGATATCAGTCAAGTTATACCACCTCTGGCTGTCAGAAGAAAAAGGGAAGGGTTGAGCTCTCACCCCAGAACCTGTTCTGCTATGCACATCTGTTATAAAGCTTAGGGATATGAGCCTCTTAATTAAGTGCAAATAAATGAAGCTCAGGTTTTATTTTCCCACCTCTAAATGAGTAGTTGAAGAAAATGAATGTAACAGCAATGTCATTTTATACTCATATCATACTTTTGAATAAAAAGTTTTAAAACTTTTTAAAAACTTTTTGGTGAACCTAAAACAGGATGCTTAAACTGCCTCAGTGCAGTTGAATGTTACACTGGGGCGATTCCCCTGCTGTAATGGGAGAAAGTGCCTGGGGGCCTGGGAGGTCCTGCCACTCATTGGTTCATTGAGAATGATTGAGTGAAATCCCTTTAGATCCAAAGATCTCCATTTCCTCTCAAATGTATGCTGTGGAGGTAGAAGCCAGGGTTAGTGTGAGTTTATGTTTGTTCTTAAGTAGCTGAACTTGTACATAAGGTTTCTTGGTTATATTTACTTTAGTAATACCATCTACTCACCCTCCCAGGTCTGATGGGCCATTTCTGTCCATGATACTTTGGAAAGAGAAGAGAATCTGAGTTTTTATCCTTCCTTGACCACTTAGTGGCTGTTTGATCTTGGACAGTTTGCTTTGCTTTCTGATATCTTCATTTTGTCATCTGTAAAGTGGAGATAGCAAGAGTACACATGCCCCACAGGATATTAGTGATAAGAGTTAGTGTCTGTGATGTATTTACCACATTGCTTGGCATATGCTGCTGCTGTTTTGTCAACATGATTATCCCACTCCTCCCTTGGTATGTGGTTCATGCTCTGCTGTGGTATGCTGATGTATTTAGCTAGCTGCCTTAAATTGTGATAAGTTCCTTCCAGTCTGAAATTCCTTGTCACACCTAACATGATACTTTGGTCATGATTGGTAGCCAGTGAGTATCTTGGATTGAAATAATACAGGATTTGGTTAAGAATTAAAAGCAGAGTACATTTTAATTCTGACTTTTAAAACCTTTCAAGTTGGAGGGGGGCAGGTCTTACTTGTTTCTTAACTGCTAGGGCTGCCTCATCAAGGTCACTACGTCAGGGTCATCCACTGGGTGGCCTGATAAGGCTAGTCACTCAAGGCTGTGAAAACTATTCTATTTTTGATATTACTAGCATAAATGAGATGGATTTTGATAATTCTTTGAACAATTTAGGCCAGGTTAATACTGGCTAATAATTTCTTAAAGTGACATGAAGTGGCAGGAGCATGATTTATGTAGCATAGGTCCCTGCTAGCTAAGACCTAGAGACCCTTAGGTGCCCCGGTGTTAGAATTCTTGCCATAGGAGCTTCTTTTGTACCAGAGTTGTGTGCTTTTTGTTTTAAAACCATCAAGGGAATTCCTGTGATGATGAATGATGAATTGCAGGGTTGAACAGGCTGGTTATGGACTTTACCCAGACCATGCAAGAGTTCAGCTGGGAGGAGGACATTTTTGCTGGCTGTTATCTGGGTTTAAAGTACTGAAGTAAAATAAAAAGTGGTATGTAGAGCAGTCCATACATATAAACAAAAGTGGTACTTGACATTCCAGCCTGGTTAGGCTATCTTCATTTTTTATGGTAGGTACTTGACAAATGCAAAACTGGCATGACTTGAGCATGCAGAACATTGTGCTTCATTTATGAGGAAACCTTTTTTGCATTAGCGAGTGTTACTAGCATGCGAAGTATGTGGTTGTGGGAATCCAGTATCAGGAAGCTGATGAATTTTTGATTTAAGGCTCTGGAAGAAAAACATATAGCCCCTTGAGTTTAAGATTGCTCAGTAAAGAAACAGTTTTGTCTCTAAAGCCTGTAGTTCTAAGGACTTATATCTACATTTAGGACTGTGAAACCAGGTCCATGATGGATGATGAATTCCGTGTCCTCCGTAGCTTTGTAGCCCAAATTGTCATCAAGTTTCTCTCCCTTGTTTTCAGGTTGCTCATTCAAGTATAGTCATGATAGCTGAGACTTTTAAAGAATTCTCAAGAGGAAAACAGGTAATAGATGGACTAACTTGATAATTTAGGGCTGTGATCTGATGTTTTGATCTGTTACATTTTGTTGTAGGCCCCTTTTGGCAATTATGTTGTCTTTTCTGTACCCCCTCATTACCAGCACAACCTTCACACTGAAGTTTTGGTTTTGTTTCTTTGCTTTTCCTTTCGTCACCCTCCTCTCCCATGTGATACTGCAGATTGAACTAAGAGTAGAGTGCTGAGCTACACAATTCCCAGCCCATTTTATAATTTTACATTGAGACGGTGTCTTGCTAAATTGCCAAGGCTGGCCTCAAATTTGCACTCTCCCTGCCTCAGCTTTCTGAGTAGCTGGGATTATAGGTGTGCACCACCATGCCTATCTCTACCCAGGTTTTTAACTAGTCTACATATGAAAACAACTGAGTTGCATAATTTAATTTGTGTGTTTACATTCTGTTGAACTACATTTAAATAATAATCTTTGTTTTAAAAAATTCTTAAAACTGTAATAGAGTATGCATAATAGAATCTTAATCACTATAACTATTTGAAAGTGCACTGTTCAATAGTGTTAAGTACTTTCAAACTGCGCAGCCAATCTTGTTTCCTATTATCCCTCTCCCTAGACCCTGACACCCACCATTCCAGTTTGTCTTTGTGAATTTGATCAGCCTATATTCCTCATATAAGTGGAATCATACAATATTGTGTGTGTGTGTGTGTGCGTGTGTATGTGTGTGTGTGTGTGAGAGAGAGAGAGAGAGAGAGAGGAAGAGGAAGAGAGAGGGAGGGACTGGCTTATTTCACTTAATATGCTGTCTTCAAGTTTTATCTATTCTGTAATATATGAAAAGATATCCTTTCTTTTAAAGGCCAAACAAAATTCCATTGTATGTGTGTATTGCATTTTGTTTTTCCATTCATTCTTCATTGTGCACCTGGGTGGCTTCCACTTCTTGGTTATTATGGATAGTGTTGCTATGAACATAGATGTATAACATATTTCTTTGAGATCCTCTTTTCATTTTTTCTGTATATATTCCTGGAAGTAGAATTGCCAGATCATGTGGTAATTCTATTTTCTTTTCTTTTCTTTTCCTTTTTTTTTTCTTTTTTTGAGCATCTGATATGGTGTTTTCCTTAAAAAGATTTTTAAGAAATGCATTTAAATTCATCATTTGGAACTCTGAGCTGCTTTGAATTATCCTTGGATGAGGTCCTCAGTTGGTCACCTGCTTTAGCATACCTCTGAGGTTTCATGCATTCCCGTCACTGTCCATGGCTCACTCTAGACCTTGTAGGTTGGAGCTGCTCATTAGATTAGAACCAAAGAACAACTCTCCAGGATTCATGTCTAAGTACAATGGGGAAGTAAGCAGAAGTATAGAAAATCAGAGCTTAAAAGATCATAGAGATGATCACCTGATGTTATCCTTCTCTTACTGGATTATTTTTCTAATTGTGCTAGAGTTAAAGTTGAGGTAATATGAGAGTCTCCCATGGAATCTGAAGATATTATTCTAGATGTCTTCCTTCTAAAACTTTCCTTATCCTGGAGGTTATATAATTGGAAGACTGTGTGAAACAATAATTCACTTGTAATTCTCTACTTGAGATCGAATCAAACAGTAGATCAAAAGGTAGTAGCCTATAGTTCAATATTGTGTGTGTGTGTGTATATATCTGTGTAGTGGAGTGTAAAGGATGGGATGGAAAAGGGAACCCATGGATCCTTCTGTACTCCGCTGATTGTCCATTGTGCTAACATGGATCCACTTCATACTAAATGGGGAATTTATACTCTGAAAGTATGGTATGAATATTTGTAGTAGCTGGACTCCTCTCAATCTGGGCCTTTTCATACTGTGATCTGAGGCATGTGCAGCTATGAAGAAGTAAAGTAAGGGTCACATACCTTGCTCTTTTGTCACTGTAGAACCCATAGGGCCTGGGGTGGGGACAATGAATCCATTGTATATGTAGTCACCTGTTCTGTCTCTGTCCCTACTTTATGGGCAGGATCATTTGCTGATGTGAGCAGATACATTCTATCTGAGACCTTTTTTAGTAAAGCTTTGTGGTAAAGTTTATATATCAATTAATTAGGGGCTCTTACCCACTTTGAGGCATATACTGTGCTTTTTGTCTCATGTTTCTTTACAGTCTATATCTTGTAAGATCAATTTAAATGTCACTTGTGAAACTTTGTCAGATCCTGCCCTAACATAAATTTGTTACTGCCGCTTCTTTGCCCCACTTTGAAGTTTTTGTCATCACTGCATCAGATCCATAGTATTATAATTATACAGAACTGTTTCTCCTTTATGGACGTGTCAATTTTCAGATGTATTTGTCTTCTTTGAGACCTACAGGATTTGATGTAATGCTCAGTCCATGGCACTTGTCTAATAAATATTTGGTTTATCAGAGAAGAAACTGATCGATGGGATGAGGTAAAATTAGTAGCTTTGATCATGACCGTGACCCTTAAGAGCTATTTGCTCACATTTAAGCCATTTATCCTCTTATGATGGTAACATCACGCTAGATTGTATAAACTGAAGGAAAGAATGACCATAGGTTAAAAATATTTAGCACTTATTTGACGCTAATAGGTACTTACATTAATTCATTTAATTATACAGTAATCTAGGGGAATTCATTGAGTTATTAGTTGATGAAACAGACACAGGGAAAGGAGGTAACCTGTTCAGTTCAAACCTAGGTAACTAGTCCCTGAATGTATATTTATTTTTGTGTGAGATTAGAACTCATGTTCTAGTTACAGCTTTATTGAGCTTGGATGTTTCAGTGCCACCAGCATTTGACCTAAAAGCTGTGAAGTGTAGAGGAATGAGTAGAAAGACCCAGGGAAGGAGAGTACTGTGTCCTCATATAAAAGAATCAGATATTAGTCAGTAATTGAAATGGAATGATCAGTGTGAAATGAATGATAGAGATGGTTGTGTGGACAGGGATTTAAGAGACATAGTTGCTTAATTAAAGAGGAGGAAAACTGAGGAAAAATGGGTCCCAGAGAAGGAAAGATGAGGATGAGATGGCTGGAGAAGCCAGGTTCCTGCAAGAAGGGGCCTGGTTTTATATCCTTCAGTGAGGATAGGAAAACATGTTCTGATGGAATTACCTAGTCTCACAGTACTAGAGAGCATGCCAGCTGATTTCAGAGACAGAACTTGAGGTGTTCAAACCATGAAACAAGTGTCTAAACACACATTCACTCACGTTCTTTTCCCCACCATGCAAAAATCACCACCCCAGGTCTCTTGACACATAGATCAACGCATATTGTTGCTGTCCTGCAACTCTGATAATTGCATTGAACTATACGAAGCTTAAAATTGATACATAGGCATAGCTCTGATTAACATTAAATGTTGCTGTCGGTCTGACATAGCTGGATAAACCAGTATTGAATAACCTATTAAATATGTCACACTTGAACAAGGAGCATAAATCATATTATTTCAGCTATAATTAGGTTGAAGATAAAATCACAAATAGACAAACTTAGTAAATATTTTTTAGTGTATACATATCATCACTGGAATTTCTGTCTTTGTTCTATGGGGAGAAAGAAGTTGACTGCCTTCCAAGTATTGACTGCTGTCCAGGAAGTGGGACATTCAGGGGTGACTTATGTAATGTTCACAGAGTGAATTTCATTTATAAATTCAATGAGATTAGCTGCAGTCTTCCTGAAGTTAATGGCAGTGGAAATGCACCATTCTGCATTTCGCTGGAAATAGCTAGCTCTCCAATTTGAAGTCCTAATTGCTCCTTAGGTTATGATATATTTGAATTTATATCTCCTTGTCCTCCTTTCCTAAGAGCTGTCTGTTGCCTTTATTTCCTGGGAAATAATGATCACAGACTAGAGCTTTGGGTGCACAAGACAGTATATTGTCAGTCCATTGGTGTTCTTATTTACCACCCCACAGAGTAAATTTGATTATTGCGAATAAATGAGAGCCATAAACCAAAGCCAAAAAAAAAAATAAAAGACAAATTATATTAGGAGGGCCCAGTGAATCAAGCTGTAGTCAGAAAATAGAGTTGTCTCAGTGGTCCTTCGGAAGTGTAAAATACATGTTAAACCCTGAGAACAGTGCCTACTATGTGGAAAGCATTTTAATACCTGTCATTTAGTTTCATTGTTATAGGAAAATCAATTTGTATTTTTCCTGGCAGGTCAGAGTAACGTAATTGTGAAATCTAGAGTGTAAATAGGTATGTGATTGAAATTTACTTGCTGACCTCTCAGTCTAAGTTGTGTGTTGCATTTTCACTGTGGGTCAAGTCTCAGAGCTTGCTGCAGCAGTGTGTGGATGACTTAGCACCATAGTCACCCTGAACACTCTGCACGCATGCCTCCTACACAGTAATGTAGAATCTCCCCACCCCCAAATCTATTAAGGTACCAAGTAATCTTTCTATATGTATGCACAGGTTTTGTTTAGATACTTTACCTTTGTGTTCTTGACCTGCTGTCAAGAACAATCCTTCCTTACAGCATTAGCAAGCAACTAAAAGGGAAATGGTGAGAAAGGGGATTTAGGTTCCAAGGGGAAAATATTACTTGGCTTTGAAAACACATTCAGTGCAGCTAGATCTCAGGTACTATTTTGAACACTGAACACTGTTCTTTTGAGAGACAAGGTTCCATATGTAGTTCAGGCTGGCCTGGAACTCACTCTGTTGCCCAGGCTGGCCTCAAACTCACAGAAATCCTCCTGCCTCAACCTCCAGAGGGCTGTAACTACGGGCATGCACCACCACACCTGGCAGTTTTGAACATGGGTAGAGAAGTATTGAAGTATTGTTTCTGCTCTCAAGGAGTTCAGTGTAGTGCAGACCTTGTATCTGTACAGAGATGATTTCAGTGTAGCTTGGAAACTCCAGAATGGAAAGGAAACAAAACAAGGCATAGCAGTAGCATAGACGTGCCATTCTAATTCTGTATTGTAGTGAATGAGGATGTCTACAAGATCTCCGTTGTCAAGGTGGATATGGAGGACAGAGGGGAATTTACCACTTAGAAGACAGATCACTAGGACACAGGAGAACAGTGGTCTTTTGAGAAGAGTCAGAGCTGGAAATCAAATCTAGATACCAGGTGGCTTGGGGTGGGTGAGGCTCAAGGGGTTCACTGTGTAATCCATGCTGGCCTTGAACTTGTGATACCTTTGACTCAGCCTCCTGAGTTGTGATATTATAGGTATATGCCACTGTGTCTAGTGTGAGACCTTTTTTGGTGTATTTACTTGTTTTTGATGGGTGTGGTTGTTTCAGTTCCACCTTATACCTACCTGTCTTGTAACCTGATTTTTGTTTTTAAACTAAGAGATGGGAATTTCCATGTTTCCTTTTTGTTTGGTAAAGAAAGCTAGGCTGTCCAAAGTCACGATCCTGCCTAACCTCTAATCACTGTAGTTGACAGAGCCTGAGGTGTTCACAAGTAGTTAATGAAAGATCTAGGATCAGTTCAGACATTCAAATTAATCTAGTGCCATTTATATTGCTCTACATGTCAGTTGTTACTCTGGATTTTCTCCTTTTGGGTTTATTCCTTCTCATTAATTGTTGAATGTTTATGAGTTAGTTAAAAACAACCAGTCCATTACAGGTATAATGGTCCTTCTTGTCATGAATTTTAAGTCTTAAAATGGGAATTAATTTTTAAAATATAAACTGGTATTAGATTGTGATAAGCTGATCTAAGAAGTTAGAATTTAATGATTTATACCTCTCAACCCAGAGAGGATGCCAGTGAATTTCTGAATTTATACTTTTAAGCCTTCAAGGCAATCCTTTCTGAGTCCTATGTTCCTTGATTTTATTACTGGAAGATAATGCCTTAGTGTGTTTGAAATTTAAAATGCATGCATGAAGGTAAGTTTATTTCGCATTGTGTAAGAGAGTATAGCATGTAAAAATATGGGCTCAGGGAGTCAAATAACATGATGTTGAATCCTTGCTCCATTATTTATGAGCTGTATGACCTTGGGTGATTTACTTAAACTCTGAGTGCTGCTGCTTTTTATTTAGTAAATGATTATGAAAAGCATTCCCTTGTAGAAGTTATTACAAAGAATATGAGTTATTATAATGAAATGAGTTAATGCAAATAAAGCATTTAGTAATATGGCTAGCACATAGTGTTACATATAATTGGAACATTGCCTGACTGGGCACTCTTCATTGGTCTGATTTTTCTCCTGATGACCTAGAACAATGTGATTGTTCTGTTACATGTTCATGCATCAAAAATAATTCAGAGAGCATTTTAGTTGCATAGCTCCATTGCTTCTGTTTTAGCCAAGAGAGAGGTAGATCCATTCCTGCCAGATCTTTCCCCTTAAAACAAAAAATTTGTTATGACATGTCAAAGAAACACATGAAGCCACTGAAAGATAAAAGGCAGACTGCTACAACTTGGGGGACTTGAGGAATAATGTGGTAGTGAATCCCCTGGATTTCCTTTCTGAAGCCCATATATCTCAGAGTGGATGCTGTCGAAACTTCCAGTCCAGTAATGCTTAGAGACATAGGCAAAAAAAGCTGGAAGAAAAGTCTCTTTCTGCTAGCCAACGGTGGGCTACCAATAGAAAGCCCATTTGACAATACCCTCTCTGTTGCAACAAGGGGAAAACCATACTGCACATCCCCAAGGGTATGGCTGTGCACAGCAAAAATTTAATCTTCCACCATGCTGCTTGGAAGGAGGCAGTGTGCTTCAGTTCCTCTGATAGATGATGTCAACAGAAGTCATCAGGGTGCTGATCTTCCATTCATTGATAGTGCTTCAGAGCAGTGCCAGGGAATATCAAGAGGACCTAGTCTTAAACTGAGCTCTATCCTCACCTTGAGGTTACAAAACAGTATGAGACAGCCCTTGGCTTCACCTCCCCTCTAGTGGCTTTAAAAGGAATCTGACCTAACTCTCTCATCCTGGAGGAAGTGAAGCACTGCCAGCGAATGCCCCATTTTTAGCTGAAAGGTATTAGTAGGGCCAAACAAGGAGCTGAACTTCTATCCCACCATGTTCAGCAAGCCTTGAGACTCAGTGCTCTTCTTTTTCCACTGTATTGTTCATGGGGCCTAGAGAGAAGCATAGCACCCCTCCCCGCTACATTTCCACATGCCAGCTAAATAAAGATGTCCAGGATAAAATTAAAAAATAAAATCACAAGAACCGGGAAAATCACAGCATGAGTAAAGAATAGCCCGTAACAGATACCAGTACTGAGATGAATTAAGATGTTAGAATTCTGACAAGAAATTTAAAGCAGCCATCAGAGAAATGCTTTGGTAAACGATTTAAACAACTGAAAAAGGAAAATCTGAGCAAAAAACTCATGGGCCCAACAAAAGGAAAGTTTTGGGGTGATGAAAATAATATGTATCTTGATTGTTTTATCTGTTTGTCATATTTAGCAGTTGCATAGATGGCTAGTTTTAAGTAAATTATACCTGAATTATGTTGATTTACAAAATGCTTAAGACCAGTATTCATCATTGGAGAATCTGGTTCAGTAGGTTGAGAATAGAATCCAAGCAAATTTTTTCCTTTTTATTGAGTTTATTGGTACAATGCAGGTATACAATACAGTTAACATTCATTATTGGGATCCTGTACCTTTACATAATAGGTCTTGATTCTCATTTTTTCCCCTTGTCCCTGCCCTCCCTTCACCCTGTCCTCCCCTCCCCATTTACAAACACTATATTTCCATTTTTTCAATTTCTCATATTTTTTTCCTCTCCCTTATTACATTTCCCCCACCATTCCCACTTTCCCTACACCTTTAGCCCTTTACTTCCTATTTCACATTATTAATTATCTCATTAGGATCCTATGTACTATTGTAGTTTTCACACCAGAAAAACTATTTGGTATTTCAGTTAAAGAAATCTATGTATGAACATTAACAATAGGGAATCCTAAAATAAAACTAAAAAGGATAGTAAAAGAGAAAAGGCAATGATGTAAGATTAAAATAATCCTTAATTCTGAAGATGAAAATGGTCCCTGAACATATTTAAATTGCTTCTTGCTCTTGTAGTCTTATCTTATTCTTTTTTTCATTATTTAGAGAATACTTTATTAGTTTCTGTAATCAAACCCATGTAGATATGACCTTACATATTTAATACAGTGCATTACCCCTATACAAATGGAAAAAAAAATTAACATTTCTAGAGCAGTATGGCTGTCCATTTCTGTACAATGCCAACTCAACACAGTAAATTGGGATAACTTTTTCCAAAGTTGACAGCACCATTAAAGTTTCCAAAAATTCAAATTATA
>NW_022900929.1:21222562-21268917 GCF_012274545.1 Fukomys damarensis
CATTCAGCACATTGCATTAAAAAAAAAAAAACAAAGAAAAGAATAATATCCAGAAAATAGCAAAGTTCTGTTGCTGTTGTGGTACCTGGCACCATTTTTTTAATTAGCCTCTTAATCATCATCTGGAAAGAGAACATTCTAGAGTAATATTAAATATAGCTCTGATAAAGCATGGTCACTACTATGTATCATAAAGCAGGTACAAGATATTTTACATTCACAGAGGTATGATACAGTACCGTACTACATCAATAATACTAGAATCAATTTTGGTTTGAAATTTGCTTTGTCTGCAAATAAGATTGCTACACCTGCCTTTTCTGGACTCCTGTCACATGGAGAATTGTTTTTCATCCTTTCACTTTCAGTCTATGGGCTTCTTTTTGCTCTAGGTGTGTTTCTTGTATACAACATATTGTTGAGTTTTGCTTCTTATTCCATTTTGCCAGTCTATTTCTCTTGATTGGTGAGTTGAGGCCATTGACATTGCTGGTTATAACTGATATGTACTGACTTATTATTGACATGTTATTGGCCTTTTGTTGATTCTTTTTAATTTTTCCCCCTCTCCTTTTAGTTTCTTGCCTTGCCTATTTGATTTGCTCTGTTGGGCCTCATGGTGTTGTTGCCTTCATTGTCTTTTTCTAGGATCTTGTTTAGAATTGCTTGTAGTGCTAGTTTGATAGTCATGTAGTTTCTCAGGTGTTCTTTGTCGTGGAAGTGTCTTATTTCCCCATCCATTTTGAAAGAGAGTTTTGCTGCATACATCAGTCTAGGTTGGAGGTTGTTCTCTTTTAGTACTTGAAATATCTCACTCCAGGCTCTCCTTGCCCTAAGGGTTTGTGTTGAAAAGTCTGCTGTGATTCTGATGGGCTTTCCTTTGCATGTGATTTGTTTCTCTTACTGCTTGTAGCATTTTGTTCTTCTGTTGGGTTTCTGGGATCTTGATTATTATATGTCTAGGTGTAGATTTTTTTGATTGTAGCTAGTTGGGGTCCTATATGCCAGTTATCTGAATGTCAAATTCTTTCCCTCTGTTTGGGAAGTTTTCTGTCATTAATTCTGTGAACAGCTTTTTTAAGTCATTTGTATTTTCTCCTGCTACTTCATGGATTCCTATCAGTCTTATGTTGTTATTCTTTGCATCATCTAGGAGTTGTTGGATCGATTTCTCATGATCCCCTACTGTTTTTAAGAGACCTCTCTTTTCATGGTCACTGACTGCATTCTTATCTTCTATATCTGAGAGTCTATCTTCACATTCTTTTATTCTGTTGCGTACACTTTCAATGGGGTGTTTCATGTCCTGGATATCTGTTTGAATTTGTTTTATGGATTCCATTTCTTTCCTATGTTGGGCGTTTATTTTTTCCATTTCTTTCTTATGCTCGGCCTTCATGGCTTCTATCGTGGTCCTGAGCTCATCTATTTTTTTTGTCAGTTTCTGCTCTAGAGTCTTGAATCACGACTTCCATTTTCCTCACTATCTCTATGGTTATCTGGGAAATTATTTCTGTTTTGAATTTTTCTAGAGCCTGATTGATCTGTTTTGTTACTTCCTGTGCTTTGAGTTCAGGGTGTCCTGGTGGTTCACTATTGGCCTTTTCACCCTCATTTGCCTTACTTTTTCCCATTGGTGAACTGTAAGTCTGTCTTTATGTCTTGCTTAAGTGTTTTCTCATTTTTATTTTTGTTGTTGGGCTGTTCTTGGTTTAATCTCTGGGTTATCACCCAAATCTTCCTGATATAGTTGCGCCCTAGCTTCTGGGTCTCTAATGACCCACAGACATTCTCATCTACATAACATCAGAGAAAACAGCTCATCAAATCAACCACAATCCTTTATCCCAACTGATACAATCAGCAACACATTAAGATCAAGTACTACTTGGAAACTAACCACCTGTGGTAGTCACTAGTCTGTCACCCTTAAACCATTTGAATTAAATTGAAATCAAGAAGCAGTCCAGAGCATGTCTGCAGTGAACCAACTTTTCAATATAGTATATTTACCATTTAATGGCTCAGACAGAGCTAGGGTACAAGACCCCTGATTTCAGTTAGCTGATGGCTGAACCCTATGATGCAGATGACCTGGGGCTGCAAGGCCCAGATTGAGTTCCCCTACCTTCTGAATGGTTGAACTCCACACTGTTCTACTCCAGGTTTCCCACGCACTTTCTTTAAAGATGTTCAAAGTTGAGAACTCAGAAAAATACCCTTTATGACCACCTCTGCCTCTGCAGAGTGGGTCCAAAGACTGGCACAATCAGGAGGTCTGAGAGTGCACGGGGGTGGGAGGTAAGGGGAGTTATGGGGGTTCTTGGGCGCGTCTGTGCGGCTACCTTCCCGATGCTGGAGCAATGGCGGCTCCAGGCAGGAGAAGGCGTGGCTCTCCTTCCTGCGGTGGATTGGGGCGTAGACTCCATTTTTTTTTCCTTTTTATTATTTTTCTTTTGAAATTAATGTCCCAGGTGATTGTGAGGCAGCTAGTGGCTCTTGGGAATTCATAATCTCTCCAGAGGAGTCTAGGCTAGTTGTGAATCCTCCAGAATATAAATTAGCAGTCTGTGCAGATAGAAACTTGTTCTGGTAAATTATGAATTACTAGATAAGTACTTACAAAATAAGCAGAATACATAATTAGAAAACAAAAAGTGTGTTATCCCCATGTGGAAATAATTTTTTGGTTGGTAATGGTGTGAAAAATGTATGTGACATCCATAGAAGCTGTGAATTGTGATGGTGGGTCATTAAAAAATACACCTTTGTATGTTTTTGCTTTTCTCTTCACTTAGCACATATACTCCATTCCTTCCTAGGATGCTGTCTTTTTCATGGAAGAATGAAATCTACATTTCTTTTGTGGTAGCTGCTGTTGTCTTAGCAGCCATGGTTTTCATCACTGCCTTCTTAAAGCAGTGTTTTCTGTCAATATCCTGCTGTTTATGGTCATCACAGCTTTTAGGATTCTTTCAGTGGCCTCAGTTTAACTTTATGGTTATAATATTGCCTTACAGGCTGTGTTTTCCAATGTTGCCAAGGAAAGCTGTGGATTTCCCTTACTATTTTGCCGCTTCCAATAGTAGGAGAGTGACGTCTCCTATTTTTTCCTCCTCCTTTTTCTAGTCAGGTTAGTTTGATTTGTCTACTCAGATGAGTTTTAGCAAAGTGAGACTTTAGGGTGAAAGAATTGCCCTTGAGGATATTTTCATTCTACAGCACAACTATGAGAACAACTAGATCATTTTCCTGGGGGTTAGGTGTAGTGGGCCACCTATGTCTCTCCTCTGGGCCAAATGAACCTCTAACATTCATCTGGGGTCGAACAAAAGTCTTTCTCTGAATCTGGTACTTGATTCCAAACAAGCTATGTCTAGGTGTTGGGAGGACATTTCTGGTAGCTCTTCTGTTTTGAAACAGTACTCCTAGAAATACCCTGATTTCTGGTTTTGAAAAATAGATGATTGAGATTGGCCCTGGGTAGGAAATTTCTTTGAGTTCATCAAGGGATTCTCCTGGTCTAGCCAGAGATAGATTTGATCCTTGGGTCACACTTGTGGTCTCCAACCTTCCTTAATACTCAAGTGCTTACTTAAATTGGTCTTTGTTTAAATTGTTTCTATTGTCTGTTTTTGTATGTGTCATAGTTACTATAGTCAGATGACTAATGTTGGAGGAGGTCAGACATTTGTCGCTTCTAGTCATGTTGATTTTTGGTAGAGAAATTTATTTGTGGAAAGAAGCAACCATTAGGAATCTTTAGTCTGCATTGAAGAGACATAATTCCTGAAAAAGTTTGCACATAATAAATATCTCCAAATCAATATGTGGACTGTAGTTTTTAAGAGATTAGATTTTTCTTCCCTAATGTAGAATTGTGTCTGTTAATAGAAATAGAGGAAAGTACAGTATTATGGTCTGTTTCAGGAATAGTATTGTGACAGGGCTTTCCAAAATGTGAGTAAGTCTTATGTAATTAAAAGTATTCAGGGAAATCTTGATGTGGCATAGATGGTATGGGTATTGGGGACAACACTAAGAATATTTTAAAATTTCATATTCTGTTGTTCTTTAAAGTAGCATATAAGCCATATCTGCAGCCATGAATCGCAAGAAATACAAGTGGAAGTGATTTTTTTGTTCCTGAATCTCCCACTAAAGGTCTAACCTGCTTGTTTGTTCAGTAAACCTGATGGTAGCAAGAAGTCACTCTCTGTTTACTCAGGTAGCTCTGGAAACTGAGATAGCCAGAAATGTCACCGCATATCGCAGTATCTTTGCTTCTTTCTGTTTCCCTTTGAGATGCCTAAGATTTTAGGACCTTTCCACACTTCCCTGTGTTGTGAAGCATAAGTCATGCCACGTGTTGTATGCACAGCCATTTTTGTCATCTGTTTTTGGACTCATGGAAGAAAACCGCTAATTCACTGAACATGAATCCCTCCTGGGATTGTGGCAAAAATCTTACTTAAGAGTGGGCCTCCAGTTCCTACTTGGTTCCTACATCTTTCATTGAGGCCAGAAAATTAGTTTAGAAAGTAGCTGTTGGATTAACCATCATAACCTTTAGTTGCTGCCTTTACTTGCCCTTCTCTGGTTAGAACAATTTAGCTTGTTTGAGGACATGCTAAAGGTACAGTATCCAAAGTGGACTGTGGGAGTATGTGTCTTTAGCTTCACATGACCCCAATAGTGTGGCCACAAGCAAATTAAGGATGCCAGTATATGATATATTAATAAATAAATGTTATCTTCTACCCCCATACTCCATACTCTTTCTGATTGGTCACTTAGGAATTTATAGTCTGCTTAAGTTTTCTTATTGTATTAATGGTAGTGTTGTTTTCAAATTATATTAAAAACATCTTCCTAAAAGAAATTTTTACCTTTTATAATTCAGAGAAAATACTTTGGTTTGATTGAAGATCTTGCTTTCAGGTCTTGGTAGAAGCAGGTAGCATGCTTTAAGCAGTTTCTATGAATGTTTCTCTTATGTATAATTTTTGGGAAGCTGAGTTTTAGAATGCCCTGTAGGCACTAGTGTTTTACTCTAAGGCTTTAGAGCTTTTATGTTTAAGATATATTTGATTTTGCAGTGGCCGCGATCAAACTCAGGCCCTCATGCTTTGTAATAAGCAAGAATTGGACCACTGAGCTACATCCCCTGCCCTTGAATCTTTAATGATGTCCAACACATTGTTTTGCATTCATTGTAATTAATGTTGAATTTTGTTTAATATAAAATAATTTTCGATTTTTTTCTTAGTCAATTTTGGTGAAAAGTTTTAATTTCTTTGAACTCCTTTAATTATTTGATGAAATGAAGAAAATATTTGGATGGTATGTGGGATTGGCATTTATTCAAGTTTCTGGAGACAGACAACTCATGCCTATTCATGTTGACTCAGGATCTCTCCTTTCTCTGAAGGGTATGAGTTACAGTCCTGTATGGAGAGTGCTGGAAGACAAGCCAATAAATACTAAAGAAGCATTTACTTATATAAAGTACAGCATTGGCTATGGAGATATTAGAAATGAAAAGAATGAAATTCCTGTCTTTGAGGATCTTGTTGTATAATTGAAAATATAAGATATTAATGTCTTGAAAGCGCGTTAACAGTACAGTAATTCTCAAAGATCCTGAGAATCTTCAAGGGCCTGATGAGGGTGCCTCATGATCACTTGGAAGATGTTAAAACACAGTGGGTCCTCATCCTCAGATTTGCTCATTCCTTTGGCCTAAGTACTGAAAAGTTGCAAACCCCTTCCTTTGTGGTGCTGGGGATTGAACCTTGTTGCTCTCCCAGTGAGTGGAGTGCCTAAACCTGAATTTTTAACGAGTTCCCAGATGCTGCTGGTACTGCAGGTCCAGAGATCACGCTTGCAGAAGCACTAGTGCAATAACAGTGGCTCTCACTTGTGGTTGTGCATTAGAATCACCCAGGGAGATTAATTTTTTAGGATGCTACTTACTTCAGAGCAATTAAATTTGGGTTATGGAGGGATTGTAACTGAGTTGTTTTATATTGTTACACTATCAGTTGAACCTATAGGTCCTTTGCACTGAGCTATATATCCACAGACCTTTTAATACTTTACTTTGAGACAAATTCTTACTAAGTTGCTCAGGCTGGACTTCAACTTGTGATTCTCCAGCCTCAGCCTCCCAGAGTTCTGGGATTGCAGAAGTTTACCACCACTCCTGGATTTCAGCATTTAAAGAAATCTCCCTAGCTTCTTGTAATGTGCTATCAGGTTGAAACCATACTGGCCTGACACATGTTTGGCGATGTAGAACTTTAGGTTTAGAGATGCATGGTGTCCCTATGGTATATACAACAGTCTAGAGGCATTATTAAGCCTGATCTTAAAGAATTGTAAGTGAAGAGAAAAGTGTATTGGTTATCTTGATTGTCAACTTTATTGCCTAGGGGTTAGTAAAGCACACTTCTTTGTGTGTTTAGGTGGACAGAGGAGGAGGGGACTTCTTTATCTTTGGCATTCTTTCCATATGCTTTACTTCCCAGTAACCAGGAAATGGGGGATTTTGCTGCAACCATGCTCTTTCACCCTGATGTTCCTGCCTTGATCATCTTAGCATAAACAGAAACCTTTGAAACTGTGTTCAAAATTAACCTTTCCTCCCTTAAATTTTTAATATTAGGTATTTTGTCCCAGCAGTGAGTAAGCTGACCAATACAAAACAAATGCATTGGTTCTTGTAAATGCAGTGGTGTGAGGAAGTCAACTTATTTTTTAGCTGTTTCTTGGAACAGGCAGATGAGCTTATGAGCCTTTAGGAGTCAACATGGTCTTGTACTCAGTAAGGAGCAGTGAGTGAGACTAAAGTGCTTGTTAACACCATCAGTAACAATCATTCTCTGACCACTATTTTTCTTGCTTTAAATGGGCTTGGATTTATCCTAAGACTGTGTGTGTATAGAGTGAGGTGTGGCTATGAATTATGTCTCAGTGATAGGCTGAATTTTGAGAAATGACTCTGTTGTTTTTGTATTTTATTTCCTTAAGCCTTTGTTTATTCATGTATAAAGTGCGGTACTACACATAGTACTACTATTCTTTAATGTATATGGCTAGTAGTACAAATTTAGGAACATCAGTCTTTACTTAATAACTCTAGCAGTGGGCCTAGTGACATAGTGTTTGCTTAATAAATCCATGTTTGTTACATGGATTAGGAATAACATATTTTCATACCATGCATTAGGACAGAGTGCTTCCTGAGCTTTACAAAAACTGTTGCTGTCTTAGTTTCCCAACATAGGGGAGAAATAGGATATTCAAAATAAAGGCATATCACCTCAACAAATCACAGTAATATATTTTCTCAATGGGTACTGGTTATAACTACTTATCTAAAGAAGTTTTTGCAGCTGGGTATGGTGGCAAATGTCTGTAATCACAATACTCCCAAGAGACAAGCAGGAAGATGGCAAGCCCAGCATGGGCAACTTAATGAGGTCATCACTCAAAATAAACACTTAATAAAATAAAAAGGGCTTGGAATGTAGCTCCTGGGTACAGTGCCTAGAACTGTGTCAAGAAAGGAGGTCTTTCCTTTTTACTTCCAGTTAATGCTTCACATCAAACTTTGTTAAGTTTTATGTTTAATTTTATTAAGTTGATTATAAAGTAGCTTGGACTGTAAGACTGTTAATATGTTGGAACTACTAGTCTTTGTTTACCAATTTCATAGGGCTGGAAATTAAAAAATATTGGAAATTTATTGCTTGTTACAATTTTAACCTTTTGTATTAAAGTGATGTACAGTGAAAAGATTGTCCTTTGTTGATTATAGGAGCGTTCTTCACCCACGGGTCTGTAGGAAATGTGATGCAACTTTGGTCTGACAACATCATCTGGATTTTCCACCTAGGGCAAAGAGGAGCAGGCCCAGTAAAGAATCAGACCATTTGATTCTAATTTCACAGGTGGCTGGTCACTGTGTGCCTGGTTGTGGTTATTTATAGAGCTGTAGTTAGCTGTATAGACACAGATGTCTGAAAGGATGGCCCGAATATATGTGTAGTAGTAAAGCACAAAAGTGCAATCTAGGGACAAATAGTCACCAGTGAGTGTCACTGCTAGAGTTCACTGACATTCATTAGGAGCTGTCATGATTTTCACTCTGATTACCATACCTGGGTCCTTTTGACAGTAAATGAAATGGACCAAAAGAATGACTGATACTCTCCTTTAAAACAAAAACAAAAACAAAAAATTTGGTCAATAGGACTTTAATCAGGTTGACTTACATATTGATTTCAATCACATTTTAAAGTGTTATCCAGGGCTGGGGACTTAGCTCAGTGGTTCAGTGGCCTGCCTTGCAAGCACAAGGACCCGAGTTCAATCCACAGTACCCACCCCCCAAAAAGTGTTATCCACAAAGTCATAAATTAATTGCAATTATATTTCAAAAAGACTTGATCATTTTCACTTCTTCCCTGTTCTTCTCCTCACTGTAGTGTTGGGGAAACTGAGAACTAGCAAGGTCACACAACCAGCTCAGTTTCACTGTTAACACTGAAGCTGGAACTAGAATCTAGATCTTAATTCTCTCAGTTAAGCTTTGTTTGTTTCTACCATATTACTTCTGTAAGATTATCCTTTGTTATGATGTTTTCTCAAAATTATTTTGTGGGTTGAAAAATTGTTCTCTTTATATTTTTAAGAATTTTTATAGGTACACTTTTGATATATGTAATGATCACATTTATCATAGGGAATAATACTTATACATACTATATCTTGATTCTTCTTTTTCTCCCCATTCCCCTCCCCTCCCTTCAACCCTCTTTCCATCCTTATTTACAAAAGTGTTTACATTTTTTTCTTCTATTACCTTTTATCCTTTTTTCTTCCTTACCTTCCCCTTCTCCCTTCTCTTGTTCCTCTTCCCATTTGGTGATTTTTTCTTACTTCCCAAGATCTTTCATCCATTTTGGTCCTGATTTGCACTTTAAGTTTGTCACATAAGAGAAACAATGCGATGTTTAAGCATGTATGTCCAGTTTGTTTCATTTGTATTCTTGCTTTAAAGGTCTTGCTTTATTTCTTAAAATGAAGAAAGAAAGATCCTTCTACTAATAATTTGTCTGCCCACTGCCAGCAGTTTTAGGAATAATGACAGTTTCTTTTGGAAGAGAAAGAGGGCTTAATGTAGGTACTAGGACCAGGCAGGAGCGTAAAGGAGCAGCTAGTAGATACATGTGGAGGCAGTGGGTACCGTGAGTCACAGTTTGTCCTTGGTATCACCCTGGAGACCAGCTCTCCTAAGAATACTGTTCTGTCTTACTTTCAGCAGCCTGTAAAAGAGGGGATAGAGTAATTGTTTAAAGTTTTCCTCGCTGATTATTTGGTACTAAACTGACAGACATCTCTTACAAGAGTATTTCTAGTCTCTTGAAGACAGTACCACATTTCTTGTAATCCAAACTTACTGTAGGCTGTAATGGCTGGTTTTTCTTTGCTCATTTTTCTCCTCTTCTCATTCTACTTATTTCAGAGGCCATACAACAAGCTCTGTAGAGGGAACTGCCTTACTTTGGGCAACCATATGTAGTTGCTGAAACAGGTCCCTTTGGGTCATTCGTTTTCAGGTTACCAAGCTGTAGCATGAAGACTTTAGCATGGGTTGTTTACTTGCATTATTTAAGTACCTTTCTGACTCTTCAAAATAACATGGAGAAGTTGTTAAAAATACAGACTTCTGGGCTGGGGATTTAGCTCAGTGGTTCCGGCGCCTGCCTCACAAGCACAAGGACCTGAGTTCAATCTCCATTACACCGCCGCCCCCGCCAAATACAGACTTCTGGGCTGGGGATTTAGCTCAGTGGTTCCGGCGCCTGCCTCACAAGCACAAGGACCTGAGTTCAATCTCCATTACACCGCCGCCCCCGCCAAATACAGACTTCTGGGCTGGGGATTTAGCTCAGTGGTTCCGGCGCCTGCCTCACAAGCACAAGGACCTGAGTTCAATCTCCATTACACCGCCGCCCCCGCCAAATACAGACTTCTGGGCTGGGGATTTAGCTCAGTGGTTCCGGCGCCTGCCTCACAAGCACAAGGACCTGAGTTCAATCTCCATTACACCGCCGCCCCCGCCAAATACAGACTTCTGGTTGCTACCTCTTTGAATAGAGTCCAGTAGTTCTAAAGAGGAGCACCAAGTTTTAGAACCTTGATTACACTAATTCAGTGATATGGTGTCATTCAGTGTCAATGACTTTTGCATGATCCCCACAATTCAAAGATGGATTTTGGTCCATAGGAAATTTATTTGTACCTACAATCACTTTTCAATTATTTGCCTCATAAATGTTTTAGATCCCAAGAACTTTTTTGCTGAGGGGTTTCCAGGTTATATTCTTAGGCTCCCTCTTGTATGTGTATCCAGGGACGGAAAGATAATTTCCTTTTTGAATGTAAGGTAGGAAATCTGCCATTAAAAAAAATCATACATTAGATTATATTTCTTAAAGACTGTTCTTTTTGGCAAAGGAGCGATGCAATATGATGTCTTGTATTTGGGCAGTTAATTAGGGGCAGCTGTATGGTAACTCTTTCGTGCCTTGCAAGAATAACTCTCTTTGAATCACTTTTTTGAGTCTCTAGGAATTACTTAAAAAGGCCATAAACACATTTATTTCAGTTATATACCAGTTGGTTGCCTTGGTTTATGTCAATATTGGCTTAGATTTTTCTCCCCTGCCTTGGGCTTTACTTTTTATCCATATCCAGGTCCATGGTCCATGGTCCACATGCTGTGGGGCTCCTTGAGCATCCCAGCCCTGCCATGTGTGCAGGGTTATCTCTTTGACCTCTTGGGAAAATGTTGCTCATTGTTTTTCTTTATTTCACTTATTCCACTTGTCATCACAAAACCTGCTGTGACTTGAAGCACAGCTGCTCTCTCCTTTGCCCATTGAGAATATGTTTATGATACGAGTCATCCTTTGGAGATTAGGTCATTCACTTCAGAGGGAGGAATGATTTTACAGCTGACACTGATAGAAGTCAGTTTAGGAGGTAACAGGCCCATGGTTATTTTAGGAAGAGTTTCTACTCTGGTCCTTATAACCACGTGGTTTGTACTATACTGGACAATAGCCACTTAAATAGATGCTTGCTCTCCAGTTAACAGAGTGGTTATCTGTTGGGAAATTTCCTGTTGGGATTCAATTTTCTTGGCTTATGGTGTTTGTTGTGCTCATACTAATTTTTGCAGCATCTTTCCAGGCTCTTGAATCTTTTCCAAGCAGGAAAGATG
Source organism: Fukomys damarensis (assembly GCF_012274545.1). Taxonomy (NCBI): domain Eukaryota; kingdom Metazoa; phylum Chordata; class Mammalia; order Rodentia; family Bathyergidae; genus Fukomys; species Fukomys damarensis. The sequence goes on from NW_022900929.1 coordinate 21,233,859, forward strand.
GCAGAATAGCTTTACTTCTCTTCTTTTGGATATTCCATGTCTATTAAAGAAGGACTTCTGTACAGTAAAAAGTGGGCAGTAGAAAGTATCATGCCTATAGCATAAAAATGCTGTTAGCAAGCTTGAGGCATATTAGAGAGATTGGTCCTAAGAGTAACATTTCCTGCCTTTTTGTTTTTGAACTTCTTTTCCCTTTTCCTTTGCCTGTTTCTGAGGTCTGGGAGGTATCTTGAATTTAAGAATGGACTGTTTTTGATCATTTGAATAGGTAAGGCCATTCAGCAGGGAATACATGTACAGACTAAGGTGTCTCTTAAAGCCAATTTGTTGTATAAGTCATTTGAAATGATTTCTTGAGTCAGTAATGCATTTCTACTTCAGATTCTCTGCCTGGATGTATGCATTCATCTCCTGTTTTACCAGGTAATTTGCTTTTATTATCCTGCTAAGAGAGCTCATCTCACACTCCAACCTTTTACTGCTACCCTCGGACACTCCAGCATCTTTTCTAGTGTGAGTTTGCATTAAAGTGCCCCCAAATAACATCCAGCATGAGCCACACAAGCTTGAAGAACCTTGGATTCCAGTAACATTTCTCAGCCTGCTTTGTCAAGCTATTGCAAAAGGGATTACATGGCTCTTCATCTTAGTTTTGGAGGGACCCAGTCAGATGAATGGGTGGAATCCCTGTGGAAAATAAGTACCCAGCTGCCAGTTGGAAAAATCTAAAACTTGACATGATTTTTCCTCTACCAACTTGAAATACCCAGCCAGAGGAGAGTCTCCCACCCCCACAGTCCAGCAGCTATCCTTTTGCAGAATAATAAAGGAATAGATAAAGCTATCTTCAGTTACCCTGGACTACATCAAGTTAGAGTCTCTTGTTGGTTTTGCTCCTCAGTGAGGTTTGCTGCTGTTTTCCTTTGTGACCTAATGGGCTCCTGACCTTGACTGAAGGTCTTTTAACCTTAGACAGACACTGAGGAGTAGCATCAGGGAGGTATGTTTTAATTTCACATTCTTATTTCTTTAAATGGAGATGAGTAGCTGGTATCCAGAACTATGACATGGGGAATTGGGGAGTTGTTCCTTATAAATGTAGAGCAAGAAAGGAGCATGCACTGGTGGGCAGTGCTTATCTATGGCTAATACCTGTGAAAGCAGGAGTTTGCCTTCTGTGATTCTCTCATATCTAGGGAGGAGGCATGTGCTTCCAGAGTTAACTTCAGTGTCAAATTCAACATTCCGCTGATTTGACACTTATTTCTTAGTTAATTTCACAAATAGCTCTTGTGTTCTTAATCTTGTAGGTACTAAAGATACAGCAGCAGTAAACAGATTAAAAAAGGTTCTTGCTTTTATGATGTATAGCTAAGTGAGAGACTGCTGTTGAAGACAGATTTATAGTAGTGATGGTGGTGATGAATATTATGAAACGAGAAAAACCAGCAAAGGAAGAAGATAGAATAAAGAGCTGTTTGCGTAATTGTAGTCATGGAGGCTTCCTTGTAAATGACCACAAGGGAAATAAATAGTGACCACAGAAATGAGGAACTTTTGTTATCTAAAATATTTAGAACATTTCAGTTGTTAAGATTATCAGGAAATAGGCTGGGGATTTAGCTCAGTGGCACCATGCCTACCTCACAAGGGCAAGGTCCTGAGTTCAGTCTCCTGTACCACTAAAAAAAAGAAGCTCTCCAAAACAAAAAGCAACCCTCAAAAGATTATTAGAAAATGTTAGCATGAATAGAGACTTAAAAAGATTTTTCCCCCTTAAATGTGGAGGGTTTCCCAAGGACAGAACATCCCTTTTTATTTCTGGATATTCAGTTTTACAAGTAGCTAACATCACAAGTTTTGTCAGTGTAGATTGGGTTAAGGCAGTCTTTTTAAGGGGCTTGCCTTTTATAAAATTTCTATTCTGTGTGATCCAGAGGTTCCCACCTACTTCAAATAGATACTTAGCAACTTTTGTTATTTTGTTTTTAACACTAATGAGGTGCTTTGGGGAATTACAGTCCCTCAATGAAACTGAAGTGAGTGATAAACAGTTTATAAAGAGTCCCTTCTGCATAGAGGAGCACCAACGGCCATAGACATAACTCAGTGCTTGTTTGACAGTGTAACCCAGAACAGTGGATTTCTGCTATCAGAAGGATGGAATGGTGAGGTGTAGTTTGCCCTGAAAAACAGGAGTTATATTTGTTGACAGAATCTATGAAAGGACAGTGTTACAACAAAAGAGAACAACCTGAATTTATTATGGCCCTACTGTATGCTAGGTTCTTTGCTGTTGGACCACATGCTAATTATATTTATTCTACAAGACACTGGTTTTAAAAACATATCTTAGTCTATTAGTGGGTGAAAACCAGCATTTTTAAAAAAGGTAAAATCAAATAGATTTTAGCAGGGTATACCACAATCAGGAAGAGTGATGTTATTTCAAACATGTCTGATTTAAACTGGGCATGATGGCATATACCTATAATTATAGCTACTTGGAATACAGATAGGAGGATTGAAAGTTTCAGGTTAGCATGGGCAACTTAGTAAGACCTTGTCCAAAATAAAATAAAATAGGCTGGGAATATACCTCAACAATAGAGCACTTGCCTAGAATGCACATGGCTCTGGGTTCCTTCACTAGTACTACAAAGGGAAAAACATTTTAAATGGTGTATGCACATACCACACACTTGCTTTGTGCATGGATGTGTGCATGTATTCTGTGTGGTCATGTCAGATCTTGAGAATAATTTTTATTACGTGTTGTGCTCTAAAAAGTTTCAAAAACATAAGCACTGTACATCAGATGAAGTTTGCTAACATTTTACAGGTGAGGAAATTGAAACTCTGAAGTTAAGGATACTGCCTACATGATCAGAGGTAAAATTTGTCCTCAGCTTTTCCTGTCTTCCCACATTTGATTCAAGATACTGCAGTTAAACTTCTTAAAATACTTTTTCTTTGTAATAATTTTCCAAAACTTTGCTTTTCACAGAGACACTGATTTGCACCTGATTATTCTGAAATGAGTGGCAGCCCCCCCCTTACCAGTTTCAAGCTTGATTAATTTTTCAAACAATCTCCACATGGTCTGTTTCAGAAAGGATAAGAAAGATGAGTATATACTTGTCTTTACTGATAAACAAGGAAAATCTAGAACCTCTTTTCCTATTACATCTTTTTTTTTTGAAAGTGGAGAAATGAACCAGAAGTAGTATTAGATTCTTTAAAGCACTCAAAAACCTTGTTTGATGAGAATGGTGTTGGGAGAGCCATTGAAACAAGAGGCTCTGCCATAAAATGTTTTGGTTTTGATAATCAGGCATGTTTTAAAATAGACTTCACTAACCCTTATTATAGTAATCTCATTGTAACATTTGGTCACCCATTTGTCCACTCTCTCAACCACTTGGGAATAAGATGGAACTTTGACTCCTGGTTTAGGAAGCTAATTTGGCCTCAAAGGGCAGCCATTTTAAAGGCATTATTTTCCTTTGCTTTCTTTCTGTCTTGCCTGGGGTCATTCCTGACTGAATTCCTGATCCATTCAGCTAAATTTTTTCTTTTTTGCACAAAATAAATTGTTCTTGCTGAAGATGCCAGAAAAATACAGAGAAAACCTGCTCCCTTATTATCCTTTCTATACTATGTTACTTTTCCCTATCCTGAAATCCAATAAAGTGGCCTTTTTGCTCAGGAGCCCATAGAAATTGTATGACAGAGTTGTCTCTGGCTCTCAGGATTGTTAATGACTTCCTTTTACTGTCCCTTAATAATTGGTAGAAAAGACAGCTGTGGAGAGACATTTCCTCCAGCTTGTAGGCTCATTAATACCAGCCCTGCAAAAGATGGTACAAAGAAGGTGGAAGTTAATATAGTCAAGAGTAAATGAGTTGGGGAGGAATGAAAATAGAATTTTAGGGAAGGGCATCTACATCATGTCAGAGATTAGTCTTGGTGTTTGTGTAGTTTGAGCAGGCTTCAATCTAAAGAGACTTCATGCAGAAAAGCTCAAATGCAAGGAAATAAATTGATTATTCACTTTTAAAAGTCCTTATTATAGTAGAATACCTTTGATTTTTTTTTCTTTTTATTGAGTTTATTGGTACATTCTAGGTATACAGTACAGATACATTCATTATTGGGATCTTGTACCTCTACATGACAGGTCTTGGTTCTCATTTTTTCCCCTTGTCCCTGCCCTCCCTTCACCTCCTCGTCCCCTCCCCATTTACAAACACTTTATTTCCATATTTTCATTCTCTCATATTTTTTTCTTTTCCCTTATTCCCTTTCCCCTACCCTTCCCACTTTCCCTATACCTTCAGCTCTTTTCTTCCTACAATACCTTTGATATTGTGTGAAAGTAACCTGTAGGACAGTAGGTTTTAGTGCAACTCTTTATGAACAGAAGCATCTTAAGTAGGAGAAATGTCCTTGAAACCAAGTTACCTAAAGTCATCCTTTGTTATTTGGCCATTATTCATAATGTTTTGTGTAATTCCAAGTGGCCTTGAAGCAAGTCAAAAAAGATGCTTCTGTATTTCTTAACACCAAAAAGGAATAGTTAATTAAAACTTGCATAAATAGGAGAAGCACATGCAACTGGGGAGCAAATACTCAGATTATCTGACCAGCTTAGCCCTGATAATTCTAGCATTTAAGGTGATGAGGGAAATCATAGGGCACTTGATTTTTGTTTTTTAAGAGTGGGAAACACCAGGTTTCACAGAAAATGCAAATTCTGTTAAAACTGAATTGTTAAATAAAATTTTACAAGCCTTTAGGCAAGGGCGCTAAACAAGTTAATATTTAATTCCATTAACAAAGGTTTTGAGGAAGTTCAGAGTCTTTGTGAGAATGATTTTTTGTTGTTTACTCCACAGACTCCTCTGGTGTGTGTGTGTGTGTGTGTGTGTGTGTGTGTGTGTGTGTGTGTGTGTGTGTATTACATCTGAAAAATAGATAATTCTTCTTAAAGTACTATTTTTTAAAAGCTTGATGCACATTAGAATCACTTGGGAGAATTTTAAAAATATCCATTCCCAGGTTGCATCTCAAACCAGTTGAGTCAAAATCTCTAATGGTGGCCTGTAGGCATCAGGAAGTTATGAAACTGATTCGAAAAGTTCATTAAGTTTGAACCAGTGTATTAGATGATCTTTAGTGTTAATTATGTTAACTAAATTTCTCAAAGGGGTAGTTAAGTACTAGGATGCTGATATTTCATGTTGTTAAGTTACAGAAGTCCCTTCTGTTTCCATAGACATTCTCTTGGGAACAGTGAGACTTGTACTTTCACTGAGACCCCAGGCTTCTGCGTTTTTCTTGGTGTTCTTAAGCAGCTACTTAGGATCAGCCTTAGTGGACCTTGTTGTGGCTTTTGGAGATTCTAAGACATTGGATGAATTAGGGAATGCCCTTCTCCACAGTTGAAGATCGCATTTTTAAGGGTATATTAAGATCATTTTGGGAGCTGAGAATTTTTTTTCTGACCCTTGCTGGGCTGGTCTTGGGAGAATGCCTATTGTCATTCCAGCAAGACTGAAAAATGTTTATACATTCCATAGTTCCTCTTTGGAAGGTTTTAACTTTCAAAAGTTAAATTTTTAGATTTAACATGCACAACAGGGCTGTAACTTGTATGTCTCACTGTCAGGCAGCTTGAATTACTTGTAGTACATGCATGACTGTCCCATTGGGCAGCTTGTACCACTGGTGATACAAATAGATCTAATCACTTTTGTCAGTCTTTTTACTACTACAGTTTTTAAAAATCTGCCTGATAGGACTGTCATGCATGTACCACTGGTGGTTCAAGCTGACAGGCACGTGTAATGTCTGTACTCTCTGACTCTTGCCAAGTTGAGGTATGACAGACAGTGATTAAGCATTTGTTTAAATCAATTGTTTATTTTTCAGCTTGGAAGAAATGAATATAATTCAAGGTGCTGAAACAACATAAAATCATTATGTTATACAATCTATTTCATTACAGTCCAAACTATAATTTTGTGAATATACATTATGTAGGATAATGGGAAGGGTATATCTGGGGTTAAGTGTGTGCATATAAAGCAGAAGAGGGAAGAGAGGACAGAGGGAGGGACAGGAAAGAAAGGAAGAGAAAAAGAATATGAATGAAAATTAATAATGATCTCAACCAAAGTCTAAGCATATGGTAGGAAGTATATGGCAGTGGTGTTAAGAGCCACTGTCTGACTTTGTGACCTTTGGTAACCTGTAATCTCAGTTCCTTAGTTTTCTTGCCTTTTAGAACTGTTTGGAAGATTAAATGAGATTGTATTTAAAGCACTTAGAACAGTGCCTAGCACATAGCATATTTCAGTATTTATTAGATCATGGAATTAACTTTTCCTGTTAAGAATATCCTTAAACTATAAGGTCCAGACTCTACTGTCAAAGAGGAAGTTAATAGAGATGCTTAAACACCCTTAAATTATCCTTCTTTTTTCTTGCTCACAAAGTTCTTGTTTGCTAATTTATGTTCTTTATGCTGTGCTGCTGAGTTGGAATTGCTTGAGTCTGGAGACCCAACTAGATTCCATTTTTCGCAAAACTGAAACTCATAGTATTCCCTCTCTAGCCTCTGCCTTCTAACTCTTCAGCTGACTTCTTGGCTTAACTAATCTGAACCTACTTTCACAGTGCTGTTGAGTAGAGATCTGCCTGGGACTGACTGTGACAAGAGAATGAACTCACGGTTTCTGATGCCATCTTTGAATTTTTGTATCTCAGCCTTATCTGTGCTTTAAAAAAATAGTCCTAAGTTGCTGACATCTTGTCATCTGCCCTGACTCCTAAATCTTCCTGTGCTTTCTCAGTTGAATAGGATCTGCCCGAGCAAGTTGCCTTTGTGCAGTTTGCTTTTGGTGCACCGGGTAGGTGACCTCCAGTAGAGCTGTGTGTTCCCCCTGAGTAACAGGATGATGATTACAGCGACAATGCCGCTGTTGTGTCCAGAGGTTTGGGGCTGTAATTTTATAATGAAATTGAAAAACATGAGATACAAAACCTGAATATGGCAGAGTAATTATATTTAAGTATTACAAATCATCTCCCTGTGTTTAGTTAGGTGTGTGAGAATTGGCCTCTTTTTGTGGAGTGCATTTGCGTCATTTTGTGTGTCTGAAAAATTGCAGGCTTCTAATTTATGGCAAAAATATGGGAATTGCTTTCTTTTAATGGGAATATGATAAGAAGTGTATTGAAATTGAAGGAGCTGGCTTCATTGACTAGAGTCAAGAAAGGGAGGTTGTAGAACAGCTGCCATGGGAAATAAATGTTTGGGTATTTTCCTGGTTTAATTCCCTGGTACTTAGCTCTGAGTGTAGCCTCTTCTTTTAGCAGTTAAGTGACATAGGCTAATCTAGGAAATTCTGTAGATGTTCAGCAAACAGTACAGGTGCAAAAGGGTGACTCCTTACCATACTCCAGGAAGAGTTTGTGCAAGTGACTTAACTTGGGGTTTGTTTTCTGAGGTGAATAGTGCCTGAGCTGGCCCATTTCCATTCATTGCCTGAGAATTTGCATGTGACATGCAGGCTTTTTTTGTTGAACTGAATCCTTATGAAGTGAAGATTGGAGAAGGTGGTATTGGTGGTAGTTGACAAATATTCCTGTGGGACAGGAAGTGGGAGTTAGGTTCAGGGTTATTCCTTAATATGAAATTAGAGTAGAAAGTAGTTTAGGGCTACTGATAGCTCCTTCTCCTTTATTTCTAGAAAATTTCAGATATAAAATGATGATAGAATAGGAAGAAAAGGGCTAAAGGTGTAGGGAAAGTGGGAAGGGTAGGGGAAAGAGAATAATGGAAAAGAAAAAAATATGAGAAAATGAAAAAATGGAAATAAAGTGTTTGTAAACGGGGAGGGGAGGAGGGGTGAAGGGAGGGCAGGGACAAGGGGAAAAAACGAGAACCAAGACCTGTCATGTAGAGGTACAAGATCCCAATAATGAATGTAACTGTACTGTATACCTAAGATGTACCAATAAACTCAATTAAAAAATAAAATGATCATAGAAGGAATCTGTGAAAGGGATAATTATTATTGTCAGTCATTTTCTGATCATCTACTATGAGGCAGGCTTTTTAAGTTTTGATTCCTATCTTTAAACTTCACAGTGAATGCTGATTTAAGAGGCATAGTAGTTTGTACATGTAATTTCTCTTATCTTCAAGTAATTGCTCTAGATATAGGCCCCACATATTGTCCTTTCTTCAACAAAGCCTTCTTTACAGATTCTCTGTGATTCTATAGAGTTGAGCATCAAAATTGTCTTAAGCCACTGTTAATAAAAATGTGGTCCACCGATCACCAGCTTGGAATTACCTGGGGAGCTTGCTACATTCCCATCAGCATGTCCCGTCTAGAGATATATCAGCAGCATTTTTTAAAACAAGTCCTTAGTTCTTAAATACAAAAAAATTTGGAGGATCACTACCTTAGGAGTTTCTGTCAGGAGCAGGGCTATTTCCCTGGGTGTGTTTTGTAGAGATTTTCTCTGTGGGAATGTATACCTGTTGCTTAGTCCTGTGGCTAAGCTCCTTATATATATCATGGGTGAAAATCTTGTGTGAAATGTCAACTTTGATTAATCTTGCTTCTTTTGGATATTAGGAAAGCTAGACTTTGGTTGCTTTACCCACCTTTATGGACTGCAGGTCAAGAGGAAAAAGTTCCAAGTCCAGTGTTTTCATTCTAGTACTGCTAGGGAAGAGATGCCCTGCCTGTAGCAGTAAACTTGCTACTGTCTAGGACCTACAGTACTTTGTGTTTCTACTCCAAGTGCATTGAAAATTCTATCAGTATTTGTTTTGGCATCTTTGTATATGGAAATATTAATTCAATAAATTCATCAAACATTTGTTATTAGTTTAGGCTGAAGTTTGTGCTAGGAGAATTACACAGATAAGTGAAACATGGATTTTATGTGTTCTAATGATCCAGATAGTCCTGACAGAACTGTGGTAAACACATTATAGTGTCTTTCAACAAGTGAAGTCTAAGCAAACTCCTGTAGGAATTTCAGGGTGAGATTAATTAATTCAAATCAGGCAAAAGGCTTCTTGGAGGAATTGGCTTTAGACCAGATCCATGGCTGGTATCTCTCAACTCTGGTTATGCTTCAGAATCATCTAGGGGAATGAAAAGAAAATCCAGATATGTAGACCAAATCCTAGAGCAATCATCCAATTTTCTGGAGTCAGACACAGACATCAGTGTTTTGTTAAGCACTGTCCATGATTTTAATGTGCAGCCAAGACTGAGATCCAGTGATAAGGATGAATAAGCTGTCACTTAGATGAAGGATAGGTAGAGGAGAAAAGGTGTTTCAAACTTGAGATAAAAACAAAGTTGCAGAGGCAGCCAAATGAAAACTGTGGTTGGAGTATCCTGATGACAAAGGTGCAATTAAAGCCCAGTAGAGCAAATGTGGAGGGAAAATTAATTTGCTAAGATAGGACTGAATTAAAATGTTGTCCCAAGGAATCAGGAGACATTGTGTCTTCGCATTTGTCTGAGAACCCCTTTGTTCCCACCTATGTTAAAATAGGGAATGAGTTCTGTAGTACCTCTTGCTTGCTCAAGGTAAGGTTAAGTCAGAGCAGCTAGGAGGAGGTATGTCCAATTCCCTTGCAAGCCTCTTTGCCTTATACTTGCTGCGTCAAGCTTGCACTATGCTGACAACTTTGTCTCAGCATATATTCTTTGATATTTTTGTTTTGCCAAAACAAACAAAAGGTAGGAAGATATGGATGTTTCTCTTCCCTTTGCTGGGCTCCTGTGAGGTTGATGTGTGAGAGCTGCTTTGCATATTAGGGGCAGATGTTTGCAAGTAAAAGTATGTTTCTGTGTTTTTGCAGCTGCGTCCATTTTGTGCCTGATCCTATGAAGTACTGGTACTTTATTTGCTTATTGCTGTTTCTAGGAAGTTAATTTGCAGGTGCTATAAATATGCATGGTTCATATGCTTCATTTATTTTTTCTCCCTTGAAGCCTCTCATCTTTATTAGGCCCTTCTCATTTGTCTGTTTGGTGCTTATATTTTTATATCACATTTTGACAGTAACAGTAAAGGTAAAGCTACTCAATTATGTGAGAATCTTTCTGTGATTTGGGCAGCTACAACTGTGCTACCCAGGGGGAAGGTGATGTAATAAGATTTTTCTCTGTTAGATGTAGAAGAACCAGGACAGTTCTGGAGAGTTCATTTTCCTTCATTACTAATATGGACACTGTATATTCACAGACATGAACCTTAAAATAATAACATAGTGCCATCCACACATTAATTAATTCATTCATTTGTTGAGCCATTTATTCTTCCAACCCTTTCCTCTAGCTCTTCCTTTACAGAAGGCAAAAAAAATGTAGCAGTTAAGATACACACTCTGAAGCCAGCCTGTCTGCATTCAAATGGTGACACTTCCAATTTTAAATCTTATTTTTGTTCATCTTTAAGGTTAAGATACTAAGAGTAACAACCTTACAGAGTTGTGATAATTTAGGGATTAATGTACTGAGAGTACTAAGAAAATGACTGGACACAGGAAACTCCAATCTTGCTTTTAATATGGCTTCTAACGTAAATCATTGCAAGGAAGTGTATTGACAAGTACATCTGGTCCATTGGCTTTTGGCTTTATGCACTTAGATTTGTAAGAGAGAAAAAGGTTTGAAAGGAAGGTCAGGGTAAATCATAGCAGGCTTTGTCTCCAGATTTCAGGATGTATAGGAAATGAGAAGTCCTTCAGCTTTTGGTATTAGTAAGAGATATAGATCAGAAAGTTAATTTTACAATTTTGTGCAAAATAAATCATTAGTGGAATGAGAATTGTTAGAAGTATTTTAATAACCCAAAGCACAATAAAACTTAGAAATGAATGAGAATACTGTAGTAGCAACAGAAATGAATACTAGCATCTGAATAAAAAAGTTTGTTCTATGCATAGATTCCACTTGGCTTGAGAAGGAGAGATCAGAAATTAATTAGAAGTTGAAAATTCTTGTGAATTAGTCCTTTCTGTTTCCATCCTTGGCTAGAGGAGAGCTTGTTGTGTTTGAATCATTATTAGCTATGGGAGAAAAGGACTAGTGGCTGAACAAAACTGTCATTTTTTTCTTTGCTTTTACATGGCTCATTAGAAATAGGACCAATTAACTCTTGAAGTATTCCTGCCTGTTCTTTTTTCCATGGAGTTAAATTACGTACAAAGTTACCTTGATTAAAAAATGAATATATGCAGTTTCCTGTAATCCTGGTACTTGGAAGGCTGAGGCAGGTGGATTGTGAGTTTGAAGCCAAGCCTGGGAAATGTAGAATATGTCTTCAAATAAATTTTTAAGAAAGGTCTGAGGTAGTATTCTCACTGCAGGGTCCTATGTCCAATATCCAGAGAAGGGAAGTGGGAAGGAAAGGGAAGAGGGAGGAGGGGAGGGGAGGGTGAGGTGTTTATGGAGCCATAAATGTTGGAACACTACCCAGAGAGGGCCTCTTAGGCTTTGACTTTAAGGGATTCTGTAATGGGTTAAGGATAGACTTCATGGATGTTTTTCAGATTTCAGAGAACTGTAACAAGTTTTTACTTACTATTCTCATCTTACTTACTTACTATATCTCATCTTCAACATTCAGTAGAATGTGATGAAAGCTGAAAATAGATGGAGTAGAGCAGAAATTGATAATAAGAGTTTGCATGGTTCTCCAGTCTTTCCCAGGATTGGACAGTTTTGTAGTGTGGTCTGGAAGAAGATTAACATTTATGGGCAAATTGAACTAAATTGAATAATTATGGGGTTAATACACACAGATTTGCAGGGTCACTGAGAAGAAACGCAGTTCTATCATCTTCAGTTACAAAGTGTAACTTTAGCAAGGGCAGTGGAATATTGCCTAGCAGAATTATTTTGGGGGGACTTTCATGCATAGTTAGGAATATAAATCATTAAAAATAATATATGATTTTTAAAAATTTTGATGGTGTGACTACTTCATTGTAATCTCACTTATGTTTTCACTGTTCTGATTTCAGAGTCTTTTTGTTTGAGATAAAATTTGATTCATTCTAGATTAGATCCAGTGTGCCCCTCAGATTTGACTTAGTTGTGGTCCATAGGAATGTGGAAGGATTTTATTGGGAGGGTATAATGGAATTGCATACTCATAGAGCACAGCATGGTGGATATTGGTTCATTTTAATCCCCTCTTTCACCTTGGAGGAGGGAGTAGCTTCAGCTTTTGGTTTGCTGTACTCACACTTGATGCTCAAGAATGTAAACATTTTAGGAAGATATTCTAGAGCCCAGAGACTCTGGAGAGAGCCTGGAGGTGGTTATAATTACCCAGAGTTCAGCTACCCCTGTGTTTCTCACATTGCCAAGTACCTGAGTATTGCCAGGGAGTGTTACATTTTCTGTACTCAAAGGGGTAAGGTCAGATTCAGTTTGAGGAACTTCCCTCTGGCCAGAATTAGGAACCAATCCTAAATGTAACCCTGGACTTCTGTGCTCCTGCAGGGTCTGGTAGGAAGGCAGTGGATTCCTCTTGCCATCTTATCTCCATTTTGGTCCTTTAAAATTCACACTAAAGGTAGTGTTAGATATGCAGTAAGGTGGGAAGGGAGGCTCCCCTGTATTCAAGTCTTGTAAGAGACAAGGAAGTGCTTGCCCTTGGAGGCCCCTGGGGATTTCTGATGCTCCAGAAGACCTTGCTCTCAAATGGGCTCTTAAAAGCCTCATTGGTAGTCACGGTATGATCACTACTGGTGTCCTTATTTAAGAGATTTGTAAATTTCCTTCTCTAATACTATAAGCTTCTATCTTAGCCTGTTTCTCAAATTTAAAATAAAAGAAATAGAAGGAGGCCAAACAAATCCCATACATGTTTTAAAGTTTAGAAATAATAAACCTTATTTGAGAATAGTGAATAAATTTATTATCTTCAGAAAGTTGGGCCTTTTAGTACTTAAAAAGTCTCTATTTTAGAATGGCAGGAGACTAGTATAGTAGAAGGGGCCATACTCTGGGAATCATGAAACTGCTCTGCCACCAGCTCCCTGCAACTTAATCGACGGAGCCTACTTCCACTTTGAGCCCTTTTCCTTATCTGTAATGTGTGACCCTGAAGCAGTTTGAGCTAATGTTTTATGATTAGCAGTTAAGATACACACTCTGAAGCCAGCCTGTCTGCATTCAAATGGTGACACTTCCAATTTTAAATCTTATTTTTGTTCATCTTTAAGGTTAAGATACTAAGAGTAACAACCTTACAGAGTTGTGATAATTTAGGGATTAATGTACTGAGAGTACTAAGAAAATGACTGGACACAGGAAACTCCAATCTTGCTTTTAATATGGCTTCTAACGTAAATCATTGCAAGGAAGTGTATTGACAAGTACATCTGGTCCATTGGCTTTTGGCTTTATGCACTTAGATTTGTAAGAGAGAAAAAGGTTTGAAAGGAAGGTCAGGGTAAATCATAGCAGGCTTTGTCTCCAGATTTCAGGATGTATAGGAAATGAGAAGTCCTTCAGCTTTTGGTATTAGTAAGAGATATAGATCAGAAAGTTAATTTTACAATTTTGTGCAAAATAAATCATTAGTGGAATGAGAATTGTTAGAAGTATTTTAATAACCCAAAGCACAATAAAACTTAGAAATGAATGAGAATACTGTAGTAGCAACAGAAATGAATACTAGCATCTGAATAAAAAAGTTTGTTCTATGCATAGATTCCACTTGGCTTGAGAAGGAGAGATCAGAAATTAATTAGAAGTTGAAAATTCTTGTGAATTAGTCCTTTCTGTTTCCATCCTTGGCTAGAGGAGAGCTTGTTGTGTTTGAATCATTATTAGCTATGGGAGAAAAGGACTAGTGGCTGAACAAAACTGTCATTTTTTTCTTTGCTTTTACATGGCTCATTAGAAATAGGACCAATTAACTCTTGAAGTATTCCTGCCTGTTCTTTTTTCCATGGAGTTAAATTACGTACAAAGTTACCTTGATTAAAAAATGAATATATGCAGTTTCCTGTAATCCTGGTACTTGGAAGGCTGAGGCAGGTGGATTGTGAGTTTGAAGCCAAGCCTGGGAAATGTAGAATATGTCTTCAAATAAATTTTTAAGAAAGGTCTGAGGTAGTATTCTCACTGCAGGGTCCTATGTCCAATATCCAGAGAAGGGAAGTGGGAAGGAAAGGGAAGAGGGAGGAGGGGAGGGGAGGGTGAGGTGTTTATGGAGCCATAAATGTTGGAACACTACCCAGAGAGGGCCTCTTAGGCTTTGACTTTAAGGGATTCTGTAATGGGTTAAGGATAGACTTCATGGATGTTTTTCAGATTTCAGAGAACTGTAACAAGTTTTTACTTACTATTCTCATCTTACTTACTTACTATATCTCATCTTCAACATTCAGTAGAATGTGATGAAAGCTGAAAATAGATGGAGTAGAGCAGAAATTGATAATAAGAGTTTGCATGGTTCTCCAGTCTTTCCCAGGATTGGACAGTTTTGTAGTGTGGTCTGGAAGAAGATTAACATTTATGGGCAAATTGAACTAAATTGAATAATTATGGGGTTAATACACACAGATTTGCAGGGTCACTGAGAAGAAACGCAGTTCTATCATCTTCAGTTACAAAGTGTAACTTTAGCAAGGGCAGTGGAATATTGCCTAGCAGAATTATTTTGGGGGGACTTTCATGCATAGTTAGGAATATAAATCATTAAAAATAATATATGATTTTTAAAAATTTTGATGGTGTGACTACTTCATTGTAATCTCACTTATGTTTTCACTGTTCTGATTTCAGAGTCTTTTTGTTTGAGATAAAATTTGATTCATTCTAGATTAGATCCAGTGTGCCCCTCAGATTTGACTTAGTTGTGGTCCATAGGAATGTGGAAGGATTTTATTGGGAGGGTATAATGGAATTGCATACTCATAGAGCACAGCATGGTGGATATTGGTTCATTTTAATCCCCTCTTTCACCTTGGAGGAGGGAGTAGCTTCAGCTTTTGGTTTGCTGTACTCACACTTGATGCTCAAGAATGTAAACATTTTAGGAAGATATTCTAGAGCCCAGAGACTCTGGAGAGAGCCTGGAGGTGGTTATAATTACCCAGAGTTCAGCTACCCCTGTGTTTCTCACATTGCCAAGTACCTGAGTATTGCCAGGGAGTGTTACATTTTCTGTACTCAAAGGGGTAAGGTCAGATTCAGTTTGAGGAACTTCCCTCTGGCCAGAATTAGGAACCAATCCTAAATGTAACCCTGGACTTCTGTGCTCCTGCAGGGTCTGGTAGGAAGGCAGTGGATTCCTCTTGCCATCTTATCTCCATTTTGGTCCTTTAAAATTCACACTAAAGGTAGTGTTAGATATGCAGTAAGGTGGGAAGGGAGGCTCCCCTGTATTCAAGTCTTGTAAGAGACAAGGAAGTGCTTGCCCTTGGAGGCCCCTGGGGATTTCTGATGCTCCAGAAGACCTTGCTCTCAAATGGGCTCTTAAAAGCCTCATTGGTAGTCACGGTATGATCACTACTGGTGTCCTTATTTAAGAGATTTGTAAATTTCCTTCTCTAATACTATAAGCTTCTATCTTAGCCTGTTTCTCAAATTTAAAATAAAAGAAATAGAAGGAGGCCAAACAAATCCCATACATGTTTTAAAGTTTAGAAATAATAAACCTTATTTGAGAATAGTGAATAAATTTATTATCTTCAGAAAGTTGGGCCTTTTAGTACTTAAAAAGTCTCTATTTTAGAATGGCAGGAGACTAGTATAGTAGAAGGGGCCATACTCTGGGAATCATGAAACTGCTCTGCCACCAGCTCCCTGCAACTTAATCGACGGAGCCTACTTCCACTTTGAGCCCTTTTCCTTATCTGTAATGTGTGACCCTGAAGCAGTTTGAGCTAATGTTTTATGATCCTATTTTTTTCAGCTTTAATTGAGTTTATTGGTACATTTTAGGGATACAGTACAGTTACATTCATTGTTGGGATCTTGTACCCCTGCATGACAAGTCTTGGTTCTCATTTTTTCCCCTTGTCCCTGCCCTCCCTTCACCCCCTCCTCCCCTCCCCATCTATAAACACTTTATTTCCAACTTTTCATTATGTCACATTTTTTCTTTTCCGTTATTACTCTTCCCCTACCCATCCCACCTTCCCTACACCTTTAGCTCCTTTCTTCCCATTTCTCAATGTCAGTAATCTTATTAGGATCTTCTGTACTATTGCAGATTATTCACACCAGAGAAACTATGCCTTATTTATTTCACTTAGGCGTATATCTTTAATATGTATCCATTTTCCTATGAATGAATCTATTTTCTCATTCTTTATGGCTGAGTAACATTCCATTTTATAGAAAAACCACATCTTCTTTATCCATTTTCCAACTGATGGGCAAATAGGCTGTTTCCAAGCTTTAGCTATTAAAAACTGTGCTGCTATAAACATGGGTGCGCATACTTCTCTGTGATATGATTCTTTATGATCCTATTGAAGGGTTCTGTGTCTAGGGCTCTGTGTCTGCACAACAGGCTTTTCCCAGATCTTGTTGATGTGTTTAAAATTTGGGAGGGATAAATTCCATGAAGCACCTCTATCTCTGACTTATTCATAGTGATATGAACCAGTGTTTTACAAAGCTGTTGTGTGCAAGTTGTGAAACGACCTGAGGAGAACATGGGGTTCACCATCACTCACTTTGCAGATGAGAGAGATGATATCCCAAGTGACTTCCACTAAAGGCTGGAGTATAATCTAGGTTATTTTCCCCTTAATATTTTCCTTCCAGTGTGTGTTCAGTTATATCTTTGGGCAAAAGTGCTTCTAACTGTAGAAGCAATTTTTTTTTATTGTGTATTCCTTCAAGAACTGAAGGAATATTTTTATTATGTGATGTCATATCATTGTGTTCAATTTATGGATGTATATGTATATTAGAAATATAGGAGAAGAGAGAAACCTTGTGTACTGTTGATGGGAGTATAATTGCTTCTGCCAGTAAGAAAGTAGTGTAGAAATTCCTTAAGAATTAAAAATAGAACTGCTGTATGTTCCAGTAATGCCACTTCTGGGTATATGTCTGTGGAAACCATATCAGTATCTCAAAAAAATGTACATCCTCGTGTTTATCACAGAATTATTCATAACAGCTAAGACATGGAAACAACCTAAGCATCTCTTGGCATTGTTCCTGGAATGGATTGTGGTTTTATTTCTGAGACTTCCCATTTGCTTTTGTTCCTTCTATCTGAAGTACTCCCAATATGCTTACCTTTTCCCTGGATAATTCCTACCTATCTTTTAAATACATCCATATAAATGACAGTTAAAATTAAAGATAATAAAAAATTAGTTGACAACTAATTTTGGATTTAAGGGTTATTTTAATAATTCATGTATATATTAATATCCTGGTTATTTTCCATGTATTATCTGTAACATTGAAATGAAATCATTGTAAGGGAGATAAACATGTAACAGGAAATTTGTTTCTAACTATTCTTTCCAGGTCATTCGGCTCCCAGCCACTTTGTGGCTTACAGTGTGTATCTTCCCTTGGATCAGCTTTAGGAAGGCCCCTTCTCAAATCTCTGTTGTAGCAAGAATGTAGGTCATTTAAAAAATGTGATGACTGAGATAAAACAAGAGCAAGGCTGAATGATTAGAAATTAGAACAGCAGGGAAAGCAAGGGAAACAGTTGAATTAGTAGGAATGGGTATGCTATAAGCTATAATTGTATCTGGTATGACCAGGTACATTCCTTGTGTAGAAATGCGTTGCAGTTCTTCCTTTTTGGGTCTTCTGCCCTTAGGTATGGATAGGTCTCTGTGACCTGTGTTGCATCCTGCATCCTACTGGGACAAGATTGTGATGCTTCCTTTTCCCACATACTTACTGTAGTTTGGTATTTATAAGAAGTGCTTACTTGCTGCAAGTCTTAGGTTATTGTCTTTTTGTCTTTTTGGAAATGAGTGTGTCAGAGGTCAGGGATTTAGGCAAAGTTTGATTCACCTTGAGGATAGGTGGTGTAGGCTTTGGGGCACAGAAGTTCTTGACAAGAATTAACCCACACAGCAGGCCCTGGATGACCAGAGCCCTCCTTTCCTGACCATTCACAAATACATCTTGTACCTCTTCTCCAGCCCCTCTTTGCACTGTTTCTGAAGGGTCTGTGGTTTTGTTTGAGACTCTCCATTTCTTTTTTTTTTTCAGCTTTAATTGAGTTTATTGGTACATTTTAGGGATACAGTACAGTTACATTCATTGTTGGGATCTTGTACCTCTACATGACAAGTCTTGATTCTCATTTTTTCCCCTTACCTCTGCCCTCCCTTCACCCCCTCCTCCCCTCCCCATCTACAAACACTTTATTTTCATCTTTTCATTCTCTCACATTTTTTTCTTTTCCCTTTTTACTCTTCCCCTACCCATCCCACCTTCCCTACACCTTTAGCTCCTTTCTTCCCATTTCTAAATGTCAGTAATCTTATTAGAATCTTATGCATTGTTGCAGATTATTTACACCAGGGAAACTATTCGGTATTTACACCTGTGTGACTTATTTATTTCACTTAGGAATATATCTTCAATATGTATCCATTTTCCTATGAATGAATCTATTTTCTCATTCTTTATGGCTGAGTAATATTCCATTTTATAGAAAAACCACATCTTCTTTATCCAGTTTCCAACGGATGGGCAAATGGGTTGTTTCCAAGATTTAGCTATTACAAACTGTGCCGCTATAAACATGGGTGCACATACTTCTCTGTGATATGATTCTTTTAGTTCTCTTGGAAAGATACCCAGCAGAGGGATGGCTGGGTCAAATGGAACCTCCAGTCCAAGCTCTTTGAGGTATCTCCATATTGATTTCCATAGTGGTTGCACTAGTCTGCACTCCCACCAACAATGGAGGAGGGTTCCTTTCTCCCCACAACCCCGCCAACATTTGTTATTGTGTGATTTCTTGATAGCAGCCATTCTTTGTGGGGTGAGGTGGAATCTCAGTGTTGTTTTCATCTGCATCTCTCGAATGACCAGTGATGTGGAACATTTTTTCATATATTTTCTTGCTGCTTTCACTTCTTTGTATGAGAAATGTCTGTTCATTTCGGATGCCCATTTTTGGATCGGGTCTTTATATTTGGGGGGACTGATTGTTTTGAGTTCTTTATATATCCTTGATAATAGTCCTTTGTCTGAGGTACAGCTGGTAAAAATTTTTTCCCACATTGTAGATTGTCTCTTAGTTCTGCTAATGGTTTCTTTTGAAGTACAGAAGCTTTTTAGTAAGATGAGATCCCAGTTGTTGATTCTTTCTGCTAGTTCCCGTGCTACTGAGGATTTGTTCATAAAGTCTTTTCCTATACCAATGTCTTCCAGAGTTCTGCCTAACTTACTTTCCAGCAAGTTTAATGTTTCTGTTTTAATATTTAGATCTTTAATCCATTTGGATTTTAATTTAGTGCATGGCGAAAGATAAGGGTCTAATTTTAATCTGTGACAGGTTGATATCCAGTTTTTCCAACACCATTTATTAAAGAGGCTATCTTTCCTCCACTGAGGATGGTCAGCTCCTTTGTGAAAGATGAGGTAGCTGAGTCCATCTGCATTTATTTTTGTGTCTTCCAGTCTGTTCCACTGATCCTCAGGCCTATTTCTTTGCCCGTACCATGCTGTTTTTATCACAGTGGCTTTGTACTATAGTTTCAAATTGGGAATTGTTACACCTGGTGCCATGTGTCTGTTGCCTAAAATGGCTTTTGCTATTCTAGGTCTCTTATGGTTCCAGATGAATTTTTGGATTTTTTTTTCTAGTTCTGTGAAATATAGTGTTGGAATTTCAATTGGCATTGCATTGAATATATATAGCAGTTTTGGTAGTATGGCCATTTTCACTATGTTGATTCTTCCTACCCAGGAGCAGGGGATATCTTTCCATTTTTTTATATCCTCTTCAATTTCTTTTTTCAGAGTGTTGTAGTTTTCAGTGTAGAGATCTTTTGTTTCTTTTGTTAGATTGATTCCTAGATACTTCATTTTTTTGGCTGCTATTGTAAAAGGAATTTTTTCCCTTATTTCTCTTTCCGTGTGTCTGTTATTTGTGTATAAGAAGGCTATTGATTTTTGGGTCTTCACCTTGTATCCAGATACTCTACTGAATCTGTCAGTTAAGTCTAGAAGTGTTTTGGTGGAGTTTTTTGGATCTTCAATGTAGAGTATCATATCATCAGCAAATAATGATAGTTTAACTTCTTTCTTTCCTATCTTTATTGCTTTAATTTCTTTCTCTTGTCTAATTGCTGTGGCTAATGTTTCCAGAACTATATTGAAGAGAAGTGGTGATAGTGGGCATCCTTGTCTTGTTCCTGATTTTATCATGAAGGTTTTCAGTTTTTGGCCATTCAATATGATGTTGGCTGATGGCTTTTCATAGATAGCCTTTATTAAATTGAGGTATAGACCATCTTTTCCAATTTTTTGCAGGGTTTTTATCATGAATGGGTGTTGAATTTTATCAAATGCCTTTTCTGCATCTATTGAAAGGATCATATGGTTTTTGTCCTTGACTTTGTTAATATAATGTATTACATTTATTGACTTTCGTAGGTTGAACCACCCTTGCATCTCTGGAATAAATCTGACTTGGTCAGGATGGATGATCTTCTTAATAATCCTCTGTATTCTGCTTGCTAGTATCTTATTAAGGATTTTTGCATCTATATTCATTAAGGAGATTGGTCTGTAGTTCTCCTTTTTAGTTGTATCTTTCCCTGGTTTGGGAATCAAAGTGATACTTGCTTCCAGGAATGAATTTGGAAGTATAGCTTCCCTTTCAATTTCATTGAAAAGTTTGAAGAGTAATGGTAGTAGTTCTTCTTTAAATGTCTTGTAAAATTCAGCAGTGAATCCATCAGGGCCTGGGCTTTTCTTTGTTGGTAAGTTTTTAATTACATTTTCAATTTCACTGATTGTGATTGGGGTGTTTAAAATGTTTTTATCTTCTTTGTTCAACTTTGGTAATTCATAAGTATCTAGAAATCTATCCATTTCTTCTGTGTTTTCCATTTTATTAGAGTACAGGTTCTCAAAGTAGGTGTTCATGATCCTCTGGATTTCTTTTGGATCTGTTGTGACTTCGCCTTTTTCATTCCTGATTGCATGGATCTGAGCCTTTTCTTTCCTTTTTGTGGTAAGATTAGCTAAGGGTTTGTCGATTTTATTTATTCTTTCAAAAAACCAGCTCTTTGTTTCATTTATTTTTTGTATCATTTTCTTAGTTTCAATTGCATTGATTTCTGCTCGGATCTTTATAATTTCCTCTCTTGTTTGAGCTTTGGGTTTTTTCTTGCTCTTTTTTTCTAGGAGTCTAAGTTTCATTGTTAAATTGTTTATTTGAGCCCGCTCTGTTTTCCTAGTGTGGGCATTCAATGTTATGAATTTTCCACGTAGAACTGCTTTCATTGTGTCCCAAAGATTCCTGTATGTTGTATTGGCATGAGACTCTCCATTTCTTTACGTTTCTTCTCTCAAGAGTACTTCCAATCCTCTTACCCTTTATGTGGACAGTTCCTTAGTATGTAGTTCATAAATCCATAAAAATGACCTATCCTTCCCTCCTTCTATGCTAAGGTAAGTGTTTCTGCTATGCCCCTTCGGTCGTCTCACTTCCCCTGTTAACTCTTGTCGTTTCTGGTCTATATGTATTAATTATTACCACTGCTCCACTGTCACTCTGTCAGGCAATAATTCTTGCTTCCCATTGTCTTTTCATTATTAGGGATAGGTAGTAGTTTATCAGTCAACATTGTGAATAAGTGAATAGTGAAACAATGTGTCATTGAGGTGATTGGGAAAGGATACAGGTATTTTAGTGGTGCTCATCAGCATGAATAGCTTGAACTGCAAAGATTTTGAGAAATAATGATAAAAATAATATAAAAGGGACTAGACCTTGATATAATCAAGAGCTTTAATATTCCTAGTAATGACCTAGAACTGGGCAAGACTTCCTGCAAATAAATCTCTACTTTGATGACTTATTTGTATACCATAAATATATAAAACACATCAGTATCTAGGACTTGTTTGCTACATTATAAATTTCATTACTTTGCATATGTGTAAAACCTCCAACATCTCACTAGTAGCAGTAAAAACATGCATTTCTACACTTATTCAAAATTTACTTATATTTTTATTTATCAGTTGGTGAATCGCAGGCAGTGTTCTAGGTGCTCCAGATATAACAGTGAACAAAACAGACAGCACTACGGGACCCAAAAGAACATACATTGTAGTGGTGGAGACTTTCAATAAAGAAGATAAATCAAATGTTGAATACATTAAAAGCTGGTAATAAGTGCAGTGGAGAAAAATGGAGGAATGAAGTGGGGCAGAAGTGTTGCTGTGTGTGCATTGGTCATAATGTGGGGCAGTTGATGGGTGCAGTTTTAGATTCTGGGGCCAGGAAAGGAGTTGCTGAGAAGGTACCTCTTAAGTGACTAGATGAAGTGGGTAAGGAAGTAAGCCACGCAGTAAAGTGCAGTAGCAATGTCTCTTCTTTGAAATGTGGTCAGAATCTTCCATGTTTACTATGTTAAATAGACCAACAGGTTGGGTTCCAAGGGGCTGTTTCATCTGATTCTATAAATCCTGTCTTTGAACAGCTGCCCTGAATAAGTGATGAAGTTTGTTAAGACCAGCACATTTATTTCTTGTTACAAATTAGTTTTATGGAAATGATCCTAGGGAGCCTTTCTTTTCTTCTCAGTCAGCATTCATGTGTTTTGTCTGTGCTTACTTTCTAAGCTCTAGTCAGTGGTCGAACACCTGTTGTGTTCCTGGAGGGCACGACTTACTTGTTGTTAAAGTAGTGAATATGAGACTTATCGCACTGTCCCCATGCATGGGGAGCTGATAACTTAACTTTGCTCAAAATGGAAAGACTTTTCTGTCTGCCTCTGTTCCTCTTGAAGGCTTTCTTAATCTGTTCTTTTCTAGCACTTACTATAAACTCATTTCATTACTTAACGAAATTTTATTTTCTATTATTGCTTACTTTGTGCAACTGTCTTATCTTTCTAACTACAGAAGAATTTAAGGTTCTTTTTGAGCCATACAGAACTGGCTTATCCTGGGGAATGCTGTAGCCATCATTGATTGCTCTTGCTCAGAGAGAGCCCTTGTCCTTTTTGGGTGAGTGAACCAGCATCTTGGTTTTCCAGTGCTTTTTCTACTTAGCACTTGACCTGAGTAAGCTGCCGGAGAGCCCAAAGGAACTTTGTAGTTAGTAGGGGAGTAGTCCTTTGTAAATTCTTCAGTCTTTCATTGTAAAGATTGTTGTATAGAATGCAGTTTTTCTCCATATTGTCAGTTATTCAGAGAATCTTGTTTGTTCATGGCAGAAACAATGTAAGTTACTTGCTGTTTTACATTAATTGACATTTTGATTCTCACTTAGTAGTCATTTCCTCAGACATCTAGTTGCCTACTTCAAAACAATTATTGTATGTCTGATAAAAGAGAATGACAAAGCCAAGTTCAGCTGTGGATGCTGGACTGGATAGTATTGGGCTCCTCCCACAAGGGGCAATAATCAGATCTGTGTCTCTGCAGAGTTATAAATGCCTGCATTTCATGGCCTGCCTTAGGAATTACTTTGCTTTGGAATACTGAGGTTGAAATTGCTGATTTACTGTGTAGTATTTTCTGTTTGGCTGTCTACTCCAAATGGTACCAATTAGAGATGATTCTTGAACAAATGCCTCACTGTCACATGTCCTCACTCTCTGGGGACTGTGCATGTGACTGGGAGGGGGCATCCTGGAGCTCCTGATACCCACTCATATACTAGTAGTCACTGCGTTTGCTTCCCTGTAATTACTTTGGATTGCTGTTGTAGAAATCTTTCCCATCTTGGTTCCTTCCCTGTTTCCTCCTCTGCTACCAAGTAAAAGTCCCTGAGGTGTGATAGCTATGGAAAATACAAACTGAAGACTTGCCAAAAAAATAAAATCCTGTCTTCCCTCACATAGTCAGTGCCAACAGCAACCTATTAAACTCACCCATTCTGGGGTGTTCCTAAGGAGGACTCTAAATTAGAGTTCCATAGGCTCTTCTCTTTGGAGCTTTTTCAGTCCTTTAAAAAATTTCCTTTTCTAGCAACATATTAAACAGGGAACTGTGAGGAACAGGAATGAAAGTATTGATTTGAGAAAGAATGGAAACCAGAATGCCCCTGTGCATGCTTCCACACATATGTGCGCATACATCTGTGTTTATTCCAGCTATGTTTTCACAAAGCACAGTAGTGTTGCTGCAAATATCTGGGCAGAAGAGTTTTTAGTCCTCTTTGAATGAAACTTACCATACTTTTGATGTTAAATTTGAATTCATCAATAGCTTCTGGAGCATATGAGAGAACTGCCTCACTTGATTCCTGGCTCAGCTCTGAAATGTTGAGTTAGGGTAAATTTGAAGTGACACCTTGGTCCAAACTTCCCAAGAATCAGAAAGGAGTTGTAATGATAACCCTGTAATGCATTGAATGAAGAATTAAATAACAAGTACTCCCTAGCCTAGACTTGGCTTTATCATTCTCCTTTTGTGTTCATTTTATTTCTTGGTGACAGCCAAAAAGTAGGATCATGTGCTCATAGTTAAATGGATAGTGAAAGGTCTGAGTGTTGGGAAGAATTGTGCAGATTTTATCATACTTCTTGCTCTGTTTGTAGCATTTCTGGGTTTCATCCCTGTATCACAGAGTAGCGGTTCTTAAAGCCTTCAGATCAGCAATGTCAGCATCATCTGGGAGCATCTTTATTATGACATTTTCAAAAGGCCCTACCTGTCTTCTTGAATCAAAACTTTGGGGATGAAAGGTGTGAGGACCAAGCCAGCAATCTCTGTTGTAAACCCCTTCCTCCTTTGTTCTCACATATGTTCAGGTTTAAAAAACACTGCACAGATAGGCACAGCTTTCCTTTTCATCTCTGGAACTTGTACCAGTTGATTTTTTTCCCAGGGAGACTCTACCACTGAGCTAAATCCCCAGCCCTTTGTATTTTTTAAATTTTGAGGCAGCTAAGTTGCCCAGGTGAGACTTGAACTTGTGATCCTCCTGCCTCGATCTTCTTCAGTCTTGGGATTACAGCTGTGTTGCTGCTGTGGCTAGCTGGTAATATAAATCTTTTATGAGGGACAGTGGTTATATTTTTCTAACCGGTCTTTGGTGCAGCTGGTTGTCAGATGCGGGAATAAACAATGAATATGATCCATTGTGGCAGTATTTATAGTCTAAACTCAGGGCCTTGTTAATTTAAGTAGCTTCTTTGGTAATAGGAAATAAGTCTGCAATGATATGGTAAGATTACATGGCAAGGCTTTTAAAACACACCAACTTTACAGCAAGTGCTTTGCTCAGTGCTTAGCTCAGTGCTGACATTTTCAAAATCACCTTTTATCTTTACCCCTTATCCAGAATTTTTTTATGAGAACAATGTTTACTTTAGATAGATTATCCTGGCAGAGAATAATCACAAAGAGGAAACAGGTAATACAAAAAGACTTTCTTTGTGTTTGTTGCTCAGAAGAAAATTCCAATGAGTAAAAAGAAGTTTCATATCCTAAATAAGGTAAATGATTAAGGGTAGGATAGTAGCTAGTACAGGAATAGAGTAAGAGAATACCCACTGTAAGAGAATACCCAACTGTGAGGACAAGAGAATATGAGTACAGGGGCTGAGAGTGAAGCTCTTTAGTAGAGTATGTGGGTAGTGTGCATACTGTGTGGTAGCCCTGGGTTCCATCCCTAGAATCATGGTCTGGGTGAGGATATTTAAAAGATACAAAGATTTCTCAGGGCTGTGTAAAGAAGTACCTAAAGAACCTAGATCAGCCTAGGAGTTGCCCGAAAAATGGCAGTTGAAAACAACTCTTTCCTATTGAAACGAGTGTAGGAAGCAGAGCAAACTTTTCTCTAAGGAATGTAGATAGATACCTCCAGGAAGGAATAGGTTAATATTAGTTGATAGAATTTGAGCAGCATGGTTAGGAAGTTTTTTTCTTCTGAATGAATCCTACCAAAGTCATCTTTCATTACCTTCACAATCACAGAAGAAGGATAAAAGGAAGATGTAAGTATAAGTCTGAAAGTTTTTCTTTTTAAAGATATCTGAGGAAAGGTTTAGTAGGAAAAGATGCAATGGAATGTGATGGAATGTGACAGTCACTTAAATCTGGGTTCTTCCATGTATGAAGCATTGTTCTAAGGGCTTTATACATTGAATTGTTTATTCTTCATACATTCTTTAAGAGCTAGACTCTTTTTAATCCTCATTTTATAGTTGATGAGACTGAGGTAGGGTTAGTGGTTAAGCAATGTGCCCACAATTACACAGCTAGTAGATGGGTTTTAAATCCTAGCATTTCATGCCAGTACCTTATTTTTCATTGCATATTCTGTTGTATTCATGTGTAGTCTCGTTCTTAACCTGTAATTTGAAGTTAAAGAATTGCTCTAGGTCCTGGGTTTGCAACTGTGGGGTAAAGTGCCTAGAAATCACAAGGTTGAAGACTTTAAGATGTACACAGTGTAATTTTGTTTTTAGGCTTCTTCCTCCTTTTTAACAATGAAGATTATGCTGAATTGAGGAAGCATCTGGATTTTGGATATTTATTTACTTTGTATTAACAAGATGGAGATTTGAAATGCTGACTCGTAGATGTTCTTTTATGTATGGCTTCATAGCAAATTACTCCTAAAATTTATCTAAAAATAACACATATCTCATTTTCTATGGGTCATGAACTCCTGTTACTTACGTAGGTGATTATTAATTTGCTGTAATCTGAAGGTTGACCAGAGATTGAGGATCCAGTTGCAACATGGCTTATTCTAAGGAAATTTCAGTTTCTCACCACATGGACGTCTCCATAGAGACTTCATATAACATGTAAGCTGGTTTCCTCAGAATAAGATAGGAGATGGGAGGGGAGCAGAGCTAATCTTGCAAGCCACACACTGTCCTTTCTGCCATATTCAAGTGAGTCACTAAAGACAGCTTGCACTTTACATGTAGAAGAATTAGACTCCATCTCTATCTTTTGAGGGGATGAATTTGTAAAGCCTAGTGAACCACTATTATGGGTCTGGCTCATACCTACTGAATCACTCACTGTTGGTGTGGTAATCTGCATTTTTAAGATTTTTACACACATTTAAAAATGTAGAACCATGAGATACCAGGTAATATTCTGTTAGGTGATGTACTCTGAAGGTAGATGAATACCATCATGGCATTACCCTGTTTTTTTTTAAGAAGGTAGAAATGTTTTTGACATAGGTTGATGTTTAGCATGCAGTCAGGTGCTAAGTAGATAATAGTAAGTTATTTCCTTACATTTCCTTTCATCTAAATAGATTTTTAGCTTTTTTCCTGTTATTCAGTTTGTTAGATGAACCCTACTCTGCTTTAACCTGTGGTGTCTGACCAGGTACTCTTGGTGTACATAGCCAAAGTAGGACCTCAACTCCCAGTTAAAATAAATGAAATTATGTGGCTGCATAGGCCAAGGCAAAGGATATTTCAAGACTTTTGTCTCAAGATTCAGGATAAGTTGGGCAAATGTCTTTGGCTCATTGGCTCTGCAGATGCATACTTTGTTAGGAAAGATAAGGGACAGAAAAATAGGCTTTGAAGAAGACAGTTTGTGGAAGCTGGTCTAAGCCAGATATCACAATCTTTCCATGTTAAATGATGACTCATCTCTTGGCTTTGTGTTTTGTTCATGTTTTACTTCAGCATATTATGTCATGTAACCTCCTGAGGCTTTTGCTGGGGAGTCATGATTTCTTCTACTTCATAGCCATCTTTTTCTCACTTTCCAGTGAATATTAACTCTTGCCTGTTAGGAATATTAACAGCTGGTTACTCTTCATTGAACTGGAGGAGGAAGTGTATCATGGAAATATGTGTTCCTCTTTCAGTCTGTATACCAACAACCCATCCAGTATCTATCTTCTTTACCTCAAGTAGAAAAATCCAGATAAACCTGCTCAGATTCTGGGTCTCTTATATAATCTGATACTCCATTATTAGTCTAAGTGCACAATTAAGGGATAAAACCCCAGAGAAGAAGTAACACAATACTGGCTGAATGTAAAGAGAGGTTGCCTGAGTGCCAGACACAAAGGGTCATGTGTTTCCAGAGTCTGTGATCATGCTCTGGAACAAACATGTGATAGAGCTGGCATGCCCCAATAGGTACAACAGATTGTTCTGCTTGTAAGCAATCAATACTGCAATTAACAAATATTTATTGAACAACTGGAAGCACCCTGGTTGACACTGCCTTCATCAGCGATTTGTTAGACTAATGTAAAGCCTCCTAACATCTCTGTGTGCCTTCAGGCTTGAACTTGCCCTTACTCCAATAAAATCAATTCTGTACATTGAAACTGAGTGATTTTTCTTAGAATAAACAAATTTGACCAGGTCACTGATGCACTTAAAATGCTCAGGCTGATGTTTATCATCCACATAGAGCCCACAGTCACTCGCATGCTCTTGAGAGGGAAGTCTTAATCTGACCCCTACCTGCCTCATTCCAGCTCCCAGCATTCTTTACCTGTGTGTGCTCCTGCCATACCCACCTCTCTGTGCTGCATACTACTGGTCAGGAGTACTGGCCCCAGGCCTCACAAGGCTTTGACTCAAACCCCAGCTCTATGACTTAGTAATTACATGAGTTAGGGCTGATAAATTACTGCATATTTGTGATCCTGAAGTTCCTTACATACAAAATGTAACCACTACTCTTACAGGAATTTTGTGATGGTTGACTTTTGTCATATTTAAAATGTACAATGTTTGATTGTACATACTGAATAATTATTACTGTTGCTGTCTTCATGTATGGAAAAATCCCGGCACATAATAGCTGTAAAGAAATATTCTTTCTTTTCTGACCTTTAGTCTTTTCTGGCAGGGCTGGTTGTAGAACTTCTAACATTTGTTGTTTTATGTGGGTGTGCAGTGGCATCAGTAAATTTTGGAAAGAAGGATTTTAAGAGACAGAGGCAGTGAGTTAGGGGGTTATAGATGTACAAAAGATTATGTGTTTCCGTATCATCTGTCTTTCCTTTGATAAAAACTAATAACACCATTCTTTGTGGGGATAGGGAAAAATGGTGGGCTGGCATTGAGCAGATCTAAAATTCTTCCTTCTACAGGTCACCATTGACTCAGCCTTTGTTTAGTTTGTTTTTGTTTGTTTGTATTTTGTTTTGTTTTGTTGTTGGAGACATGGTTTCACTTTGTAGTGCAGGCTAGCCTTACACTTCCTGGTATCCTCTCCTGCCTCAGCCTCCTGAATGCTGAGATTGTAGGCATGTGCCACCATGGCCAGCTATTTTAGGTCATTTGTAAAATGGATGTGTCATTAGAGTTAATTCAGATTTTGTATTTGAGAACTTTGAGGACTAGCAAGCAAGCACATTGTGAAATAAGGTGAAAATATTATACTTCCAATCCTATGATTTATAGCACATTAAATTATTTTTGAAAGAAACAGTTTTATATTTACATACATTTCTGAAATAATGAATATTTAAAATTTAAAACATTATCTCTGTAAAAGATATATTGCTCTTTATCCTCCTCAAAATACTACCACTTACTGTGAACATAGCTATTTCATCCTTTTCACCACTTTCTGAAACAATTCTACAAGCTTTCTTTTGTGTTTTTACACAGTGTAATAAAAAATATGATGAGTGCTGTTGAGTTCCATCCACCATAAAGGGAATCACATAAAAAAAGGGAGTCACATAATTATAGTGTGTTCTCATTCACCTTACTCACTGGATCTGACTCTGTGAGAATTCTGGCTCTTTCCCAAAGTCAAAATAATGGTGAAAGGTAAACTTTTTAATCATTTGAGAACATTGAGGCAGACACAACAATGCAACTAAAGACAGCCAGGAAAGAAGACTTCCAGAATTGTTTCAGAAAGTGACAATGGTTTAGCATGCTTGAAGCCAGGAGGTGTATTTTGAGGGGATTAATGGCAATGTGTCTTTAATGTAATAAGTTTTAAAAGAAATTAAATGTTTTTAATAATATCTCATAACTCTTAGAAATAGAATTTGCCAGGAGAGATTCACCAAATGCCAGAAGCTTCTGTTTCTTTCTTTCATTTCTTCTGCATGTCTTCTTCAAGAGAGGCTTAACTTTCTCAGGCGTTCTCTGGCTAGAATGTTTTTACTCTGTGCCATTCTCCAGTTCTGACTGAGTTACTTTATCAAAAAGAAATCTGCAAGCCTCATAGGAAGAATGGTTGCTTTTGAACACGTGGAGTCTGGAACAGTTTGAAATCCAGAGCAAATTAAAATTTGACCCAATAGTTCTGTAATCTGTCATATGAGGCTCATGATAACAAACATACTGAATCATCATGAGGTTTAAAAAGACATCTGTGGATCCCTAGCTCAGGTCTGGCATGAAATCAATACAGGACAGTCTTCTGCTGTTGTCTTAGTCACTTTCTTGTTGCTGGAACAACATACCCACAATCACGAGTTAAACAAGGAAAGGTTTATTTTGGCTCACAATCTGTAGAGGTTTCAGTCCACAGTTGACTGGCTCTAAGGCAGAAGGGCATGGCAGAGTAGAAAATAGTCTATGGCAGGGCAGGCAGGAAGCAGCCTGCAGCAAGCCTTCCTTTCCCTTTTTATTCCATTCAGGCTATAAGCCTACCATTTGTTGCTATCCACATCTAGGGTGGGCCTTCCCACTTACCCACACTCAGAACCATGCTAAACCAGTGTTCTACTCCAGTTTTTAATCCTTAATTCATTGTCACACCTGTGATCCAGCCACCTTCCTAAAGCCCCACATAAGAGATAGCATGTGAGAAACATCTAGATACAAATCATAGCACCTACTTAGACACTTGAAATGGTTCCCTGATATTCCTGTATACATGAATCCAAAATCTTTAGCCAAGGAGTGTCCTTACAGACTGGCTCTAAGCGTCTCCCTTTGTGATCTTGTTTTTAACGTTAACTTTTATGTCCTCCAGCATATCCATAGTAATCTCCAGACTCAAGGACCTCCAGGTGATTTTTCAGTTAGTTACAGCCTTAGCTTTAGCCCTCTGTGGCTCTGACCTTGCTCTGACTGCTACCAGTCATACCTTTCTGAGGCCCAAGATCCTGTTTCTATCATAGCACCCCCCCCAAAAAAAAAACAGGGAGAATTAGTCCTTCATTCTTTGTCCCCTAGTGCTTCTTGCTTTACTTCTTTTATAGCTCTTATCACAGTCTGCTTTGTAGCATAGTCATTTCTGTGTATTTTCCTGCTGGATTCAGAGCCCCTGGAGGGCAGAGACTGTGTTTATTTTGTGCTGTATTTTCCCACGCCTCCAGCAACTGGTGCTGTATGGGTTTAGTAAACACTGCTTGTATCAGTGCATAAATGAAATTGCCTCCCCTAGTCCAGTTTGCCATGCTGTAATGCAGATCAGGTGAATGTGGAATTTTGGCTCACTGGGTTTAGTTTTGCATAGGAAAGGAGTTTTCTAAGCAGTAGTGGCTTTGAAAGCAGAAATTGCCTTTAATCTTCTGGAAAACACTTGCTAGCCCTCTCCATGATAGTCTCAATGAAAGGAGAGTGTCGTGTTACTGTAAAAACACAAATAAACTCATGACAATACTATGTTTGGGAGATAAAAACCACATAAAAGCTATCTTTCCCCAACTTTCCAGCATGATAATTAGGGTATCCCTGGAGGAAAAGAAGAAGGAAAATATACTAGTAAAGAACAAGTGATTCTATGCTTTTAGACACTTCTTTCTGTTGGAAAGGTGGGATTAGGGAATTACATTTTCTATCCAGCAATATAGGTGGGTTTGTTCCTACCTTCTGCCAGACCTGATGTTGTATTGATTGTATAACCTGATAAATTTGGCCCACAAAGGTTGTCAAAGATGTTGGCTTACTGAGAGAGCAGAAAATGTCAACCAGAAGGTGGTGCTGTGAAATTTATCCCTGTGCCCCATTTTATCTAAGCGCATCATATTATATTCTAAATGCTGGTTCTGTGCTGGCTCAGGAATCCCCTCAGTAAGTCCATTGTTGTAGCCTGCAGCTTTCAAGTGGATTTTGTTTATTGCTGGTCATTGGAGTGTCTGCCTGGCACTTTTCAGCTCCAGGGCTCTGAATTTAGGCCTTTTTGAAGCTAGAGTAGGAATGTTTTGGAGATAATGCCTGCTTCTGTCAGCATTAGTAAACAACCATGGAGGGCCAAATGCAGGCTGAACAGAACCCAGCCACGTCTCAGCACTTGTTTTCACCACACTGGTCTATCAACCTGGACAGCCGCAGAAGCTTCCTGGCCAATCTCTCTGATTCTGTGCTGACTCCCTGCAGTATTCTTTGCTCAGCAGCCAGAGTGTCCCCCTTTTAATACTTACTTTAGATTTTGTCACTCCTCAGTTCAAAAATCCTTCAGAGTGCCTCCCATTTTCCTAAGAATGCAGTTCAACGACCTTACTTACCATAACCTATAAGACACTGTATGGTCTGGTGCCTGCTCTCTCATACCTCATTTCCTGTTATCCCCCCAGATAAATATTCTCAGATCCTTGAGCTGTTCTTTTTTTGGTACCAGGGATTGAACTTGGGTCCTTCTGCTTCACAGGCAGACAGCAGCTCACCTGAGCTAAATCCCCGGCCCCCTTGAGCTGTTCTTGAAGCATGCTTTGCATTCCCATATCGAAGCCTTTGCACTATTCTTCTCTTAGCTTGGAACAGTCTGTGTCCAGATAAAAACATGGATCATAACCCTCACTTCATTCAAGCTTCTGCATGTCACTTTGTCAGGCAGGGAAGACCTATTCCCTATGTGACCCAGTGCTAGAACAATGCCTGGCATATGGAAAGCATTTTGGAGTTTTTGTTAGATGCACAAGTAAGCTCTGGCTAGGGATTCTAGCTAGACATGTTATGATTTAGGGGACAGTAGCCCTGGGGTCACATAGCAAGTCGAATATTGCTGGGTTTGCCTGTTGCTTATTTTGAAAGATGATCAATACTGGGGAAATTAACTTTTGTAAACTAAACTTTCTGCACTAGTTAAATGAGATTATGCCCATGACTCAGGATCATTTCAAAGAAGAGTAAGTCAGATAATAACTGTGAAGTTCCTCATATTATTGTTTGTGTCTGGTACACATCTGGAAGGATTCCTAAATACTAGTTCTCACTTAACTTACTTTCTAGTTGTAGAGCCATGTCATGGGGGAAGACTATATAAAAAATGGTTTGAATCTGATATTCTTAAATACCTGTGAGTATAGTAGTTTGAGTATATATTTGAAGGACCTGGCCCTGTCCTTGGCATATGATAGACCTTAGTACATGTTCAGGCCTTAGCCTCTGTGTGAACTGGGGTAGCTCTGTGGGCACATAGGAATTTTGTTAAGCAGAAAAAGCAGAAGTCAGAAGCTAATCTAAGGGTGGTTCACAATCCTGCTTGTGCTTCAACAGGGACTGTATTTATGAAAATGGCAACTGAGTCCAGAGCAGTTGGGACTTTGGGCTATGCCAGCAAGTGTGGTATTTCCATTTACATTCTCAGAGTAAGTACAATTTCACCATTATTTGAGCAATGCTCTCCTTGCCAAGAAAAATGCATTGTAAATTTCTGGTTTAAAGATTCTGCAATTTTAGGGAGTTGTTCTTTTTGTTGCTTTAACATTTTCTTGGCGCCGTGTATTTTAGGTCCACTGGTCTGCCTTGTAAATACTATACAAATGTTGTGAAAAGTTAAACCACATTATTTGTTTGCCTATTTTCCTTATAGGAAATGGTGATGTTTCTGACCTTGTAGTTTCCTTGCATTCCTGCTCAGGCAGTTTTGTAGTAAGAGAGTGAGATTAAGAAAGTAGATTGTCAATAAAAGATCAGAAACATATTTTCTGGACAGGGTTGTGCCAGGCAGGAAAAAAAGTTTGTGGCTGGCAGGGTTTCTGCCTGATATAGACTTATTGTATGGGTAGGGCCCTCCCATTGTACCAGTGGCCAGCTTCCAGGCAGGCCACCCAGGGAGGGCCCTCTGAAGCAGAGAACTCTGCACAGTCTGGAGCTGCTCTAGCCCAGTGTATTGAATAGGACTCCAAAGAATAGAAGCTGTGTTCCTTTTGTCACTGGGAGCCATGCTTTCAGCCGGCACAGTGAATGTGCACTTGGGGACTGAATTGGCACTTGGAAAAATCTGCAGGAACTATGTGTGCTCACATTATGTGCCCAGTGGTATCAGGAGAGTGGAACGTGCATTCTGGAGGTGTCTGGGGGCCTATTGCTTGCAGAAGAGGGGTTTTCCTCTTTATGCTTGGGGTTTGCCAAGAATGTGCTATACTTGACAGTGTTGTGGCCAACAAGAAAGCATTCATGGCATCTTAATGAAAGGCGGCAGCCTCCCTCCCTCCAGTAATAGGCATTCTTTTCTTGAACTAGATCTTCTTTTAGAAATAAAGAAAAAACCAATTATTTTTCAGTTAAATTTTTTAAAAATAGTGATACCTCAGTTGCAGATTACCTTGGTTTTGCCATAAAGATGTTAACAGATAACCTTCTGACTTGGTTTTAAGGTGCCACCTTACAGACTAATCAAATAATATGCCAAACAATGATAAGGTACCAAAGACTTCTTATCCTAGTTGTGTAGGTGCTCTGTCTTTTTTTATAGCTAGAAAAATGTATGTTTTCTGAAAGCGAATGGGTCTGTTCTCCTGTAGTGTCCTGAATCTTGCACACAATCTAACATGTCTCAGATTGATATTTGGGATTTTCTACCCCGGATTTTATAAGTGATTATACTGATACTATAAATACCTAATTAATTCCATAATTCTGGGGAAAGTGACCACATTTGTGCAAAAAAAAAAAAATGGTGATGGCCATGTTTACCATCTGATGCAGAGTTTAAATAAAAGT
>NW_022900929.1:21268927-21287275 GCF_012274545.1 Fukomys damarensis
TTCTGGGGAAAGTGACCCCATTTGTGAAAAAAAAAAAATGGTGATGGCCATGTTTACCATCTGATGCAGAGTTTGCAAATAAAAGTAAAATTTTGCCAAATGCTTTTATTTGCGAATTAAATTGTTTGCAAAAAAACAAACAAAAAACTTTAGTGAACTGAAGTACCATTGTGTGTGTTTGATTGTACATCTCCCATCCATCCATCCGTAAGAAAGAAGGAGTTTGAAAGGGTGAAGATGTTTGAAGCTCCAATCTACCAAGTCATTTTTGCTAGGAAATGCGCTTCTGCTTTTCGTCTTCACCATTCTTCTTTGTTGTCATTTCCTTAAATGCTTATATGAAACGTAGGTTAACATTTCAGCTGTGAATATACCCTACATTTAAATAGTGAGAGACAACAGAGCCAGCTTGTCTATTTTCACACTGTTTACTCCTAGAGCCCCTATCAGTAAATGACTTCCTGTTTGAACCTGAGTCAAGCTAAGAGGTCATGTCATCTGAGGCATAATTTCCTGGTGGGAAGACAGACCAGGCCATTTCCTCTGACTTCTGTGTTCTGTAGAAACTACAAGTGACGCCTAGGTTTAGGTATATGGAGAGCCTCCGTTTCTTATTAAAGCTGTTCACTATGAGAGCAAACTTTGCCCTTAGGAGACAAGTGTCTTGGTTCTAAACCTTTCTGACCTGTCAGAGCTTTATTTCCTTTGATCTCAGAAAGGAAAGAAGAAACTTTTAAAAAATCTGCCACATTTTAGGTATGGTGCCAGTATTTCAACATATATAAACTCATTTGTACCCCAAAGGCCATGTCCTTACCCCTTGAAATTAAAATATCCACTCACATTCTGCCCTCCTCAGATGTGTTAGAAGAATATTAAAAGATCAAATCAATTGGCATTAGTATAGTATATTCCTTCCTGTGTTATACTCAGTTATTCTGGCTCAGATCTGATTTTGGCTAGGGTTGGAACTGGAATTTATATGGAATGATCTAGGATAAGGGCTGGGAATGATGGTCAACATCATACATATTCTCCACATTGTTCATTTGCTATCAACTGTACCTTTCTGCTCCATCCTGTCTAGTCTCAGAAGTTCCATGGTACTGATCTTGGATCCTTACAGAGACTGACTTTTGACCAGTTGACTGACAACTATAGAGTACTTTGCAATTTACTGAGAGCTTTTACTCACATTTATCCAGCACATCAAAATTGCAAGATAGGTTTTATTAGCTCTATTCTTTTCATAGATAAAATGAGGGCTAGAGAAGTTATAAATCTGTAAAGGTCTGACAGAGCCAAGACTCTAGGGTAGATCATATGATTTGCAAATTCACTGCTCTTCAAATTCATTTAATACTGAGCACACCTATCCTTCTGCTAAAAGTATATAATTTACTTATACATTCCAGTGACACTTGGTAGCATGGGATTTGAAGCCAGATGTCTGGGTCCTGGGTCCTGGGCCCTGGAGCTTTGTGAGCTCACACTTCTTGCTTGTATCTCATTGGCAACATTCTGTCTTTCTTATTTCTTATGAGGTCTTATATGCTGTTTATATATGTCCTATGTTATGGAGGAAGGAGAAGTAGAACACATCTGTCAGAATAGTCATTTAAGGTTATAAAACCTATGTTTAGCAATTGGAGGGCAGTTGAGGTTGAAATAGATTCCAGTGTTCTGGGTACAGTGTTGTGTGTGAGTGCCATAGGAAGTTAGATGGCAGTGATTTCCTGTGGGTTGTTGATGGAGTTAGATTTTTGGAGCGGGCAGGATTAGACCTTGAGTTGGACCCAGTAGAACTCAGGATTTGGATTAAGATAGGGAAATTGAGCAAAATGGAGTTAGGAAATGTAAACCAAGGCATGGCCTGGTTGGAGAGAAAACTGTTTGGGGATGTGGGTGGTTCAGGAGGCAGGTGCTATTCTCCTCCTGTGTGAGAACCTGCCTGTGGACCCTAGTAGCACACATATAGCCCATCCCCACCCTCCAAAGAGCCCTATAGTAACCTCTTTGTGTTCATTTTGATGTTCATGCTTATTTGACCAGCGATAAAGCCTAGAGAGACCCACAGCCTGGGCACTAGGTCTGTGTATGTCTGAGTTGCAACCTAGATGTAGTTCCTTTGTTAGTGAGCTGTTGCCTGCATTTAAATGCCATTTACATAGGAGCTGTCAGGGTTGAGTTGGCGCATGATTATTCCTTGATGTATGTTGAAAAAGGAAAAGAAAAGAAAACTCTGGCTAATGAGGAGCTGAGTTTCTTTTCTCCATTGATGACAGCTTCCTTTCTGATCTGATGGTCCATCAGAAACTAAGGTGCTCTGTGACTGTGGGGTTATGTCCCTGCTGAAACTGTCTTTCCCTCAGAGTTGTAATTGATGGGGAGACCTGTCACTTGTTATGCTGATGCTGTGCAGATTTTTGTACAGTTGCCAGGCAAGAGAGTTTTAGGACAGCATCTGATTGGGTGCAGATTGTGGCAAAAGCGATAATAAATAGAGAGCTGGTGAGGGTAGATTTTGATTGACCTAAGATTGTATATTATTAAACTGAGACTGCATGTACATGTCAGTTTATGAAGAACCGGACCCATAATCCATCTTTGGGCTGTGGCAGTTTGGGTTTATTAAATGTGCTTTATATCACTATTAATATTGAAGAACAGAGAAGAGTATTTGTAATCTTTTAATCTATGCAATAATGATTTGAAGAGAGATTAGCAGATACACTGGACTATTGTTTGCCTATAATTGTATTCAGAATTCCTTGAAACATTGATTTGTTTCTGGCATACTGATGTGGCCCAACAGTCTCATAAAGCTCTTTTATAGTCCTCTTTGCTTTGTATTTTCCAAAAATAATTGGAGAATAATAATAATGTGGCTGGCGATAAAGAAGAGAGTAAGGTTGAAAGCAAATTTCTAGCTGAGTAGATTGCCATAAACATCATCTATGCTCATAAACACCTGGATCTTTGACCTCTATGTTTATAAGATATTGATTGCCTCATGGGCTGCCTTTTTTGGGGGGTTATCTCTTCATTGCCTTGTAAAATTTGATTGCGTTTAGTTAGTAGACTTTGGATTTTTTGCTGAGTAGGGGAAAAATATTCCTCTCTTTAGTTTTCCTTGGAGCAACCAGTTTTCCAGGTGGATTTACCAAGGGCAGAAGCTACAAGATTGTTTGTGCTTGAG
This sequence comes from Fukomys damarensis, assembly GCF_012274545.1. NCBI lineage: Eukaryota > Metazoa > Chordata > Mammalia > Rodentia > Bathyergidae > Fukomys > Fukomys damarensis. The sequence goes on from NW_022900929.1 coordinate 21,272,127, forward strand.
TTCTATTCAAAAGGAGGTGAGACCAGCCAGGGTACCTTTTGTCCTTGATTAGATAACTTTTAATGAAAATGACTTTTGAACAGAAGGGGCTGAGACACATCCAATAAACCCGAGCAGTAATCATAGGTTTTCCTTTAAATAGAAATGAAATTTTGATCCAAATAAAGGAGCTTTTTTGGTTACTGTTGCCACCTTACTCTTCCTTCTCACTTCCAAAACAGGGCTGAGGAAATGAGTCAGAGATGGTCTCCAATTTCAGTTTCATTTACTTTAATAATGAAATGTTATGAAGTGCCATTGCTGTCTTCCATATTCAGCAGTTCTTTAAACATTTTTTCAGGAATTTCTAGGAACTAATTCAACCTGTAGCTTCTTCCTGAAGTTTAATTATTCCTAAAGGAAATAATCAATTCCTTTGAATTGATGACAGATATTCTGGGCTGCCTATGTATAAACTATTGCTGTCTGGTTCATTGTATATATAGTGGGCAGGAGGCATATGGGGGAACTAGGCAAGAAACTGCATTGTTATAAGTATGGTTCAGTCTTGAGTTATACAGGATCCATATTTATTAAAAGAGACTATTCTGCCTAAAACTTAGTCTCTTATAAGCTTAATTGCTGCTGCATTTCATAAAGTTTGTGAGGTGTGTTTCCCTCTGCACTGCTTCAGACATGGTACTGTCTGAAAGTCATATATGATTGATTGATGAGCTGTTCCCACAGTGTCAGTCCATGATGGGCCATGTTGTAGGTATTGCAGAGAAGTCCCTTTGTAGAATTCTGAGAGACTGAGACACTTCAGACCACCAGTAAATCAACAGATATTTATTAAAGACCTGTTCTTTGCCTAGTTTAGTGAAATGCATAAGAAGTTTGAGTTTCAGACTCCAAAAGTACATTCTGTGTAGGTGGAGAAAGAGAAATTAAGGTCATTGGTTCTACATGTGGTCCACAGACAAATAGTGCTCTCATTCTCTGGATATTTGTTAAAATTAAGTTCTCAGGCATCACTCTAAACTAATAGAAACACTGGAGCATGAGGGCAGCAATCAGTTGACAAACCCTTCTGGTGACTCAGATTTATGCTAAAGTTTGACAACCGCTGCTTTAAGTTATCACTTTCATGAGGAATAAATGAATAAACAAGTTGATACAATTCAGAACTTGTTACAAGGCACAGATAAGAGAAGACTAAAGGCACTCTTCATCAGGATGCTAAATTGGACTGTCAGTCCCGTGGGAAAGAAATCAGAGGAGAGAGTAATGGAATATCAAGGCAACATTTTCAGGGAGAGGGATTTTGGAGGCAGGTTTTGAGGAATGGATAGGAGCAAAACATGGAGAGCAGGATGAATGAGTGCAGATGTGGTGGTGATGTTTCTTTTCATTAAAGACCTTCAGTATAGTGAGCATATGAACTTGAGCCAAGAAAAGTACATGTAAAATCAAATTCTGAGCAACAGTTTTGTGGAATAGAAAAACATTCCTTTAAAATTGGATTCTAGCTTGAGTTTGTGTCTTTTTTTTTAACCCCTGGCCAGGATTACAATTAATTGGGGCCAGGGCTCTTGGATCTAATAAAGCAAAGATCTCATTCTTTCTATCTTTCAGTGCTGGGGATCAAATTTAGGAGCACATGCGTGCTGGGCCGGTGCTTCACCTCTGAGTTTTATCCCCAGCCCTTAGTTTGTTTTTAAATCTTAGCTGTGTGATATTAGCCAAGACTTTTCATCTTTTTGACTCGGTGTTTTCATCTGTTAAATAGAGATAATATCAATCTCATTGAGATATTCTAAGTATTTAGCGATATAACCCCATGTTGAATGAGTACCTTAGTCACTGATTGTGAGTGCTCAATAAGTTATAGCCACTAATACTTAGGATATTTAATTGTATCATAAATAACCATTGTTATCATTTGAGGGAGCTGGTACTTTTTGGCCCATTGTTGTGGCAGATGTATAAATTTGGTAGAAAGAGAAACTAGCCCCAGAGGCTATATTTCTATATTGGTTGGCCTGGATCACCTATCAACGACACAGTACCTCAGTTCTGTGAACCTTCCTTGATGGACAGGAGTGTCTGTCTATTTCTTTTATATGAAATCACAGACTTTCCATTCATTTTGGTAATGACATGAAAAGGGACCAGTCAGTTAAAGGACCTGGACATTTGGCACTCTTATGTTGACATTGTCATTTTGGGGAAGTTGCTGGTAAAATTGAGCTTTGCAGTTCTTTCTGTGTGTTTCCTGATCTGCTTTGGAGGGCAACTGAAGGCCGCATTTTCATAGTTGGAGATTGTGAAGCAAGACTTTTGATGGCAATTTTTTATTTAAAAAAGGGGTTGGTGAGCTTGAAACAAGCAGAAGTGCTACACTGAGGTGGCTTCTAGCTGGAGATTTTTGTGCGGACAGTAACTTAAAATCAGGAAATACATTTACGAACATTTCCTAGGCCATTCCAGAAATTTTTCTCTTAAATCAGTAAGGAAAGCTTTCTTTAGGTTTTATGCACTTATCTTTTCAGTAATAACTTGTGGGCTGGGGATTTAGCATGGTAGCACTGTGCCTGCCTGGAAAGCTCAAGGTCCTGAGTTCGATCCCTGGTACGAAAAAAATAAACTAAAATAAAAAAATAATTATAATAATAATAACTCATGTGATCCGTATGAGTGAGAACACACACCCTTTAACAGTTTGTGGCCTCTTTTATTAAGTGAATTACCATTATCTGTCAATAAAAGAAAAATCTGTGACAGAACAGTGGTTCTTACCTAGGGGTCACATTAGAATCACTTGGTGAGTTTTAAAAAAATTTCAGTGCTGGGCCAGTTCCAGACATTACATAGTTGCCCTGGGGTTAGCCCCAGGCATTGATGTCTGTGGTTTGTGTAGAGTGGGTGTGTGTGTGTGTGTGTGTGTGTGTGTTAAAAACAACTACAGGTGATTCTTACGTATGACTGGAGTCAAGATGACTAACCTAAAACCAGCATTGTCTTGGTGGAAGAAGCAGTGCTATGAAAGCAGTTCTTGTTTTTCCTAGCAATAATCCCACTGTCTCCCATTGCAGTGCCTTAGTTTTTGCACAACAGAATTATGCAGTTACTTGTACTTGGGTAACAGTTGGAAGGGCAACAGTTTTCTCTCCTGTCTCTGAATCCTCTGCCGTCATCATAGTGCTTTGCCTGTACAAGATGCTCAGTGTTCCTACTTCACTAAATAATGGAATAGAACCCAGATTTACCAGCCATTCAGTTTTAATTTATCCTGAGCCTTTCTCCTTCAGCGGGCCATGAGGGAAGAAATACTTTCCTTCTTCCAAGAGGAAATGGAGGAAGATAATCATCTTTGAAATTCTTGAAGCAAAAAACTGGTCTTCTGTTAAGATCAACAAAGGCTTTAAGCACTTAGACCTTAGAAATGTTGTGAGTTCTGCATACCAAATGGAAATAGATTCTCTATTGCCCTATATTTCATGCAGGACAATTATGAGCTCTTTTTTTCCCCTTCCCTTCCCTTTCTATCTCCATCCCTGTCTCTACCCTCTTCCTGGTACTTCCATTTCTCTTTCCCCCTCTTTTTCCTTCCCTTTCTTCTTCCTCTTTTCCTGTCTCTTTCCCTTTCCCACTGAATCAGTACTTACAGCTGTGGTTTTGCATGAAGGCAGAATGCTTTGAACATAGGGCAGTATGGCCTAGGAATTTTATAAACTATTAGTTTCTGCTTTGTAAACCGAAAAGCTCTCATATATTAAGTAGGAGTAACCCATTGCAGTCTGATAATAATTTATAGTTTAGTGTTAATTTCCTACCAACTAGGTTTTAATCTTCTATAAGGTATGGATTACCAAGGCTGATACTTATTTATGGATGATCAAATTCAAGACTAGGTGAAGTCTTACAATCCTACCTAATATGATGGAACTGGACTTTGGATCCACAGCTTTTGGTTAGAAATCTGATCAGTACATTGAGCTTTGGGTATGCTTTGTTTGAATTAGAGCACCCTATAGATATGACTAATAACATCTCAAAGTTCTGTTTGTTATAGCTGCCATTTACATTATATGTAATTGTCTCCTATTATGCGTGTGTACATACATACATACATAAGATATGTAGATCTCTGTTTCATTTGTCTCTGCAATGCAGTTTATAGTTGGGAATGTACATTTTCTTTAGTCAAGGGGGTGTGATATTTTATTAAAAATTGTGATTTTGGCTTACCAAGGAGACTACTTTCACTTTTAGTCTGTTGTAAATGTGGATCTTTGTATACAGTGCTTTATTTCTAGGTAAAATGTTTTTCTCAGTTCATGTAGTCTGCCTAGAAAGATAATGTTTAAAGCTTAATCTGTTCAGTTTTGAAAGACTAAATACTCCTCAGTCCTTTGTGGATTTTTTTTTTTTCACCTAACAAATGACGGAGTGCCTACTATGTGCTTGGTGCTCTTTATCTTTATTTTTATCTTAGGGGAATATAGACTAAAGAAAAAATTGTGCATTTGTTAAGGGAAAAAGAGTCAACACACATGTAGTTCCAGTTTTATCTTTATTGGGCATTTGGTCATTTGGCTCTATTAGCTTTTTGACTTTTGGGAGATAGTGTTGCCCCCAGTTACCTGACAGCCCTAGGGCAGGAAATACTTTCTTTGTCCCCAGTAATACTTCATGGAGGGGTGGATGTGGCTGTTGGGAAGTTTGAAAAGAGCCACTTGTGTATTTTCTTGGTCTGTGTGAATTTTCTGTTCTGCTCTCCCCTTCCTTATTCACAGGCAAAGCTTCTGTTTGCTTCCTAGTTGCCACATCCCAGTGACTGTTAACTGAATCAGTCAGGGTCCAGGATCTCAAATGCAGAAAAGTGGTTTTTGTACTCAAGAGCTGTCTCTTTGTGTGTTACAATGTGAATAGCATATTCACCTCCACCCAGGATAAACTTATGTAGATGGATCTTTATTATTAAAGAGAGAAGAAAAAGTAATCAACCCTCACCCCATTCTGAAGATGGCTGAAGTAGATGCTTCAATAGAAAGTTGAAGCATAAGTTAGACTGTCACATGAAGCTCCTACTCACAATATGAGGACCTAAAAAGGTGGGAGGAAAAAAGCACCTTACATTTAAGGGGAAATAAGCCCTTGACTTTGTCAGCTGCGATGAAGATTGAAAAAAAAAAAGCTTATCTTTTTGGGTTGGTGTCAGAGGGTGCATTTATAGAATCTCATGGAAGAACAGAGGTATTGTTCTGCCATTTGTTTGTTGTACTTAAGCTAAGTCTCTGATATCCTTGATGGAATGTTCATTCTAAATTGCCTGTAACACTGTGGCCCCCATATAGGCTGGTTTTCACAATGGAAGCCCACTTTTTCTGTTTCATCTTGTTTGTTTTTTAGATGAGGATGCTCTGTAGTAAATTCATTGGTAAAATGCTCCAGTCCTTAGTTCATGTCAACAGCATAGGTTGTGATTCAGCATTCCTTGAGGATTTGGTCAATGGGTTGGGGAATATGGGCTGATTATCTTTCTAGAGAGAGATACCAAACCAAATCTGTTAGCTCAGCTATCATTCTTGTAGGTGGAGCCCTTATTTATTCAACTGGTCATTTTCCATGTGTATTTGAATTCAGAGGCTACCTTTTTATTAGTTTAATAATATTTCCACTACTTATGCCAGCTTTATTGGTTTAGGGAAGTTCCAGTCTAGCCATTTGGATATGGGGGAAACTCATTGGAGGTTCTGGCAGAAGTTACCTTATTTTTGAAGATGAGAAAAGTACAGTTTCTATCTCTGGCTGTTGTCTGTATATGGTGCTTTGAACTTGGTAGCATCATCTGTGAACCATGAGCTGTCCTAAAAGGATAGGCCAATTTGCATGGGATAACAGAGATATAAGAAACATAGATAGTATCTTTGATGATATTGTTGTGCCATGGAATAGACCCATTCTACCTTGAGTCTTCTTGTTATATGTGAGGAAAAAAGAAATCTTAGTTAAGGTATTTTGTTGGACTTTATTTCTTACTGTCTAATACATTCTAATTGATAAAATGTTATCTACTCATCCAGGATGGTTTTAGATAAAGTTAGAAAATGATGAAAACACTTCATTCTTTTTGCATATGTGTTACAAACATGGTTAATGTAAGTACCACCAGTATTACAACATTCTATAATGTCTAGTGTCCTAGGACTTTGCACTCTCATTGCTTTTGGTAACATTTTTCTGCATACCAAAGGCACAGGCCATCAGGATAAAAAGCAGCAATTTGAAAACTTTTGGGTGGGTTTTCTAGCATGTTTTCCATATGAGTTGACATAAATAACTCCTAAAACTTAGTATGAAAGGAAAGTTGTTCCTTACTGATAATCTTCTACTTTTTATTGTTGGAAAGTGGCAAAGTAACACAGTATATTTTCCCTTTAAAAATTTTTACCAGCCAGGGATTTAGTGGTTCTGCTGCCTGCCTCACAAGCGCCAAGGGTCCTGAGTTCAATCCCCAGTAACAAAAAAAAATTTTTTTTTACCAATCCAACTTTAGTGTTTAGTAGTACTTCACCTCAAACTTCTAGTATGTCTTTCTTTTCATTTTTAATAGTTGTTTTTGTCTATTTCAATTATTTTTAAAATGGTCAGTAATCTGTATCATATTTTCATTGGAGGCAGCCAACAATATCTGATTTCCTTATTACTGAGGAAGAATTTCTGATTTAAGTAAGGGTCCCAGATACCTTGTAACAGAGTTCCCTAATTCACTACACATTTACTGAGCTGTTACTGAAAGTCAGCCGGGCACTTGAATAGTTTTCTTTGGTCTGAGTGTAGGGCATAAGAATGCATGTACTTAGAACTCAGAATTGTGGAAAACAGTATTGAGTTAAAGGAAAGTCATTTTTCATTGCTGGTCCTGAGGACAGTTTTGAAGTTGACTTAAGAGATATTGATTTGAGGAATGCCAGTGATATTCATCTCTGTTTCCCATCTGTGAACTAAATGTAAACCTTTTAAGGGATTGAGAGTCAGGAAACCTTTATAATAGTGACAGCAGCGTGTTGGAATCAGTATTCAACAAGGAAATTCTGGGATGGAGTAATAGATTTATGTATTTTCTGCTTGGCTTCCCTGGACCTTCTTCTCCCCTCCAAAAAAGGGAGGTTAGAAATTCACCTTTTTTGGATTTTTTGGAGGTTGCTATTTTGAAGTTTTGTTTTTTGTTTTTTTAAGGAGTAACTAAAAATAATTTCCTTAAGTGCTGTAATTACAATTAGGGAATGGTGTTTTACTATGAATTATTTGCCCTGGTAGTGGCTGTGATAGAGGCTTAAGAACTTCAGAACTCCAAGGTATAAACAAAAACATAAACATTTGAATAGCTTCATAAACAGCTGATGATTATATGCCAGACTTGGTGGGGAAGCACTTACTTTTACTGGATAGTTGATCTTCTGTCAGGTCCAAGAACTCTGAAGGATCTAGGTTGCTTTTGCCTGTTCTGTGTATACTCTAAGCCTTGAAGGGAAGCCCTTCCTTACTTCCCTAAGCCAGAGGCAAGTTGACTATTTAGGATTAATATGTGAGTCCTCTGACAATGTGTCTTTTTATTGGGTATCAGAATACAAATGGCTCAGCTCTAAAGAGCACCTTAAAGAGAAAGGAGAGTCTTCCTTATTGACAGTGAAAAGTAAATTCCAAAAGGTTGGAATTTTTACTCTAAATCTTCTATTTAGGGTACTGAGAGTAAGGTGTAGAATTTGAAGGTAAAAGTTATTCTAGTTACCTTATACCATAATTGAAAATACCTGCCTTTAGCTCTTGGCATGATTTAAGTCAGCAGCCTTCAACCTTTTTGGTACCTGGGACTGGTGGAAGACAGTTTTTCCACAGATGAGATCAGGATTGGCTACAGGATGATTCAGAGGAACGCACAAACTGGATCCTTTCATTCTCAGTTCACAGGAAGGTTCATGCTTATCTGAGAGTCTAGTGCCACAGGCAGTGATGCCAGCAGTGGGGAGCAGCTGTAAAAACAGATGAAGCTTCACTCACTCAGGAGCCAGTGTGCAGCTCAGTTCCTAATAGGCTGTGACCCAGGGTTCAGGGATCCCTAATTAAATGATAGCTTTAAATAATGCTTTGTAACTAACTTAGTTTTCAGGGTTTTAATACACAAACTTGGCTCAGAAACTATGAGCATCACTATTTTTGTGTGTGATATTTTCAAAAGACTCTTTCAGCCTGTGGTAGTCCCTAGTGGGTGGCTATTGTTCTGAACCTCTGAGAAAGACATATAGGTGCCTAAAATACATGCTGCCCTTTTTTATCAGAGGAAAGAATTTGTTAAGGTTGTGGATATGGATATGGATTGAAATCCTGCAGTATTTTAAAACTTTGTTTCCTCCAACTTTGAAAACCACAGTATTTCTTAATCTGGTCATCTGTGAAGATGTGTAGATGAACATAAGCATCAGTGGGATGGTAACAATATAGGGACTGGATCTCAGGAGTTATTTTTATGGCTGCTGGAACTGAGAATATATTGTTAGTTCTAGAATGGAATTATAGTTGCTGGTATATGTGATGTGTCATGTGGGAGATCTCAAAGTCAGCCATGTATGCCAGACACCTGACAGTTGTAGAAAACATTGCCAATCAACTAGTAAAAGTAGACTTTCTCACTCCTCACTTGGGTCAAGGGCTGAAATACTTTTTTAGTTTTTTTGAACCTACTAAAGTTGTATCAAATGTTACTCCTTTAAAAAAACTGATACTTTTTTTATGTGTTATGTGACTTGATAAATTAGCAGCATGCTATTACAGAGTGCAGTTTAGGAATTATAGTACTTGGTTTTATTAAAAGATCCTTGACAGAATTTTGCCTTGTAAGAGAGATACTCTTACATATTACTCTTTGGAAGTCCCAAAAAGCACCTACTATCCCTCTTTAAATGATTATAAAGTGTTCCCTATTGCCTGAGGGTAGAATGTAGAGATCACAGAGGGATTTTGAGAATAAGTCTTGGGATTTTGAGAAGAAAGTTTTGATGAGAATAAATACTAATTAATTGTCTCCATTATGAGATGTTGCTTGGGAGTGTCTAGGCTTCTGAGAATATATCATTTCCTTCCTTGATGTCCACAATGAGATCCTAGGATACTTTGTTAAAATATTAGTAATCACTTGTTATTTTTCTTCAGTACTGTATTTTCAATCAAATACTTGGAAGGCTTATTACAATACAGGTTGGTGTACTGACTGTTCTCCTTAGCAATTTGTTGATTGTAAAACAGGGCCTGAGAATTAAAATTTCTAAAACTTCTCAATTGATAACCACCTGCTGCTTTAGGAATTGCTTTTAAACTCTGCTGTTGTTTCTGAATTCTCAACATCTTTCTACTCATCTGTTATCCATGTAGCACATCTGAAATTAGTCCCTCCAAAAGCATTTGACTTCACTATTGACATGATTATTAATAATTATTATTTTGTTTGACACTGTGAAACTGTCATCTCTGAGCCACAAATTCATTGTAAATCTTAGTGAAAGCCCTACCATATTTTATAGGGTTTTGGTCCTGAAAATCTTGCTTGAATTTAAGACTTATCATATGATATGAAAAATCCAGACTCTGATAAGTATATCCTATTCCACAATAATTATATTCTGAAAAATTTCTTCCCAGTATATTGTATCCACTCTCAGAATGGAATTATCCAGAAGTTTAGAAAAACTGTCATACTTGGACCCATCCCAGATGAATTACATATGAATCACTGGGATTGGGCACCAAGAAATACATATTTTTAGAAGTTTCCCAGAGGATTTCAATATGCAGATAGGTTGTGAAACACTAGTAAGCCTTTAGAGAGATGCAGGAGCAGGGAGACCTCTTTAAGTCTTTTACACATATTTTAACCTACCCTCCCCTGCCCTCCCCTCCCTACCCCACCCTACCCCCTCCTTTCCTCTCCCCTCCTCTCTTAAACCAAAAATTCCCTTGTGATTGTATTTTCATTTACCTCTACTTCATTCAAGTAGGTAGCCTTATTACATTGTCATTGACTTTGTAGTCAGGAATCGTGCACCAGACTCTTTGTCCAAATGCATGCAATGGAAAGCCTCTATTCTTAAGTTTCAGATTACTTTAACATGCAGTTATTTAGCTTGGGGTCTACTGAGTTATATATCCTATATATGAGTTTGAGCTTTCATTCTAGGTAGTTTTCTTTACTCTTCATTCTTCACTCTTACAATTGAATGAATGAACAGGTAGGTGATGTTTCCATAGCTTCTGAGGCAACCCTTATTGCTAGAGGTGGATTTAAGAAAGAGCTAGGCTACCTGTTCATTGTTAACAAAATGAATGTTATTGAATCACTTTATCCTGGCTCTGTGAAATAATACAGAGGAGGAATTTCTGTTTTATGATTTTAATCTGATAAACTCTACTACTTGCTCTGGTGTGTTAGAATCTTTCTGTGTTCTTTTGCCACCACAGTATAATCTTAGCCTTATGTGCAAGGCTGGTATGCATGGCCTGAAACTGAATCCAAGCCTTGATGCAGACTTCAAATAAGAACTATAGATCTTTAGAAAGCACTGTGATAATGCTAGGTACTTACCATTACTGTCCTCACACTTTTAAAAGGAGTTAGGAAGTAGAAAACCTGGGAATCCTATAAAATTTCTTATTGAGCTTGATCCTGAAGAAACCAAATAAAGCAAAGCTAGTTTACTTTTTGTTTTCTTCTATCTTCTTTTCCTTTTCACATATAACAAATTATATTCTCACTGTTTTCTTCTTTACTTTTTAATTCATATCTTTCTCCTCTTTTCATTCTACTCCATGCTCTCCCCCGTTCCCTTCTTTATTTCTTTTTCTGACTTTGGAGAGCCAGGAATCTTGACTGGTATGAGAAATATCCAAATATTGAGATATTTATTCAAAGTGGACCTTGTTTATCCTTTATGCTAACTTTCAGTCTAATTTGTTGAGCCAGTTGTCTGTAGATCAAGCCACAGGAAGTAGCTGTGCTTTAGAATTCATCAAAGGTGGTCATTAACAAGGAAAGGAAAATTAAAATAATATCCTTAACCCAACTATATAACCCATCTTATATAGGCATAAAAGGTGTATTACAGAGGTGGCAAAATCATTGCTTGTCTGGGACAACTTTCCTTTTTCATGCTTATAGCAAATACCACAAGTACATCTCAGAACTTTGATCTGATTTTTCTTAACACAGCACTCCAGGGAGAGGCCACTAGATAAGATGAATTCCCATTTCTGTCAGTGGGAGCTTAGAGGGAATTTTCGGTGAGGGGAAAATATTACAGAAATAAATACTGTCTTTTGACATGTTTTGATTCAGTGTTGAAGATTTGTGTCAAGAGATCCCCAAACCATCATAGATATTGCAGCCCTTCCCTTTACTGCCTGTTAACCCAGACATGTGACATGAGCAAGATTTCTAGAGATGCCCATAGAGGAAGAATAATATTGAGAAAGCCTTCAGCTGATTTAGGGTGAAAGGCACATGTCATTTAAGAGTCATTGCAGATCTTTGGTCATATCAGGAAGTAAATGGTAGAGACATCCATTTCCTGGAATCATGGTGGCCACTTAAAATATTGAATGCTTTATATAGCCCTCTAGAGATACAGAAGATGTTCATCAATTCAGAAGAACAGGTATCGGGCTGATTTTTGAAAGAGGATAAGTTTGACGGCATCAGAGTATAGGCATATTTGAGCAGCAGCAGAAGCTCATTGTCCTAGGATAAACAGTCACCTGACTGTGATTTATTGGCATGTCAGATGAGGACCATTTATCTGTTTCTTCAGTTGACCATCACAAAAGTTTAAATAATTGTGTGTGTAGAAATGTCAAAGTAACAGACGGAGTCAAAATGATCATGCATTTTTATAAAACCATACCTTGTCCTTCACTGGGAAAATTAGTATTTCTTCCTAACTTGTATAAATAGGTTCCTAGTCAAACTAGCTGAGAATTCAGATACTGTCACACTTTATGGATGTGTGCAAGTGTGATGGGTATATAAAATACAACTTGCCTTCTGCCTTATATGTTTGGAGAGATGGCCATGACCACCTCTGGAACAAGCACCTGTGGCCAAATGAGCAGAAAATAGTACCTGCACATAAAACTAAATACAAAACAAATTCATACTAACAGGTGCTAATGCCAGAGGATTGCTATGTGCTCAAGGCCAGCCCGAACTACATAGTGAGCCCCTGTTTCAACAAAACAACTTTATCTTTATATAGTAGATAAAAATAGTGTATTCTGAAGGATTTACATGCGTTAAATTATATGAAATGGATTTAGGAACATTTACTGTAAGTATCATTGATGATAAATCCTTTTATGGTGACCCCTCCCCTTTTGGCAACCCCATTGTAAAGCCCTCAGTTTAATCTTTTTAAGGTGATTCTTGTATGTTTAAATCACTCCATTTTATACCTACGGAGTACTAAATCACCAGACCCAGTTTCTTGGGGACAATGACATAGGTGCTTGGGAAATCTGTACTCAGTTTCTGCACATATGAACTACATCTCAGACCAAATACTTCAAATCCTAGAGAAAACTTTAAGACACTTTAATAATAATGATGCTAGTATTTACTTGCTGCTCTAAAGAGCAATTGGACACTGTAGGGTGTTTGGCAGCAAAGGTTGCTTACTACTTCAGGGTGATACGTTGGTCTTAATGTCTGTGTGGAGTATGCTCACTGCTGTAATCAGGGACCCTTTCTGATCACCTACAAGAAACCTGGGCTGTGCTTGGGAGTTTTAAGGAAGGTTTCAGGAAATAGAGACATGGGAAGATTAGAGTCTAGTCTGGGATGATGGCTAAGAGGCCTAAGAGATGAGTCTTTTGTTCTGTTTTTCACCCGTAAATGGGAATAATAATTATCATCCAGGTCCACAGCAGTATTATAAAGATTTTGGTAATTGAAGAGCCATTGGTTACCATAGCTATCAATGCCACTAGTTCTTTGTTTCTTACAAACATAATTTTTTGAAGAGAGTAGTATGGTATTTTGTTTTGCAGATGCTAGGAGATGTTAATTTGCCTGAGTTTATCCAGCTAGAACTTGGTATGGACAGGCTTTGAATCTAGATGTCTCTCTTCTGGTTACCTTTTGTTCTCTTTATGCTACTCAGGAGGCCCAAGATAATTCCACCTGCTCCCTGCTTCATTATCCCCATAACTGCTCCACTGAGAGGAGTTTGCAGTTGCCTGCTCCTCCCCTCCTTGCCTCCTGCTCTTGCCATGAATCACTGCTGAGCCATTTGTGTCAGAGAAGAAAATGGGGGCTTGTGTGTTCTTGCTTATTTGGAGACACCAGCCAAGAAGTGTTTATCAAGAGGCATCATGTTTGTTAAGGGACCACATGGTATATTTTAAAAGTTCTTAGCTCTCTCTGTCATTATTGATTGTGCTTTATCATAAGAAATTGACACTGAGTCTTTTATTAATAATACATGTTTTCCATTTAACTTTGACTGGTTAGATCTGGCATAAAATGGAGACTTGAAAATCAGCTTCCTTGGGAAGTATAGCTTCACTTATGGTCTTCATATAGTTACTCTATAAATAAAGAAACATGTCTAAAAGAGATGAGGAGGACCATGAAAGGAGTCATAATGCTAAAACTTGGCTAAGTCTGACACTATTCGTTATTTAGGTGTTGCCATATTTGATCCTCATCATTACTGTATCAAGGTGTAAATAGAGGCATAGGAAGATTTAGTTATTTGCCCAGGCCGTCTGGTTCCATCAGAACCTTTGGTCTGCTTCACATCGATATTTTGTAGTTTGTTCTGAGCTACAAAGCTGGTCAGGGATAGTCTAGGACTAGAATTCCAATCTGTGTTTTCATTTTTCCTTTCTTTATTTCTTTTTCTTGGGGGGGGGTACTGGAAATGCTGAGTTACATCTCCAGTCATTTTTACTTTTTTATTTTGAGATTGAATCTAAGTTGTCTAGGCTGCTCTTTAATTTGGGATCCTGCTGTCTAAGCCTTCTGAATAGCTGGTATTACATACCAACACCATCACACATTGCAGAATTCCTTTCTTTTGAGGGCTGAACTAGGTTATTGATTCATAAAATTCTTTCAGTTCTGGAAGTCTTCTTTATATGTGACATAATTTCTCCAAAACAGAATCTCTCCCTCCCCTTCTCTCCCCACCCAACTCAGGACCTTGTGCTTGCAAGGCAGGTGGAGAATCTGTGGCCCTAAGTTGCTGAGGTTTAAAGGAGCATTGACCATGTATTTCATTTATTCATTTCTTGCTGTGGCTTCTAAGAAACCTCCATGGAGTATATTTAAATCCTGGCTTTAGTTAGGGATATGATCTTCAGATTTATGTATTTTTTGCCATAATTGAAATCATGATAGAAACAGATTATTTCTAATAAGACCTTGTCCCATTGTCTTTGCTAGAATACCCACAGGAGGCAAACTGAAATTTTTTAGAGGCATTAGTATAGGTTTGCAAAGTTGCTGTGGGTAATCAGAATTCAGATGTGTGTTGGACAAAACACCTTCATGACTGTCTGACCCTTCCCTGAAAATAGGTGGAATGGAGTTAGTATTGTGATCTATACATCTAGTGAACAGTACTTCTTGACCTCACTGTCTTTGTTTAGATATTTTATAATTCCTCAGGGTCATCATTCCAAATATTGCTTGTGTTGTAAATGCTTGATATAGTTGCTTACTCAGTAGATTATGATCCAGTCTTCCATCTGTGCCTATAGCTCTGAGCATCATTTCTGAAGTATACTAGTAGTTCAGTAAATGTAAATAGAAGTTTTTCCTGTTTTGGTCAGAGAGAAGGTATAGGGGGGCTTGAACTCCAGGGCTTGGATAGTAGTAGAGCAAGGGCTCTACTACTGAGCTGCATCCTCAGCTCAGATGTTTTGAACCACTCTAGGGTTCTAGACTGAAGGCAGAGATGTATAGGTCAAGCAAGTTAAATATGACTTGACATGTCTTCTGTAACAGGACTTTATTTTTTACTAACTCCTACTAACTTTTTTGGGATTCTAGTTTGTTTAAAAAAGATACTAGGCTGAAAGTTTTTGGAAAGCTATGGGAAAAACAAAAAATCTAG
>NW_022900929.1:21287549-21353765 GCF_012274545.1 Fukomys damarensis
CTAACTTTTTTGGGATTCTAGTTTGTTTAAAAAAGATACTAGGCTGAAAGTTTTTGGAAAGCTATGGGAAAAACAAAAAAAATCTAGTTTTTTTTTTTTTTAAACTCCACCTTCTCTGTTAGTTTTTCTTTCATAAAGATAGTTGGGAAAGAAAAGTAGTGTAGAGATTATGTAGGAAAAACAAGTTTTAAACCAACATAATCACATTATGGGCTCAGGTTTGATCCTTGTTGGTTTATTAGTGGTAGAGCAGGTATATATGTTCATCCCATTTTTTGTAGATGAAGGAAGCTTTACAAGAAAGTAGAGGATATGAAGGCTAGGAAGTTGATGGGTGTGGAGAGACAGGGAGAAATGAAGAAGGAGATGAAAAATAGGAATCCATGGGCTGGGGATTTAGCTCAGCGTTTCGGTGGCCTGCCTTGCAAGCGCAAGGAGACCGAGTTCAATCCCTGGTACCAAAAAAAGAAAAAGGAAAAGAAAAATAGGAATCCAGTGGGTTCAACAGTGGATCTTGTTAGGAATGCAAATTCTTTGATTCTAACCCAGACCAATGACACAGAAACTGTGGGCCAGGCCCAGAAGTTCTGTTTTTGAAAACCTCTGCTTTGCTAACCTTTTTTCTTTTTCTTACCTTGAATATTTCCTACTGTTTTAGGTTTTAGTTGGTCCCTAAAATATGTTTTGATAATGTGTCCATGAGAAGTTCTATATCAATGAAGAACCATCAAGGAAACAACAACAACAAAAATCTTGTATTCCAGAGAGCATTTCCCAGTTAAATTAAATGTTTTATTAGTGTCTATTGTTTTTGTTCAGATTAAGCTCTGAAACAAAATTAAGATTCTCATCAAGGCTTGAGGTTATTAGTAGATATTTCATTTGTTTAATACTATTTCTTTTTTAAAGTAAGTGCTTCAAAATAACACATACTTGTTAAGTGGTCCACTAAGAGAAAAATTGTGAAGCCCACAGGTTGCTAAGATTTAGCAAATAAATATGATTTTGTTGATCTCAGTATAATAAATGTAGTTGGCAAGAATAGTGAATTTCATAGTTTAAAGGGGTTCTACTGGTCAGAATGTAGATTATTTAGACATTAAAGAGGAGGTCTCCCTTGAATATAAAAATACTGAACAAGTCATAATTCATGAGCCCACAGTGATGAGAAAAGGTATTGACATCACTGAGGATGACTATTATTTCAATTTCACATACTGAAAATTAGAAATAAAAGAGTTCAACGTTTTCTGTGCCTTTAATGAGAAACTAGATTTTCTGTGGATGATAAAAGCAAGCTCTACTTTACAGGTGGATACTAGTGACGAGGATATAGAAGGAGCTCACATAGTGGCGCACACTTATAGTTCCAGCTACTCTGGAAGGTGAGACAGAAAGATTCCAAATTTGAGGCCAGACCTGGCAACTTAGTGAGACCCTGACTGAAAACAAAATAAAGCACTCTCATGTTAAGGTATTATTTGGATTTAATTATAGTTAAACTAAATTTACATGTGTCTTTAAAAAGGAAGGTGGGGTGACTAAGGATATAGTTCAGTGTCACAGAGCTTGCCTAGCTTGTCCAAGACCTTAAAT
Source organism: Fukomys damarensis (assembly GCF_012274545.1). Classification (NCBI taxonomy): domain Eukaryota; kingdom Metazoa; phylum Chordata; class Mammalia; order Rodentia; family Bathyergidae; genus Fukomys; species Fukomys damarensis. Next base: position 21,289,146 of record NW_022900929.1, read on the forward strand.
TTTATCCTCATTATTGAGGAGGGGGGCAGATACATATGTGTATAGAAACACAAAAATTAACGTATCAATATCTGCAAAATACCATGAAATATTTGATCTAGGCCAATGCAATCGTCACAGACTGTAAGGTGAAAAGGTTTTGGAGAACAGAACAATATTGGGGTACCAAGTACTACCCTGTCATTTACTAGCAAAGGGTAAGGGATGCTTTTAACAATGATAGTTACAACCTTAAATAAGTGGTCAAACTTATTGGCTCATAGGAGGTAGGTTACCCTGCATGGTTGAGCCTCCCAGTGTGATGTATCATGAAATACATTATGTCACCAATGAATAGCTTTGATGAAAATGTTTATATGAGTCTAACTAGGTTTGCAGAGCACACAAGATTACAGAAACAAATTAATCTACACTAGAAAGAATGATCAGACAAATCCAAAATATGGTCAATTATTTGGTCGGTCGGTCAGCTGGTCTAACTCTCTTGTCTGTGTCTCTCTGACAGGGTCTCATTTTGTAGTGTGCGCTGGTTTTGAACTCACAGCAGAACTCTTGCCTCAGCCTCCAGGATGCCAGGAGTTACAGAAATTTGATTATGGACTGGCTGTCAAATGACATTAGAAACTTGCTCTTACTGTGTCATGTGAGATGTTTTCTTTTTGTTCGAAGAACATTGTCTCATTCTTAACAGATACAAGTTAAGAATTTTGCCATGAAAGTGTCATCTACAATTTACCTGCACATAGTTCTATGAAAGATAAAAGTGAGTGTGTTCATAAAGCGAATTTTATAAAATGTTAACAATTTTGAATTTAAATAATAGGCTTATAGGCATCCATTTCATATTTTTAGTATGTTTAAAACTTTTCCTAAGTCACACAAAGAAAAGGCATCCTCAATCCAAATAATTGACTGTTACTTAGAAGTAAATTACTTATTTAACATCTTTTGGGGTTTATATCTGTAACAGTAATAAACTAATAATAGCACCACAAAATACTATTTAGGTGATTAAATAACATATAAGCATTTTATACATATAGCTGTATTACCTACCTCATGAATACCTCACATATTTTATTGATTATGTGGTGATTTGAAGATTAAACATTTAAGTTTAGTAGCTATTGATTTAGCATAGACATGTTCTTAAACATGGGACATATTCTTAAACTTTTGGATGACTCAGTTCCTAAAAGCTGTGCATTCACAGAAAAGTTTGAATGTAATTTTTTAGTTTTCTAGCTTATTCATGTATTCATGTTTGAGGATTCTTTAAGCTTCCTTTTTTAGAAATCGGGTGGTGGTTAAGAATACTTTATGTGTAAACCTAGCATAGTGTTGGTTTCCTATAATCCCAGCTGCCCTGGAAGTTGAGCAAGGAGTATCACAAATTTGAAGCCAGATTGGGTAATTTAGCAAGACTCTTTTTCAAAATAAAAAAAATAAAAATGATTGGAAATGTAGCTCATCGTTTTCTAGGTTCATTCCCCAGTACTGCCTCAAGGGGAAAAAATAAAAGGATATCTTAGGTAGAAATATGCTTGTATCTCAATATTATGGTCTAATTTGGTAAAAAAACCTCAATGAATGTTAAAAAGTCTTGCAAAGAAGTGAGTAAAATGCTGAGATGAGTTTGATTTTGTAACAAACGTTTAGCAGATGAGCATGTTCCAATTAGTGTGACTCTCTTCAAAATACCTTGGACAGTATGTATGTGCAAGTATTGAGCTCTTTATTGTTTAGAATATCTCATAAGATTTTTCCTTGAGAGGATGATTTCTTAGAAATATCCAAAGTTTTTTGCTGCTGCTTCTGATATTATGAAGTATATTATTAAAATGCTTAATTCATTTAGCCATTTAGTCATTAAATCATAGAATTATGTAACATGAAATGGTGGAATGTGTTTTACTCCAATTTCAAATCACGTGTTTTAGAAGTAGTTTGTTTTGTTCATTGTCCAACCCTACAGCGCTAATAGTGTTTTACCTAGTACAGTGGGTTTGATGCATTGTTTTATGGGTCTGTTCCTTTAGTCAGTGACTTTAAAGTTAAACTTTGTGGTCTTATAACCTCAGCAGCTAGACTTGATTCAGGTGTGTTGATTCAAACGCAGTAGTAGGATCACCAGAAATAGACTTTTACAGTAAATTCCAGTGTCTCACTTTCTGGGGGCTGCCTGTCCCAGCTCTGTATGTCAGAGAGCTATAAAACATAATTGATAGCCAGGCATAATGGCTGGGGTTTACTAACTGATGGTGGGAGTTTGAGTGTAGTACTGCTTTATTTGTTGGCTGATAATTGAGGGTGTGTCAGTTACAGGGCAAGATTATATCCCGACAGAATCTGGGCAGAGAGCTATATTAAGTACCCTTGTCGTACTTAGGTGATAGGCAACACTAGGCAGGCTGGCTGGGGTAAGATGAGATTGTGATTCAGGAGTATGATGCAGGCCTAGAAAAGAGGAATTTGGAATAGCACTGTTGGACTTAGCTCTTCCTGTGAACCTATAAGAGGTAGCCAATGATGAAAGGAATGTTACGTGAAAATGTTATGAAGTGAATCAACTAAAATGGGTTCCTCATTGTTATGCTTTATATCTAGATGTCCCCAGAGAGTCTCATGTGCTCTTAGGCAAGGTCTTTGAAGGTGATCAAGACTATAGGGTTGCTACAGCTGACTTGCTGTTAGGACATAGGGCCTGATTAGAGGTAGGTCATGGGGGGCATGACCTGGAAGTGTATATTTCCCTCCTAGCTCCTCTGTTTTTTTTTCTTCCTGACCACCTTAATGTAACCAGATTTCCACTGCCCAGACAACTGACCAGGCAAAAACTGAAACTTAAATGTCCTAAAATAAGCCTGTCTTCCTTTAGGTTGTATCAGAGTGACTAAGACTCTTGGGTTCCAGAACTAGTAGAAGGACATTCATACTGAAATGGAAAGTAATGAGAAAGGTGACCAGAGGGTGGGTCAGTGGAGAGTTGGGTGAGAGGAAAGGTTGTAGGGGTAAGGGTTACAAAGGGGTTTGATTCTGGATAGAATTTTTTCAACAACTAGTGTATATAAAGTGTCAAAATTTAACAAGTTTATTGATGAATATCATCGAATGAGGGTAGGAATATCTTCATTGTTCAACACTAAATATTTGTTGCAGTGCCTGGAAAATGATAACTATGCAATATGTATTTGTTGAATTAGTGAAAGTGTTGATTGCAAGCCTAAAAGAATGAATAGAGATGACTCAGGATGCAACAGTAATCTGTGGTGTTTGTTGACTAAGTTTTAGTTGAAGAGGAAGAATGTTAATATTTCAAATTCCCTTAGAGCCCAGTTTCTGAGATGTTTCATTTATCAGTGAGGATGCTTTCTCCTGGCTTAGTTCAAGGGGTAACCTGACAGGAATTTCAGCAGACTTGGGAAATGAACAATATGCTGTGTTCACTGTAGAGATGAGAAAATGGAGATTCAGAGAGGTGAAGTAATTTACATAGAGGTCTGCAACCAGGAAGACCATAAGAGACCTCACAGTGTTTTTCAGCTCTTGCATAAAATTTCTTTATTTTCAGCAGTTAGTGATAAGGCAGTTTTGATTTGAAAGTGGTTTGTTTAATGGTACATTTGTATCATGTTAGAGTGATTAAACATGAAGTGAGAAATAAGTAGAGGAAAATTCACATACTGGACAGTCCTTGTTACACTACTATTCCCTTAGTCATTATTTGGCTGATTGAATAATGAAGACGATAAAGTTGAATGAGTAGAACAATTTGTAATTTAAAGAAAATCCTTTATTCTACTTAACAGGCTACAGTTATTAGAAAGAAATAGAAGCTCCAGTTAATCTTAATATAGGATACTTATTTAGGAGAGGAGATATTTCTAATGAAATTAGCCTTTCCTTTACATTGTTGTGCTGGAGACAGTTTTCATTTTGCCTTCTCAGTACTTAAATGGTTATTGCTGCAAGGAATCTATCAGTATAATCTTACTGATAATGGATGAAAGAAATTAATCAAATAGGAACAAATCCAAAAATGTGTCTAAGAAGGATATGATCTTGTAGTTTTCAGTCATTCAGTGAGGCATGTGGCACAGATGGGTTCAGTAGATAAAACTGTCATAGTTTTCAGAAGTCATCCCAAGGCAACAGAGAGAAAACATGACAGACATTAGAAAGAGACCCTCTCTCAGATGATGAGTAACATATATTTTATATTCATATTAATATTTCATTGGAGAGAAGGTCAAAATCTACATTTAAATGGAAATATTTAAAAAGCAGAAGCACAATATTTGACTAAGTGAAACACTCAGGGTTTTGAAGAAGAGAAGCAATACCTCTGGGACCTTAGCTCTCCAGACATGTTGTTTCTTAGAGCATGCTAGAATGTTTGAATTCCTTTAGTCTTGTGGGTATATCTTAGCTCTGGCCTTCAAGAATTTTAATTCCTCCACTCCCCTTCCATTTGACTCTCAATTATGCTACATATTGTCTAACATTATATCCTTTGAATGAATACTGGTTTCCCTGAGTTCTGTTAGCTGTCTAGAGCTCTTATTTTCCTTATCCTGTGAAATGGACACAGTAAAGTAGTGGAAATAGACAGAGCTTTAAGTAACTGAAAATCCAACTTATAAAGTATCATGACAGGAAGTTGGGAATAGAAGAAGTTCCAGAAGAGATTTCATAGGCTCAAAGATTCAAGTTCTGTTCATCCTTCATTTCCTTCTACTGTTCAGCATGTGTTAGATTTCACCTTTAGACTGCTGAGCTATTGGTTGTAAGGCAGATATTTATCTTAGTTCCAGGAATAATGTCTTCATGGTATTCAAACAAGAAGGGAAGATGGGAGGAGCAAAGGAATCCTCTTTGTTCTAGTTTTTCTCTTAATCAGAGAGGAATATTTTCCCTAGAATCCTGCAGAGAATTTGTCCTTATGTCTCATTGACCAAAATTGGATTCCACTTCCTTATTCCCTCTTGCCAGCCACCATTAAAGAGAATCAAGATGAGCACGATTGGCGTGGAACACTCATGCTTAATTTCCTGAGGCTGGTTTCATTTCTGTAAGTGCAGTGCAGTATCAACTGCCATACTGTTACTCTTGTGGGAGTGTCTTGAGTGTGAAGATGCATGGTTTTTCTGGGTATTTAGTTTATAAATGGCTATCGTAACATGAGTTAGATGCAGTTCTGAAAGAGGAAAGCTGATTATGTGGCCTTTTCCTGAAGAAGTCACATCAATGAGAGTGTTTACAAATGAAGGAGATGTCCAGTACTTTAAAACTGTGCTGATGAGCTAGGACCACATGGGGTAGATCTGTGGTAACCTTTATGGCACTGGAATGAGTGGAGTTTGTTCAGCTATCCCAGATCCTTTCCTCTGTACTGCCTTCTCCTATTTTTCACCAATCCCATTAGAGGTAGCTATTCCTGTAATTGACACAATTCCTGGGATTCAGACCATGATTCTGTTTTAACGATAATTGTGGACAATTCCTTTGTGGGCAGACACTTGAGATAAAAATAAATGACTCATATTTCTTGCTTTAAGAGACCCATGGTGAAGAGCTTCACTATTCTGGGTATCTCTGGCTTTAGAATGAGGATTTAGACTAAATAATTACTTTCCTGCTTTGTCACTCTCAAGTTTATTATTTTTCAAGTTTTTATATGTTTCTTTATTGTTTTGCAGTGTTTTTTGGAGGTTAGTACCTTTTGTTGAAATACATTCTACATACATTTTGCCTCAGGTGTACCTGGTATTCAAAAATATTCCACTGTCAAATGTGATCTGCAAATACAGAGGAAAAACATATTTAATTAGGATTATGAAACTCTCTTACTGCCACCAAGATCACATTAGCCTTTTTGGCAGTTACTGGATTTTTATTGGGTTTGCAATCAGCTGAGATATCTAAGAACAGAATTTGAAATATTGCTTTGCAGCGATATGGGCTACTGGACTTCTTCTGTCACATTCTTCCTTGACCTTCTCTTCTTTAAGTTAGTGCTTGGCAGTGGGCCCAGAATCCACACTGCTGATAATGAGCGTGATGTCTTTTGAGGGCTCACTGTGTAGGAGGTATTATATGCACAATGCTTTTCAGGTGCTTCTATTTTTACCCTTCATCTTTTTTAAAATAAGTTTTCTATACACATATTTATAATGGGGAATTGGTACACACACGTATCATATTTTGATCCTTTTTACTTACCCTTCCTTCCCCTCACCCCAGATCTTCTTCCCATTTCCAGAAAGTGTATCTCCCTGTTTCCCATTATCTAGGTATTGTTTCCTTTAATTCCTACAGTGGCTTTCTGATTTGGGCTTTATTAATTTGCATTTTACAGATAAGAAAATGGCATAGAGCAAGCTAAGCAATTGGCATAATACCATATGTAGTAACCTAGTGGTTAAGGGAAGACTAGAATCTAGGTAGCTGAATAGCAAGGTTAAGTTCTTAACCTTGCAGTGCTAATCATGCTGTTTTTGTAGTTCGTCCTCCTCCATCTAATATCTGTATTGTTGCTCTAAAGTATTATTGCCTGTTCTATCATTCAAATGAGCTTATTAAAACATACTATATAGAACGAGGATTGATCTTTTCATCATTCATTCATTCTTAAATTTGACATGTCTGACTGAGTCCTTGAGCCACACTGTTGGGCTATAGAGAGGAACAAGATGTAGTGTCCTACCTTTGGGGAGTTAATAAAGACATGTGATGATGAGAACTATGCCTAAGAGTTTTGTGCCCTGGTAGGTTGTGCCATTCTTTGCAGATTATAGAGAAGATTTTGGATTTCATTCTAAGTGTAATGAGATCAGGATATAACATCTCCCATTCTTTGCTTCTCCTTAGCCTCTAGAACAGAACTCATATTAGGGCCTCAGCACCAGTATACTTCTGAGTGTCTCTTTGGTCTTCTTCATTCTACATACACTTCTTTACTGGCGTATTTATTTTTTCTTTCTTCATACTGCTTTGTCATTCAAAAGAATGGTGCCCTGGAAATGACAACCTGTGAACTTACTTTTATATTGTTGTCACTATTAATTTTGGTCAACTTGATTGTCTTGAAAGCCACCTATGAGATTAGTAAAGCATGCTTACACATAGATCATGGTATATGCTTGAGAACTATTTCAGGAACCTGGCTCCTTTCTCTTTTATGTTTTTCCCCTCTTGGCTTCCCTGTTTCATGAGCTGAGCAGCATTCCTCTGCCATCCCTTTCCTCCATAACTGTTTTTGCCTCGGAGCCAGCTGACCATGTACTGAAACCTGTAAAATTGTGAGCCAAAATAAACCTCTCCTTCATTGATTTGTAGGAGTTAAGGAATTTTTATCAGCAATGGAAAGCTAAACAATACAGGTAGAGAATAAAAGACTGGAATGCAGCATTTTCTTGTTTCAAATAGAAAGAATAGAAAGCTCAGCAAAAGACACTTGAATATGAGAGTGAAAGGGAGTAACAGATGAAAGATGAAGACAGAGAAAGGGAAACTTTGACTCTCTGAACTTGCAGAAGCCTGCCTTCACACTTCATCACTAGCATCTCAGATGGCTCTCCCCCATGCCCTCTTTCCCTCAAGTTCTATGTGATTCTATTATTTTTTCCCCCATTTCTTCCCTGTTTCCCTCCCAATATATTTATTTTGGGAAAAGGAGGGGGACTTCTAATAACAAAGAAGAGAGATACTAAGGCACAGGATAGAAAGAACATTTGTAAGCCACTAGGTATCTGCAGAATCTTATAATAGAATCTCTTGTTTGCTATAAGCAAAAGTGGCCCGTATTCCTTCTTCCTTACCCTTCTGTTGAATCTTTTTACCTTAGAGTGGTAGCTCCCATCCAAGGAAACAGCTCTTTCTAATTTCTAACAGAAGGCAAGCCAGTTGACGTCTTCACTGTATTGCCCCTACCCATAACCCCATTAAAGGGTTGTAAATAGTACTATAATGATGTCTCAGTCATTTGTTTTGATGTATCCAAGCTTTTAATATATCAGCCACAGCTTGCTTAATAGGAATATGAGAGCACAGCGCCTTGCTGCCAGCCGCTGCTGGTAAATTATAAAGCATTCATCTGTTTTACAAGGGAATTAAATGTTTGTTCTCTTTTAAGGGATTGCGACTAAACAAGGGTGTGTGTGTGTGTGTGTGCGTGCGCATATTCACATACATATACACAACAGCTTGTCTGACCCCGATGCCCTCCCAAGTGCGGTAGCAACCCCATGTACTTGGAGAACACCTGTAACCCGAGCTCTAGGAATTAAGAGTACCCCCAGGGAAACCGTTATTATTGGTCTCTGCTCAGTGTGCATCTCCAAAGCAGTATTTATTGGATTACATTTTTCTTCCACTTCAAAGGATTTTGTGAAATACAAGTCCCATCTTCTCCTTTCCTCTTTTTCCTTAAGACTGTCTAGGGAAGGAGCATTAGATAAACCATGTACCCAGCATGACTGACATTCAATTGTGTGCAAAATTGAGTTAGCCTATTTCACTGGACTTTTATGTTTATATTGGAAGTGTACTTTCTGCCTTTTAACATCATTTGCTTTATTTGTGAAATAATCTTCAGAAGAGCAAGTATCAGAGTATACATAAAAATAAGAAAGCAACCTAACAAGTATTCAAGAGCTATCATCTACTTATTTTGCAATTTTTGACAAGTTGTGAGACTTTTTGGATTTTTTTCTTATTTAAAATTTTAAAATATTGCAGACTCATGAGAAGTTACACACATGTATAGAGAGAAAAAGGATGCCCTTACGTGTATAGATTTTTGTAAACCTCACTATATCAAAATGGAAAACTAGTCCGTCATCACAAAGCTGCTCCCTTGGGCTCCTCTTCCCTGCCACTGTCCTTCACTCCTGGGAGCTACTAATGTGCTTTCTATGTCTATATTTTGTTTTAAAATTATTATATAAATTATTACAATATTTTATAAATGCAAGCTATTATGTGTTCTATAAATATCAACATTATACAATATGGGCTTTTGAGATCAGGTTTGCCTGTGTGTATGGATGTAATGCTGGGGATCAAATAGCTTCAGGTTGTTAGTGTATGCCTTGAAACCCATCAAATGTGTCTCTTATACCAGTAGTTCATTACTTCTTATGGCTGAGCAATAGTCTGTGGTATGGATGTACCACAGTTTGTTTAATAATTTGTCTATGAATATTTTGGTTTTCAATTTGGGGCTATTATAAATACAGCTCCTTTGAGCAATATTTCTAAGTTTTAATAGAGACTTAAATTTTCATTTTTATGAGATAAACGTCCAGAATTGCTATTGCTGGGTCATATGGCAATTATGTTTAGTTTTTAAGAAATGCCGGATTTTTTCATTGTGACAATACCAGTTTACATTTCCAGCAGTAGTATATGAGAGGATCAGTTTTCTAAATCTGCTTGTAATTGTTTTTTTTTCATTTTTCTGCTGGTGGTGATTGAATCCAGGGCTTTGAGCATACCTAAGCAAGCTCTCTAACACTGAGTTGCATCCCAAGTCCCTAGGGTTTGGTTTTGCTGTTATTTTTTATTTAGCTATTCTAATTAGGTGTGTACTGATAGCTCATTTTGATTATTTTTTATTTCTCTAACAGCTGGTGATGTTGAACACTTAACTGCTTACTTGCCATTTGTGTACCCTTTTTTGATGAAAAGTGTATTCATCTGATTGTCCAGGTCTTCTGAATTGCTTGTTTTTTACTGTTAAAACTTGAATTCTTTTTATATATTCTAGATATGAATACTTTGCATTGATTCACAAATGCTTTTCTCAATCTGTCTTCTCTTTCACCTAATAGAGTCCTTCACAGAACAAAATATTTGAATTTTGATGTCAAATTTATTCTAATGTTTATTTTATTCTGCTTCTGGTGTCATGTACAAAAACTTCACTGGACCCTACAGTCTGAAGATTTGTCCTATGTGTTCATTTTATACTTGATAATTTAAATTTTACATTTAATTTTATAAGCTATATTGAGCCTTCCAATTTATGAACACTTTATGTCTTCATTTATTTAGATAGATCATCCTTGATTTCTTTTCATCAGCATTTTGATATTTTTAGCATACAAGTTACTATACTTGCTAGATTTATGTTTAATTATTTTATTTTTTCTGAGGCATTATAATGACATTGTACTTTTAGTCTTGTTTTCCATGTGTTCATTGTTAGGATATTGAAATGCAATGAAATACATGTTATATATGTGTTGTTCTTATATCCTTGACTTGCAGGGCTCACTTCTAGATTTTTGGATATTAACTTGGGATTTTGTATGTAAATAAGAATATCATCTACAAATAGGGCTGATTAATTCCTTCCTCAAAGTTTTGCTTTGTCAAACACAATTTAGAAAATTGGCTTATCTCTTTTTTGGAACTGAAAGACAAGAATGTTTGATCTTTTGTTAGAGTTCCTTATGTCCCTAAGGTGCTGTTCATTTATTTTCAGCAGTTAATCCTTTTAGTTTTATTTTATGATAATATCTTCTCAGGCTTTTATTACTTGAAGAAATATTTAAGACTTCCCATTTTTATCATTTTAAAATGTACAATACAGCAGCATTAAATAAATTAACAATGTTGTACAACTTTTGGAATTGTTTCCTGAAAATTTTTTTCACATCAAACAAAATCTCTGTACCCATTAAGCAGTAGCAACTCCCCTCTGCCCCTCAGCCTCTCCTCTGTCTCTCTCACTTTGGCTATTCTAATTATTTCATACAATGAATCATAAAATATTTGACCTGTCATGTTTGCATTATTTCATGTAATATTTTTTCAAATTTAGGTATGTCATAGGATGTATTATAACTTTCTTTTTAAGGTTTATCAATATTCTGTTTTGTGGATGAAACACATTCTGAGGTAGAAGTCCAGCTGTAGTGGCACAATGGGGTAGATGTGTGGCGGCTGTATGACTAGAGAGAAAAGTCTTGGCTTCCCACTCAGACTCCTCTGACATGGTCCAAATGCTGGAATGCTTGGGGGAAAAGATGGGCATGGGTAGAAGCCTGGGCTCCTTATGTCGCCTTTACTGGTATAGGTGAGGTTGAGTCCACACATTAGAGAAAATTATCTGAAGGTTTTCTCTCTTCTTAACTTACAGCTTTCCTAGTAGTGATAGTTTGGTTTAATTTGAAGTCACTGATAGTTGTTAAATTAGGTATACCAGTGCTTACTGTTTATTTTTCCATTCTGTTTGCCCACGAATCTCCTCTGCAAATGGTGCTTGAGCTACAATGACTTGATTTGTAATTCTTTTTACTCTACAGTGATATGAAAGCAGTGTATAGTACAGTAGAAACCATACTTTGAACTTTGAAAATTTCTCCAGGCAAGCCATAAGTAGTAGGATACTCTGAGGGCTGAGGAACTGCAGCAAGTGGCAGTTCAGTCAGCCACATGATTGTGAGTGTAATCAACGGATAATCTGTGGTGTTCTTTGTTGCTAGACTAGGTATATTAAGTGCATTTTCTTTTTTCCTCCATGTACATTTTTATTAGTGCATATTAATTATACAGAATTGGGTTTCATTGTGACATCTTAATACGTGCATGTAACGTGCAATGATTATATCCATCCTCCTTGTTATCCTTCATTATCCCTCTTCCTGCTCCCCTGATCTCCTTCCACTTATCGAATAGTCTCTTTTCTACTTGGATAGTCATGGTTTTCTACTTCATGTCATTTTTTTTCTACATTCCATATTTGAGGAATTTCTATTTTTAGTGTAAAATACACTTTATTGGTGATTGACTCATTTCTTAAAGTTCATGATTATTTTGTGCTGGGAAAACTGCAAAATAATAATAACAATGACAACAGTAATAATAACTGTACTTGTAATAATGCTTTCCTTGATGCTGCATGCTGAATAAAGGAAGGTTCTTATCTGTAAATTAAGAAAATTACCTGCAGGCCCCATTTGATTTGCCTACTCTGTGTAAAACGAGGTTCCTAAAAACAGATCAGAGCATGAAGTACATGGTTACGCTAAATACCGACTAGACCTTGCTGTTCCAAAATTAATATTTTCTGTTTCATGTCTAAAGAATCACAGAATTTTGTTGCTGGATAGGTATTTAGGGGTCCATTGGCCAATGATCTTACAGACAAGAAACCTGACACATATAGAAGTCAAGTGAATCTTGTGATGCAGGCAAGAATAGAATTCAGCCTCATAACTTGGAGGCCTGGGTCCTTATTATGGGATCACCCAGAATATATCTTAATCATGGGTTTTGTTGATATGTGCTGGGATGGTGTGAATTGCAAAAGTATAGATTTTCTCTAATTTTTTATAATATTACATTCTCATACTCTTTCTTCCCAGGTTTTGTTTTTTCACCTGAGAATAGTAGACAAGGCATTTAATATTGTTCATCCCTAGCTTAACTCTGTTAAGGTTTATGAATTGCCATACCTAATCCACATGACTTTGCTTCTTAGCTTTATAGACTTCAAATGTTGGTTATTATCTGTATAGCTGCCAGGGTTAACTTGCAGTGAATGCCTTTAGGTAGATAGAATTTTATTTGTTTCACTTTTCATTGAAAGGAAACCTAGGGCCTGAGAATTATGGGCTCTTGCTGTAGGGGCTTCTCATCCAGGCTTCCACCCTTTCTTCAGTCATAATTATGTATTAAAAAGCATCTGCTTTGGATCATCAAGGATGGCAAGTCTTTGGCACCCTTGGTTGGCTCTTTTCATAATGGAATGATTTCCATTTTTAAAATGTTATTCCTTTTGGTTGAGACAGAGTTAACTTGACTGTTTTCCCAATTGTGGTTCTTCTGAGTAGGCAGAATAAACAAAACTTATCTCTTTCCACAGTAAATTCTCCAGATTCAGTCATTCATCACTTACTGGATTTTAACTGATTTACTACTTTGCATGCTTCATTTTCTTGGTGTCCTTCTTCAGAAGTATAGGCTGAGTCATAAGAAAGCAAGTGGGACCCTCTGTTTTATTGTGAATGGGCTGAAGCCAGTGGCTTACTCTTGAGACCCCTTTCTTCAGCCTGGATGCTACTAGGGAGAAATTGATCTCTAAGGCAGGCCTGGTGCCTAGAAGCTGAGCACTGGAAAAGCACACTTATATAGCATATTTCCTTCTTGGTTTTTAGCTGGTTTCTTGAGTCCTTATGACTGAAGATGAATATATAAACTCCTAGACTTGCAGTCTGTTTCTGAATTATTTCACCTCTGACATTGCTCATTCTTCTTTGGTATTAGAGACCTTCCAGTCTCTAGTTTTCATTGGCCCTCATCTTCTGGCTGCTTACCCTAAGTCACACCGAAGCTACTTAATGTAAGAAATCAGTGAAAGAGAAAGAATGAAAGAATGAGCAAAAGCAGTGTGCATGGTATCCATAAGCCCTTTGTCTCCTTTCTTTGGTCAGGTACGTTGGAGGGATGAAATTGTAGAAAGTTGGCATGTGTAGTCTATTGAAATGTACGGTTAGGACTTCTCTCAACCTCAAGCTGAGCAGCCCCTTTGGAATATTTAATGAAATCCGTGTCCTTGCATGCTGTGTCAAAACAAAGCAGGCTGTCCTGGAAATGAGCCCTGAGAGGTATTATTTCTATATGTTGGCTTTTATTTGCTTGTTTCACAGTGTTATATAAATGAAAGTCCTGCTGATACAGCAGAATCTCTGGGAGTTATCTCTCCAGTAGAACTTCTCCCTCAGCGGTTTTGTATTAGACCTGCTGCCAAACACTCTTGAAGACAATGTAAAGACAAACTGTTTTCTTCTCACAGGAGGATAACAGGGTAGATCTCATAATTGCTTTTATTTACTCTGAAACAAAGTAGTGTCATATGAGTGCTGAAAATGTTTGTTTATTGTCCCAGAGATATGTGATTCTTTTATTATATAAAGTGAATATAAGTAGCTGAAATTAATGTTTTCTCCCCCCCACAACCTCCCACCCTTCTTCCCCTTTTTCCTTCTTTGAGACAGGGTCTCATTCAGGCTGGCCTGGAACTCACTGTGTAGTCTAGCCTGGCCTTAAACTTGGGATCCTCTTGCCTCAACCTCTTGAGTTCTAGGAGTATTGGCATGTTCCATCATTGCTTGGCTTTGATTTCATTTTAAGATAATTATAAAAAATATGTAGGTATATGTTGTTTCCCAATATTTGGAATTAAATTAGCACTTTTAAACTATTACTTAATAAGGACCCTGTCCCCTCCTCATGTACCAGTGTTCTAAGGGATTTTTCTCCTCAGCTGTATGATTAAGGAGAAATCAAGCTGTTACGTGTAAGAGTGAATGTTTGGCCATCTCTAAGCCTATACATTGCCTTATGGACGTTCAGATAGTACCTGGGACATCATCTTGTTGCCATGAGCTCAAGTATTTAGAAGTGTGGGATTTGAGTTGTGTCCTATTCTTCACGTGTTCCTAAGTTCCCCAACCCCCTAAATAAGATTGTCACAAAGATATATAAATGAAAATGTATCATTACTTCTTGAGAAATACTTCAGGGTATATATTCTATTTTCTGTAGTTTCAAAATAAATGCCACCTGGGCATGGTGTCACATGCCTGTAATTTCAGCACTCGAGAGGCTGAGACAGGAGGATCACCAGGAGTTTGAGGCCAGCCTGGGCTATAGTGAGTTTAAGGTCAGCCTGCACCATAGCAAGATCCTGTCTCAAAAACAAATAAACATCAAAATAGTCGTCATCTTTATATGTTTAGTGTAGCAGCAGTCTTTGTGTCTCTTGCTGCTGTCAGGACAGTCACCTAGATGTCATCGCTTTGAGAGTATCAATAATGGTTTTAAAAAATCAGGATAGAGCTTAAAAGTTCATGAAGACCTTTTAAAAAACTATCTGCTGCACTCCTTTTCAAATTTCAAGTAGGAGCTAAGACTCACCTATCCCAATTACTGATGTATTTACCCCCTCTTCTTCTTTCCAGCTGTAAAAATAAAAGGATGGACTTCTGCCTTTCATGGCAACTCTCTGACTGGATGTAGAACCTCAAGTTAAGCAAGTAGAAAATCTTACTTCATCCTTTAATTTCAAGAGCCTCCTTGCTGAGCCTCTTTAGCCTGAGAATAGAATGGATGGAGTTATTCCTTCTCTGTGTCCCTTCTAGCCCCATCCCAGTGGTATCATCACTGGGTGCCAGCAGAAAAGGGGTGGTGGCAGGAAGGCAAAGCAGCCTTGCAACAAGGAAGAGAAGTGAAAGTACTAAAGAATAAGAACATCTAGAGAGCAGCCCCAGAATAAAGAGGGCTTCAGAAGATAGCCACTAGGCCTGCTGTACTCTTTTGTATTAAGAAGGGCTGCTCTAGGTTTCTGGTATGACCCCTTTGTGGCCAGAGACTGAGTGTTGAATTTCCTTCTTTTTGCCCCCATAGTACTTTGTATAGAACTGGACATCATGTAGGTACTAATTGTTTCTGCTTTGCTTAACTTCGTGGAAATATAGAAAGGGCCCATGCTTGTAGCATCTTCATCATTCCAGACACAGTGCTCATTGAAGCAAAAAGCCTTGTCAGGACAATCATTATCATCATTATGAAAGGAAAGCAAGAGCTGTTAATTACTCTATAAACATGGAAGATATTTTGCTTTTGAAAGGCTAAGCCAGGAGGATTGCAAGTTTGAGGCTAGTCTGGTAACTTGGGAGGACCGTGTTTCAAAAAAAAAAAACTGTTGAGGTATAGCTCAGCCTCCCTTAAGTTCAGTCCCTACTACCACCAAAGCAAGAACAGAAACAAAACAAGCAAAAAGCAGAGAACACCCAAGATGGATTATGTAAAGGTGTAAATTTCCAATGATGAATGTCATTATATTATATACCTTAAATATACCAATAAAATTAATTTTTAAAAAGTGCTGTAGTGAGAGGACCGGGGGAATAGTTCAGTCATTGAACACTTTCCTATCAGGCCCTGTCTTCTATCTCTAGCACTGCAGGGGTGTTAAAAGGTTCCAGGGGAAATCTCTTTAGATATACTTAAAGTTATTTTAAAAATAGAAAGAAAGAAGTTATTTGGGGTGGAAAATCAGTTTATGTAAGAGCTTTATGTGTTAGTCATATTATAGTTCATTGTAAAATTAAAACCAAAAAGTTGTTACCTGCCATATCTTCTATTTTACAGGATGATTGTCTTTTAATGCATTCTAAAAACTGGTCTGAGAGTTTCGTGAAATGTTGAAGATGACACACTGAAAGAGACTGTGCTAGTGGTTGTTAGAGATCTTATTCTTAGACTTACATTCATGCATTGTAGCTGCTGCTGATTCTAGTCACCTCCATCTAAAAATAGGCATGAAGGCTTAATCTGCTGCAGATACCTGATTAATAGATTTAAGAGAACAAGAACATTTATAAGCATGTCTCCTGGTTGTTCATTAGAAGAGTTTTTTTTTTTTTATTAATTATTTGACTTGAAGAGCCAGCCAGCTAGGTTTACAGGATACTTGATTACTGAAAAAGTTCACAACAAATAGATGGTACTATGTTAAATTCCTCTGTTTTGTCATGGCCAAAGTGAAAAAAGAAGCCTAGCTGAGTTATTTGAATTTTAATCATGGAGATTAGGGCTGACAGTTATTTCGAGGGTCTAATGCAAGGCTCCTAAACTCTCATATTCTTGGTGTTGGAGAGGGAACATATGTAAATAGTTTAGATGAGTTTAAGAAAAGAGAGCAGTAAGTGGAGTATGAGTGATTGGAGAAATATTTACATCCTGAAGTTTTAAGGATATTATTCCTGTCTGTTATAGAGTTATAAGGGGTTATTAGCTGTCACTTTGGAAGTCCTAGACCCTAAGTATCAGGTTTTGAATCTCCTTTTAAGGATGACAATCCAAGCACAACAGGAAAAGGACAAGTAGCTAGTTATGGCCAAAGCCTGATGCTCTCCAGGTCAGTCTGATTTATTTCCACTATATAGTAGTGGTATCTAGATGAGAAGACAGAAACATACTAATTTCAATTATAGATTTTAAAAACATGGTTTTGATCTTTTTTTTTTTTTTTAGTTTAGATAGGTATAACTAACATACAATAAAGTGCTATAATCTTAAGGGATAATTAAACAAATTCATGTGTTTGTTTTCATGTCACCACCACCCAGACTACCACCGGAGTTCCTTCATGACCTTTTCCAAACCCACTTATAACCCCATCTCCACACAAGCACAGCAGTCACAATTTCCCAGGGAACCCTGGCACATCCCTTCTACTTGCAGAGCTGGTCCATCTGTCACTGGCCCTGTTCCTCTCCTCTCTTCTCTCTCCCCTCTTCTCACATTCATGTAAAGAGCTATTGCACACACAAGAGTACATGTTGCTTTTTCTTTTTCTCCACATAACCCAACAAAATGTTGAATGTCTATAAAGTGAGCTTTAATTATGCCAATGCCATTGACTCTCCAAGCTGGGTGCCAGCTCCCACAGGATTTACAAGGTTCAGAGGGTACTGCTTTGTGTAATGTCAACTGCTTTATACAAAAGCATGTTTAGGTCACATGATATTTCTAAAGCTATTGATTATTCACAGGCTACTTTTCCCTCTGAAAGAACTTCATGATTTTATTTCATTGCAAAGGGCATAGTGCTCAAAATTTGGGGGTGAAAGCACTGAAAATGTAAGTAACACAGTATCCAAAACAAAGCCCACCTCAAGTAATGCAGCTTCATAAAGAAATAGTGTATTCCCAGGCTGAAGCTGTTAAGCAGATTTTTATGCAAGGCTTCAAGTTAGTAAAAAAGCAGAATTTACTGTGTCCTTCCCTTTGATTTGTAGGAGGGAGTGGGAAGTAATGCTGCTACCTCTCCTCATTCTCTCCCTTTCAGGGTTTTACTATATTCTGAAATTAATGCTGGAAACCAGTAAATGGCTTTTGGCTGTCTTCTAGCACAGGGATTAATATAGAATTAGTGTACTGCATGGTGGTTGGAAAAATAGGGAGGATGCTGTAGTCTCTTTTCTTTTGGGAGGAATATGGTTCTCTTGTCTGTGGATGTTCTTAATACAGGAGCCTGTCACTTTGAAAAATGCACACACTGTACCATCTTGCAGTTCTAAAGGTTAAGTAAGCATCTTGAGCAGTGCCCCACTGCTTTTGTACTTTCCTTAATGTCAGCTGATAAAGGATTATTGAAAAAAGCTTGCAAGGAGATAAAAGGCTTGCAGGTTGAGGTTGAACAATTGAAATTTTCTGTTCCCAGTGTAGTAAATTACCAATGGCAGATTTAAGGTTTGTTAATTATCAGAGCAAAGTACTAAGGATTGTTTTCTTTTGCCTAATTAATTACCTCATCTGGAGTGGAATGTTAATTCTTATAAATGATTATTTCTTAATACCTCTGAAGCTTCCTTGGAGTCTCCTGGAATTGTCAGTCCTGAAGTATGGTTTCCTTACATTTTTTAGACTTACAGCATTAGTGTTGGTTTGCTGTGTTCTACTTAGTTGAACAGAAGTTTGCTTCTTCGAATATGTTCCTTATAACTAAGTTGTTGAGTTAGTTTCTCATGTAATTCTGAATTAATTTATGCACTCCTTTTAAAAAGGCCTTTGGATGTGATTACTTTCTATTCTACTTTTCATCTTCAATTCATTTTACCTCCTTTTGTCTATTCAGAATATTAGTGGCAAGTTGGTTTATATCACCTGTAATAGTTGTGAAAAGATAATATTCAGAAAAGGTGAAATTGTAACTCACATACAGATATAAAATATGTCATCAGTTTTATATAACTAATTTTCAAATGAGGGAACCACACAGATAAAAACAGTTCAAAGGGGAAATCAAAGATGTTTATATGGTGTAGTGTTGAAATGGATCCACAAATAAACAGGAACATGATTACCTTAGAAGGAGTGGCTGTGGGTTGTTTCTCCAAAGAGCAGAAGTTATTTGTATATCTACAAACAGATGTTAAGAGTTATGCACTTGCAAGCATTCCTGTAGACTCAAACGCTCCTGGAAAGCCGGTCCAATAATCTTTTGCTTACTTCTTTAGCAGAAGCTTCTCCATATATATTTTTATATGAGATTTTAGCCCACATTCTCAGAATAATATTTTATCTTCAAATTACAGTGGAGACAAATTATTTGATGTGTGTGTGTGTGTGTGTGTGTGTGTGTGTGTGTGTGTGTGTGTGTCAGGAGGAAGCTTAAAGATCATTAGGGAGATGAGCAGGTAAATCTGACCTGTGGAAGTGAGAGAGAGTCCCATGTGACCAACTCACATGAGCTGTCTCCACTTATTTTAAGACAGTCTTTTCATAAAAATATGTAAAGGCAGCAGGATTCTGTCTAGATTTTCTGGAGGACAAATTCTGGAATCAGATATTAATTGGATAGTTCTATTTCTTATGGTGCTTGCAAGCTGAGTTCAAAGGGATGCCTAGATAAATACTTCGTGAGCCAGGAAGCTGTCTGATTGGTGAAGAGACTTCTAAGACACTTTACTCAGAGACCACGCAATCCTACCACACATCACCTTTCCCTGTTCACCTGAGTCTTGTGAAGATAATCGCAACTATGGGGAAGTGGTAGTGTTTATGAATGTATAGACATGTAGCTTTATATCCATATACATGTACACATGTATGGGTTTATGTAAAACTATATTCACATAACTGTACAGAACACTAATTGGCTATGGGGTCCACAAAGCGGGGTAATTGTATGCATGTTTCTAAGGCTTTGATGTGTAAGAGTTTCATATTCTTGAAGAGTTTTATGATTCTCCAAAAGTTTAATATCTGCTGACAAAACTGTCTTTAGTGATTATTCTGAACTTATGTGATCCCCCAAGTACACAAATTTTAAAAAGAAAATTCTAGGTGAAGATTTCATCTAGTTACAAAGTCTGCTGCTGTAGCCATAGCTGGATTGAGTAGTATGGCAGCCTTGACCCACAGCTAGGAAGGCTCTGTGCATTCCTCTCCACATACCAAGCTGAATTGAAGCCATAGGGAAATAAAAAAGTACCATGATGTCATTAAGTCTAACAGTCTCAGGGTTGGGGAGAAGACCAAACAACCTTCTGGCTCTTGCATTGCCCTTCTGGTCTCAAAAGCCTCTCAGCCTTGCAACCTGTTGCCCTCTGTCTTTGACTGACCTCTGAAGTGGGCTAGATTCTGATGCCAAGAAGTAGTGTGCTAGTACATATCTCAGTCTCAAGCAAAATAAATCACTGCTCCCAGCAGACATTGTAATTTCTGAGCCCAAATACACCTTCCACCTTGAAATTCAGATTCAGCACATGTCAGGCAGGTGTCATGTTGCCAATAATTTGTACTTTGTTCCAACACTGGATAAATTACTGTGAGATTTTTAAAAAATTCAAATATTCCTACAAAAAACCAACCCCCTACCCCATGCAGCCAAGTGAGAGAAAATCAATTCACAGTCAATTTTTTGTTGTGATTTTCCTCTACACTGGAGAAGAGATTGTGCAGCAATCTCTTGTTGCAGCTCTGTGCTGAGTGTGGTTTCCTTGCCTTAATTTGTCATCTGAAAACAATTTTGTTCAATTAAAGATTAGAATTAAATTTCAGTTGTAGGGCTTCTGTGCAGAGGAAATGAAGCATTAATGAACACACAGATGTCAATTTGCAGCCATGCTGTTTGCAGAACAGTTTCTTCAGTTTTCAAATAATAAAGGGGCCACGAAGCAGGAGGATTGTTTACCCGTTGGCATACTAAGCAAAGACTCACATTTATTTGCAAACCATTTATCATTCTGTATATCGAGAGGGAAAACATACTTTATCTAAAATATTTGAAATAATGATTCCTAAAATCAGATAACATAAGCATTAATGCCAGGTGCCATGTAGTAAATTGCATGCTATTGGGGTGGCACTAATGTTGTGATTTGTGATGCTAATGATCTATCTAAAAAGATGAGAGCTGAGTATAAAAAGGCCATTCTTGGAAAGAGAAGAGGCACTAGAGGATTGAAAGTATAGTGGGAGAGGGGAAAAAAACATGCAGGATCATATTTCACTTATTAGAATACCCATCTGCTCTTCTGTACAAACATTATGTAAGTTTTACCCTATTATGAATATCCTACAGAGTAGATGGGAAGTTCACATATCTACTTTCAACTTTTTTTTTGGGAGGGTACCAGAGATTGAACTTGGAACTTTATGCTTGCAAGGCAGATGACAGCACCACTGAGCTAAATCCCAGGCCCTCAATCTTTTTTTTTTTAAGTACTCATAAATGAACAGAAGATTTATGTCTTATGTGTGGGATGTTTTAGGATGGTAGGCTCTTACATTTCTTTTAAGGGAGTTGTATTAAAATATGATTGTCTATGTACTACTTTGCTTGAAATGAGTGATGTCTGTGTCTTCTTCGAAGGAGGAGAAAACAGCACTTGGGATTAAGAGTTTAGGTCGAGGGAAGCAAGATCTGTGAGATAACATTGGTTTGGATGGTCTTTGGGATTGGGCCACTCACATACTCTTTGGCACTTGTGGTTAGCATGTTTATTTCCAGAGGGTTTCCAAGACTATGTTCAGTGTGTCCTGAGTCACTGTTAGGGTTTTTTAATGCCACACAGAATTTCTTAAATGTGTTTGTAATAGAGGGCTCTCAATATCAGGTGGAATCCACCCTGGTCATTGATGGCAATGTGGATACGATTTTGCTTGAGACTCTTAATTTTCTTTTTCAAGGACTCCTCATTTCTCTTACCTTATTACAAAAAGTCTCCATAATGTTTATTAAGAGTTACTGCTTTTCTCCTTCTGTGCCTTTTATGACATCACATTTTTCTTTGTTTATCTGTATTTTCTGCCAGTGTCATTCTTTCAGTCTTGTTTCCTTTTCTCTTAAATGTGTACATTGCCTTGAGTTCTGTTTTACTATCTTTTAATATGCAAACATCATCACTGTGAATCACCAATTTTCAAAGCATCAGTGATGTTCCAGTTTCTATTTCCAGTCAGAATTTTTCTTCTCAACACTTATCTTCATGTTTCAATCTGAAAGTTTTATTAGAATTTCAGTGGCTGTAAGAAAGAGTATACCCTCTCTCCATCTCTTCCTTACTTTTTGATAATGATACCTATATTTTTCATGTTCTTTGTTACTTGTAAGTTGTTTCTTTTTCATTTTTTTTTGCTTGCTGTCTAGTTCATATGTCCATTACATGTTACCTGCCCAGTAGGAGTAGCCTGTTAACTGGTATGGTATCTTTTGCACCAAGGTTTCCCTTATTTCCTGCAGTCATCTTATCATTTTTATATACTGTTTAAAAGTCTGCAGTAGCTCCTTATTACTGAACAGATGAAGTCCGAACTTCACAGGCCTGGTCATTACACAAGTAATTAAAAGTAGTTTCCCTCACCCCTCAGCAACCTGGCCTTCTCTTTCACTAACTTTCCCTGATAGGTCCATGCTCTGTTCTTCTCATTTTCTCTTACCTGCCTTTCAAAATCCTGCCCTGTGAAAGCCCTACACGGATGCCTCTTTTGGGAAACCTTCCATGATTGCCCCGTAGCATACTTTTTGTGTTCCAGGTGCAGATGACCCCTTCTTTTCTATTAGGCCACTTCTCCTACAGTGTAAATAATTATGTAAGGATCTTATCTCTCTGCTGAATTTTTTTGTTTTGTTTCAATGGCTTTTGTATTTTCAACAGAGCAGTCTCTTAATTTTAAATTCAGTACATTTTAGGGGGTTCTTGTTGGAAAAATAAGTTACAGAGAAAGGCATTGCACATAACAAGTACTTTTTTTGTAGTTTGTGGAACTAAATTAAGGTTTTGGTGCACATTTGCACCTTATTCAGTTTTCCTATAACATTTTAGAAATACTTTATACCTATGGCAGGCTAAGACTGCTTAGAAAGTTGAGTGTTAAATCCAAGCTGACTTGATTTAGAATGTGAGAGCTGAGATTCAAAGATTTATTTTGATCCTCCCAGAACTTTCTAGTGTAGTCTAGGATTATGATTTTCTCAGCAGTGCTTTAATCCAGACGTGTTTAATGAGCATGTAAAACATAGGTAGGTAGTTTCACAGGCTGCGGTTCAGGACCATTGACATTTCAGTGCTCCATGCTCCTATTGGCATGGAAAGGACTCTTGCATCACTCAGTGGTTCTTCAGCACTCTGGAACAAAAGAAGTCCAGGAAGCAGGAGTCTTATGCCTTCAGCCCTCAGCATTGTTCTGCCACGGTGGTATGGGGCCAACTGTGGTCTATCTTGAAAAGATGAAGGATCAGTGGGATCTGTGTTGCTTAGCAGCATCCTTTCATCTGCTTTGTAGTGAGCCACCTTAGGTGTTCTGAGGGTCAGGGGGCTTTTCTCTGCTGTTACAGGAATACAGACTTCTTGAGCTCCTTGTTGAGGTGGAGTCTGCAAGGCAGGCTGGCCACAAGGATTTGGTCGAAATTTGTAATCTTGGGGGGCCATTTTTTCTGGGCTGTCTGACTGGGATTATCACAAGGGCAAGTCTTTGAATTGCCTTCCTTAAACTGAGCTAAGGAGTGATACACAAGTGGATTCTTCAATAAGTAGATTTAATACGAATAAACAGGTGACTGACATAAAAAGGAAATACCATGTTCCTCAACTGTAGAAACAACTGTTGTGTGTATAGTTGTGAATTTCTTTTCCCTTATTGGTTTTCTCAGGGCAGTAATGTTTTAGATCTGAATTTAGGTATAGAATTTTCTTTTCTAGCTACTTGCCCTTACTTAAACTTTCCAGTTCCACCCTTAAAACAAGATTGCAGTGGTAATGCCAGATTTATTTTTCTTATCTTTGCACTTATCTCACTTTAGATTGTGTGGCAGAAGTTTTCCTTTGTTCTTAGTTAACTTCTTTTCTCATATACTATTTTCTATGTGCCACCCCCCGTAATGCCATCAACAATTTTTTCCCTCTAAATTAAAACACAAAAAAATCATATGAAATAGGCAGCAATGACAGATTAAAAATACAAGATACCTACTTGTATTTGAATTTACATAAACAATTACTTTTCAGCACAAGAATATACCTGCAAAATTTTTGAAAACTTACAGTTATAATTCATATATGAAATTTAAATTTGTCTGAGCATCCAGTATTTTATCTGGCAATCTTACACAGGTACATGTAAAAATACAATTTCATACTTCAGAAACAGTACAGAGTAAAGGTAATTGTATTTTAAGTGAAAGTATTGTGTTAGAAGAGGTTCATGAGTGGGACCTTTTTTGATCCACCTTATCTGGTAAACCCAAAACTACATTATAGGTGCTCAAATTTCTAGTGCAGAAAGATGAAAAGCCATGGATAAACTATGAGACAGTTTATGTATGAGAATCCTAAATTACCTACTTAGCTATGAGTACTGTTGGACATTGAAATCTACCATTTAGTCCCAAGATTTTGTTTTTCTCTTTGCTTTTGAGGAAGATGCTGTTCGCTGTTGAGAAGGAAATACGTAGTTTAAGCAGTAGATCTTTCTTACACATGAAACATCAGGCTGAGTCAAAGATGAATGTTAAAATTTTTGACAGTTTGTTTTTCATTTAAATTGTGCCCAGTTCTCTTGTCATTTTCCTGTTACATGAAGATACTTAATACAAACATTTGATTGACAGTTTTTAATAGTGAACTGTCTCTCCTAGACTAGATTCCTTTTGCCACCTGTATTATATGCAGAATGTAAGTCTGAAACCACATCTTCCTCAAATTACTTAAGTTTACTCCAAAGCTTAATACTGATACCGTTACATGTGTTCCACTCTTCTTTTGACAAGTTTGGGGATACATTTTGATTTGAGTCTCATGGTTATAAGAGATAAGTGATAATTTATCTCATCATTTTATTATGAGAAATTTGTATTTTTGATAGATAAAATGGCTTGACTTAAAATTTGGAGCTAACAACCTTCTGTTGCACCGTTATTCTTTTCACTACCTGTACTGGATTGGCCTTTTGTTCTACATTAAGTTTATTGGTACAGTTTAGGTGTCCAGTACAGTTACATTAATCATTGGGATCTTGTATTTTTACATAATGTATCCTGGTTTTTATTGTTTCCCCATTCCCCTATCCTCTCTTTCCCCCCTCCACCTTACCTCTTTGCAAAGACTTTGTTTTTATGTTTTTCTTTTTTCTGTGATTTTTCTTTTCCCTTCTTAACTTTCAAAAAACTCTACTGTCCCCCTTCCACTCTACTCCTTTAGAACTTTTCTTCTTTCTATTACACAATATCAGTTATACATTTTGATCCTTATTTATACTTTTATATTTTCACACCAGAGAAACTATTTGGTATTTACACGTGTGTCCTATAAGAGTATGGCCTCAATGTGTGTCCACATTTTGGAGAATGGCCTGTGTGCAGCCAAAAAGAATGCGTATTCTGATTTTGTGAGGTGAATTCTGTAGATGTATGTTTAAGCCCATTTGTTCAAAAGCTTATTTCAATGCTAGTATTTCGTTGTTGATTTTTTTTCTAGATGATCTATTTGTGGCAGTGGGGTATTGAGGTTCCCCACTATTGACTTTTGACTACAAGTGATTTGGGGATTAGGCATTTTAGGGGTAATCACACTAATGTTCCCCTCTGCTAGCTTGGAAAATGAAGAGCTGTCTTCATACCTGTGCATTGTGCTGGAAGAGGTATTTTCCTTTGGTTCAGTGCATATCTGTAGTACACCTCAGTTCTTCATGTTAGAAACAGCTGCTGCTCCTTTACAACCAACTTTTCTGAATGAAACAAATCAGCCAGTATTGACATGTGAGTTTGAAGAATTGCACTGTTAATTTTTGGACAGGACTTGTTGGAACATGTAGTTCCCTCTCTAAATTATCCAAGCAAAAGACTTGAAAATGACATTCTGTGTAACTATAGAGGAAATCCTGGGAAACTGGAAAGAGCGTTAATTCCATAAGCATTTATTAGGTACCTATAATGTGCTTTTGGGTTTACTATTATATCTATATCTGTACGTGTGTGTGTGTGTGTGTGTGTGTGTGTGTGTGTGTGTATTATATCAGTAAAGGTCCTGTTGAAGAACCTTTCCTACCAAAATACCTTCAATAGATCCCTTTCCACTTCTTAGTACTTTTAATTGCTGGCTTATTGTGTTTTAATTGTGATTTTAGACATTGCTTCCTGAATTTGTAGCTTTCTCATTTGTGTATCTATTCACTCAATAATATTGTGCATTCTCTGAGATCAGAGGCTGTAACTGTCTTGCCTCACACACTTAAGAGCCCTGTTTTGTACAGAAGAAATCTTTGTGAGATATTAGACAAGTAATTTAGTTTGCAGTATTCTTGGGGAATTAACTCAATATACAGCATCCTTTGTTGTTTACCTACATGCAGATGATTCATAATTCAGTAATGGTAAGGAGGACAACTGAGGTAAAGGGGATGACTGAATTGAACATTGAGTATCATCTCAAATTATGCTGGGAAACCAAAATGATTTTGTATTTGTTAACCAAATACATAGAGTAGATATTATCTAGGCCTTGTTTAGATTCCTAATTTTTTTGTTGTTATTGTTTGTTTTTTTGAGACAGAGTCTCACTGTGTAGTTGAGACTGACCTGGAACTCACTATGTAGCCTAGGCTGGTCTCGAACTCCAGCAGTCCTCCTGCCTCATCCTCCTGAGTGCTGGGATTACAGGCGTGCACCACCACACCCGGCTAGGTTCCTAATTTATACTCTTACCCTTTAGAATGAATTGAGGACCAGTGTCAGAGCTTCATATATTCATGGTGTGGAAATGGTGTCTTTAGAGACAATTTTAGAAAAATCTTTACCTTATTTTTATTTAAAAAGTATTTGGATTTTTGCTTTCTGTTCTGATTTTCATAAATGACTTGGGAAATGTAGCTTGAGACTTCAATAGTTAATCTACTGTGGTAACCTGATGATTTTATATTTCAAAAACTACTAATACATGGGGTAAAAGAACATATATTTCTTCATTTTAAAATTTATTTCTTTATTGAGCTCATTATCTTTTTAACATTCTAGGAAGGGCAGGGCAATATGTTCTCCTGTGTATCCTAAACATCTAGACCAGTACTTGATACATAGTTGGGATTCAGCATTGGGGTTTTTAGAGGCTATACTGAGCACTATTTTCTCTTTTAATATATTAGAAAGACATATAACCAGGGAAGCAAACAAATTTTAAAAATCATGTTGATTAAAGTTAAAGTGATTATTTAACATGGAAGTAATTAATTAAGTTAAAAATATAAGTATAGCCAGGCAGGCACCTGTAGTCCCATGTAGTCAGGAGTCTGAAGCAGGAGAATTGAAGTTCTAAACTAACATAGGCAACTTGTTGGAACCTGTCTGAAAAAATGGCTGGGAAAGTAACTCATCATTAGAACACTTGGCTAGCCAGATGCAAGTTCTGAATTCCATCACTAGTATCATGCCTCTACCTAAAAACCATACACCCCCCCACCCACATACACACATACACAGAGTATGGATCAAAGAAAAGATAAAATAATTGTGTTAAGTATTACTGTGTTAGCACTGAGAGTGATAGAAAAACACTGGATCCTTTCCCAGAGGTGCTTTTTTTTTTTTCATTTCTTATAGTCCTCCTGTGCTACATGGTGGGTTATCTTGATCAGGGTTGGCTTTATAATTTTCAGAGCCCAGGAAATGAAAACGTGAGGCTCCTTGCTCAAAAAGCAGAAAAAATTGCTATTAAAGGTACTAAAATATAAAATGTTTTCTGCTCTTAAAGATCTTGCTTAACATTACATAATGTTTTGTATTTACTATTTAATGCTTTAATGCATTTTATTAGTACATATATAAAATACTAGATTTCAGTGTATATTTTCATTCATGCATATAATATAGTTTGATAATCTTCATCCTCCTGCTATCTTCCCTTCTCTCCCTTCTCTTATTCTGTTCGTTTTTTTTCTAAGACTACTATTCCTTCTACTTTCATGTTATTTTTTTTCCTTAAATTCCATCTATTAGTAAAAAAATGTAATACTCACCTGAGTCTCATTCATTTTCCTTAACATTATGACCTCCAGTTCCATACATTTTCTTCAACGTGCTATAATTTTCTTTTTTTATGGATGAATAATTTTCCACTTTGTATGTATGTATACAGTACTATATTTTCTTTATCTGGTCATTTATTTATGGGCTGCTTTCATGTCTTGAGTGTTGTGAATTGTGACACTATATGTGTGTGTGTGTGTATATATATATATATGTATATATATAGGTATGCTGATTTCAATTATTACTAGAACTGCTGACTTTACCAAAGAGTGATATAGCAAAGTCATTTAGTATTTGTATTTTAAATTTTTTGAGGAACCACCATATTGACCTTACTAACTTACATTCCCACCAATATTATAGATGAGTTCCTTTTCCCTTGCTTCCTTGCCAGGATTATTGTTTTCAGTATTCTTGATAGCCATTCTGACTGGGTAAGATAGAATCTCATTGTAATTTTGAATTACATTTCCCACATGGCTAAGGTTGGTGGTTATTTTTCATATACTTGTTAGAAATTTGTAGTTCTCTTGAGACAAATCTATTTAATATACCTTCCCATTTATTGATTGGGCTGTTTGTTCTTTTGGTATGAAGATTTTTTGTTTTGTTTTTTTTCTTTGTACTTTGTATATTCTAGATATTAATCCTCTGTCTGAAGAGTAGCTGACCAAATATTTTCTTTTCACTTTGTAAGTTATCTCTTTACACTGTTGATTGTTTCTTTTGCTGTACAGAAGCTTTTAAATTTTGGTATAGTCCATTTGTTGATTCTTGCTATTATTTCCTGTACTGTTGGGGTCTTATTCAGGAAGTCTTCACCTGTGCCTAGGACTTCAAGTGTTTCTCCTATATTTTCTTGTAGCATTTTCAAAGTTTCAGTCTTTTACCTAGTTCTTTGATCCATTTTTTTTCAGCTTTAATTGAGTTTATTGGTACATTTTAGGGATACAGTACAGTTACATTCAATGTTGGGATCTTGTACCTCCACATGACAAGTCTTGATTCTCATTTTTTTCCCCTTACCCCTGCCCTCCCTTCACCTCCTCCTCCCCTCATACTTTATTTCCATCTTTTCATTATCTCACATTTTTTTCTTTTCCCTTATTACCCTTCCCCTACTCATCCCACCTTCCATACACCTTTAGCTCCTTTCTTCCCTTTTCGAAATGACTTTTGTATAGAGTAAGAGGTAACCATGTAGTTTCAATCTTCTACATGGGAATTATCAAGTTTTCCCAACACCATTTGTTAAAGAAGCTGTTTTGTCTTCAAAGTACATTTTTGGCCCCTTAGTCAACAATCAAATGGCTGTAGCTGTGTGGGTTTGTTTTTGTGTCCTTCGTTGGCCTACATCTCTATTTTGGTGCCAGTACCATATCTGTTTTTGTTAACTATGGCTTGTAGTATATTTTGAAATTAGATATTGTGGTGTGAAATTTTCATCGCTCATTTTGCTCAGGATTGCTCTGGCTATTCTGAGTCTGTTTTGTATTTCCCTATAAACTTCGGGATTTATTTTTTGCTCTGAAGAATGGTGTTAAAATTTAGATGGGAATTGCATTCAGTGCATTGATATGGCTATTCAAACCATATTAATTCTGTTCCAAGGACATGAGAGATCTGAACGTCTTCCAGCATTGTCTTTAGTGTTGTCTTCAGCTTCTTTCTTCAGTGCTCTATAATTTTCAATGTAGAAGTCTTTTACCTCCTTAGGTTGATTTCTAGGTACTATGCTACATTTTTCTTGACATTATTGTGAATTCAAATGTTTTCCTCATTTCTTTCACAGTTTCAGTATTAGTGTATAGAAAAGCTATTGTTTTTAAAAATATTGATTTTGTACCCTGCTGCTTTGCTGAGTGTGAATATCAGATCTCAGAGGAGTATTTAGAATCTTCCAAGTATATAGTCATGCCATCTACAAATAGGGATAATGACTTCTTTTCCAATTTATATCCCTTTTATTTTTTTCTCTTGCCTAATTATTATGGTTAAAGTTTCAAGTGCTATAATGAATAGGAGTGGTAAGGATGGACATCCTTGTCTTGCTCTGATTGTAGAGGAAATGCTTTCTGTTTTCTCCATTAGATGTGATGGTGTAATGTTTACATAAGGAAAAATTCACATTTTAAATTACTAGTATGAATACTGTCACTCTTTTTTCTAAACTTGGCAGTGCAAAATTTTAATGCAGATATAACAATATTCAGCTTATATGCAGAATCACTAAATTTATACAGTATATTGTGCTTCATATGCATACAACATATTTCACTTTTAAAACAGCAGTGGGAACATCACACAAAAGTATTGCAGATGTTTTTATTTCTCTAGTTGATATGTGCACATTCAACCAACATTCTTTACTTTCAGTTTTATATGCATAAGAAAGGACTTATGGAAAAGGAACTTGGGTTTCTCACTTTCCTTTTGTGCCCTGATTTTCAGTGTGTTTGGCTAATATTATACATTATACTTCTATAAAAGGACATGGTAGAATTTCTTGGTCATTTGTATTTCTTGGAATACCAATTGTCTCATTTCTACCTTCAAAAACAAGTTATGGTTCAGAAAGAAAAATACAATCTCCATTGGCTGTCCATGTTTCCTTTTAGTTCATCATAGAACACACTATCTTAGCACTTTGTTTCTTACAGAATTTCCATATAAGGAGTACTTGACAGTTATTCTAGATTGGTTGGGCATCATAAATACTATTTTCAAGGAATGTCTCAAGCACTTATTATGTATATTCCTCTATTCATGCATATTCCAACTTCACTTCCACAACAGAGTTTAAAAATAGAATTATAGAACAACAGCCTTTCTGAATGCTGAGCCCTGGACAATTGTGCAGGTCACACACTATGAAGCTGGCCCAGAACGTGATTAGAAAGCAGAGCAGAGACATACACTAGGCCTGATACCCTTTCCTGGTTTTCACATCAAGAAAAAGGCTGGATATTCTTTTACTTTGATTGTTTGAAACTCTGTCTTCAAAAGAATAAAGTGGTATAACATCGATCCATTGTGGCTTTTCATCCTTTACTGTAATTTGCTTAAATGTTTTCTTTTACCTCCTTCTCTTCTTTTCATGTCGTCCTTAATAGGTCAGTGTCAGTATTACATCTGAATATGAATCTGAACTCTATTTTAATGAGCTGGAATTAAAACATAATGTTTCTATGTTTAGTCTTTTAAACATTTGGAATACTATCTGTAGTATCTAAAATAGCATTTTAAAGTAGTCTTTCAAAATTTTAACCTTTTTTCTCAGTTTTTACAAATAATTTTTTATGATTTTATCTTCTAAGAAAATATGTGCTCTGTTTGTCTTACAGGGTTGCAGATTAATATCCTGTGTCCACTGTAGTCTTCATAGTAGTGGGTGGAAAATAGAACTTGTAGAAAGTGCAGTTAAAACTGCTGTTCACTCAGTAAGAAACCTTCTTTGTCTGCTAAGATGAGGACCATGAAGTTAGTTGACTTTCATATTCAGAGTGGCATAAAATCTGTATTCTAAAGAGATTCTTTTTACTAATCAAGAGCATCACCTGTTAATACTTTGAGGAGAAAGAATAAATGTTCCAAGATCTATAAGTTCAGAGTTGTAGCTTGACAGAGTGCAATGCTTAACAGATCTATCTTCTTCTGAAATCAGGCAGACTTCAGATGGGTAGCATGATTCTGTGGCATAGAAGCTGGAGAATTTAGTCACTTTTAGCTGTTGTTCACAATCCTCATGGCACAGGGCAGGAACTTTTTGATGATTACTCTTAGAGATCAAAATTTAGTTGCTGCTGAGTGGGCTTCAGATTTGTTTTCTCTTTTTTTAAAAAAAACAATTTTCAGGAAATTCAGTCACCAGAGTTGAGTAGTACTCTCTTAATATCTCCAAACCTCAGTTTCTTCATCTCTGAAAGCAAGACATAGTATGATGAAAGCTGCGGCAGTGAGATCTAAGCAAATATAGCACCTAAACAGCAGAAAATACTATATCTATGTGAGCTGCTCTTATGGCCAGCTTACTGTTTCTTTGCTGAGGTTAAAAGCTAGATAGACATGCTTTTCTTAAGCTTAAAACCTGTGTTAACTTGTTACAAACACTGCAGTGAATAGAAATGCTCTCTACACTAAGGGAATGACTTGGGTTCCATTAGAATACTGTGTATAGCTTCTTATCTCCCAGGGAAAGTGTATCAGAGAATGGCTGGTATTATATCTGCATATGTACCAGATTGACCTTTGAACAGATACTTATTTTGAGGAAGGAGTTAATTTATTCATTCACATAATGTAAATTGGTGTTAATACCTCATTATCCCTTTGGCTAGCTGATGAGGATGTGATAACTATCAACTAAAGGGGCCCATAGATAGTGAGATGGAAAAGTACATGGAAATTGCAATGCAGATTTACAAGTGTTGTGTTAAGGATGATGGTCATCTTAAAGGTAAGTAGGAAATGGCCAAGCTGAGAGGGTTGGGTGGGCTAAGGAGAAAGATTATTCCTGGCAGAGGAAGTTGTAGTTTAAAAAGACTTTGGGGCACCTGGGATGATTGGTAAATGTATGGTAGTTCAGGATATCTCAAGCATAAGTATATAGTAGAGAAGGAGTACGGGAGATAGTGACAAAAAATGAGGGCAGAACTGCCTGTAGGCCCTCCATCATGGAACATCTCGTGGATCAAGGCCAAGGAGATTGGAATTGGTCAGTGGTTAGCTACTGAAGGTTTTAGTTAAGGGAGTACATGGTTACACTTTAGGAACATCACCAGTTCTTTTTCTTAAAATTAAAATTACTGGTCCATTTTAGATACACATAATGAAAGCACTCATCTAGGGAATTTGTACCTGTATATAATATATCTTGATTCTTTTTATTCTCCTAATTCTCTTCTCTCCCTTCAGTCCTCTTCTCCTTCTTATTTACTGTTTCTATATTTTTACTTCTATTGTTCATTTCTTTTTCTTTTTTTCCCTTCTTTTCCTCCCTCTCCCTTCCCTTGTTCCTCTTCCTGTTTGAAGATTCCTTCCTATGTGAACATCACCAATTCTACAGTAGAGTGCAAAACCAGAAACAGGGACACTGGACATAGTGTTGTTAATAGTGGATGTGGAGGCCTAAAGTAAGGTAGTAGTTTTGGAGTCACAGAGAGATAGACAGATGTTAGGGGGGTTAAGAAATTGGAATTGATGAGACTGAGCCTCAGGCTTACATCCATTTCATGTTAGATATCTAGGATTTCTATTTCTCACCTGACAAAAATGCTCCTTAAAAAACTTCAGTGGCTCTTTACGGATTACAATCTACACCAGTAATAACCTTGTCCCTCAGTCTACCCACCCCTCTCAGAATTTTTGTACTTTTTAGCTTTTGCTAGATTCCTTTGTGGATTCATTGATCATGTTTTACTTATTTTTTCCTCCCTCTCCACCATTTTTTTCTAATGAGCCTTTTGCTCTCCCTATTCTATCTTAATTATTGTACTTCACTGTTTAGTTATTTGGTAGGATATGAAGTAAACATATATTTGCAAGTTCAGTTTAGTCTTTCTGAAACACTAGCGCTAATCTTGTTACTCAATCTAAGGCATCCACTGTGTATAATAAATTACCTCCTTTATTTTTTAATCTAAAGTGTAGAGTTTGGTATTTTTTTTTGGAAAATTAAAGAAATAATCCAGTAAGTTTTTGTTTTGTGGTTCATAAGAGAAGTTGTATCTAGATCCTATTCTAGATAGATTATAAACTTAGTGCTAAGATTTCTGACATTAATATAACTATTATTATTAAATTGACCATGATCTTCCCTATCAGAGTATCAACATAATACCTAAGAACTAAATGATTTTATTGTAACAAGCCCATGCCTTGGTTTTAGTTTTTGTATGAAAATGGCTTATAGGTCTCTTTGTGAAACAAATATATTGATAAATGTCCTATACAGAATTGGTGGTCCAGTTGAACCTTACAGAGAGAACATCATTTTCCATCAGTGGAACTGCATGTGCAAGGTGGGGTAGTACATTGCAATTCTTTTTCTTCTCATAGTCATGTCTAAGAGTACATTTATAAACACTCACAACTAGTTCATATTCATTGATAATTTCTGATTTCAGACTCCTTTCATGGATACATGTGCAGGTCTGGCCCTTGTCTTTTGGATAAAGTTAAGAATTTATTTGATTAGCATAAATTAACAAAAACAGTTATGATCTATAAAGTATTAGATTTTAATTTCTAAGGGTATATGTTCAGTGTTTGTACAACAAATTTCTGTTGAGTAGCTGCGAAAGACTGGAAGTGGTCCTATGGGAGATTTGATAAGAGTATTGCCTTCTTTCTCCTGAGGAGTTCATATCCTTGGAGTAGCATTGATGATAACTACATAAACCACCTAATTGGCCTACAATTGAATACAACTTATACAGCGGGAAGTAGAATAAAGATTTAGTCCTTCTTCCAGTCAGCGTTGAGCTGGTAGCCATGGAGCTATGGCAACTCTGAGCTTCACAAATGAAATTCCGAGTCATACAGACCTATGTGAGTAGAGTTGCAATAATAGGACAGACTTGGATTTCTTTATCTACTGCGAAAATCATGTGTTGGTCGAACAAGTAGTATCACATGTTCCTTTGCTTTTCTGTTTCACTACAGTATCCTATACATATAGGCAAATCCCTGAAGTTCTAGTAAAAGAAATCACACAACACTTGGCATGTTTGACAGTTGTTCACTAATTAGCTTGGGACTTGTTACCTATAGGTCTAGAACTCTGAAATTTTAATTATGTCAGTAATATAAAAAATTATCATCTGACAGTTGTTCTAAATGTATATTTTTTGCAGCTTAGTGATTTATTTGCCAAATATTGGGATTTGGTTTCACAATGCCTACTTTTGTACCTCTTAAATATGTAGGCTATGAGTTTTTAATTTCTGGTTGCTATATCACCACATCACTTAGTGACACTTTTGAGTGGTAGGAGCCTTGGGTGTTTAAAGAAGTATGAGAAAAGTTTTCTGTCACCAGGGTATTTGCTTTCTTTTGTAGTTTGAAACAAAAGTCTCCACTCTGTTTTGATTGTATGTCCCTACTGGCAAGATCATTTAGAGTAAGTGCCTCTACTATACATATTTTAATATGTTAAAGTTTTATGTATATACTGCTGTGCTAATGTATAGATCATAATACAGACATATTATTAGAAATTGTTGAATGAGGTGACAAATACATCAAAATATACATTTTAAAGCTGTTTTATTTCTCAGTGAACTGTCTTTATTGATCACTGGTGTAGACAGAAAATACTAAGTGTGTTTGGGAGGGAAGAATCATCCCTAGGGGATGGGGAGAAGGAATTATATTTGAGACATAACCAGAAGTCATACACGGCTTGGAGGACAGAATTAGTGCCATCAGTTTGGTGCCAGCAGTGGAGAGCCATGGAGTGCTGTACAGGAAATCACAAGACAGAAGAATGCTCTGTAGAGGTTCTGGGTGTTGGGGTGGGGTGTTTCCAGGTGGAAAGAATGTGAAGAGACAGTTTAGGATCCTGTTCCTACAGTGAATCTCTGAGGTGGCAAAGGCAAAGAGGAGGGTGATGGGGAGGTAGAGTGAGGAACTAAGTGAATATCTAAACATTTCCCATATGACCAGAAGCTTTCTTTTAATGGTCCGAACTGCTGAAGAGGAAACGAGTCTTGAAGCCTGCTGAAGAATAGTGGTATGTAGTAGAAGAAACTTTAAGGAAGGGAGAGAAGTAGGGAGAGAGCTTGCTACATTCTCAAACTTAATGTCCAGTTCCACTGAAGATTTTTTATGAAGACAGCATAGTTTAGGAAGTGGTGTATTTACTTTACTACTTTGTTTACTCTTTTTTGAAAAACTAAAAGGAATCAGTGCTCACATCTAGGATCGAAGCTAATCTTTGAGTAGATAGAAAATATCTTCCCTGTCACTTACTTTCAAATTGGGACTTCTTTTCTTTCACTGTCCTGCAGCAGGAGTTAATTGTAGTTATTGCCTAGGCTGTCAAGGTGAAAGGGATGGATTATGGGGCTTTCAGAGGTCAATCTGGCATAACAAGCAGAGAATAAACCACATGGCTGTCCCTGAGGCAGAATTTCTTCCCTTGGACAGTATAGAGCTTTTAATTGAATCCAAATCACATCTCTCATCCTATGAATGCTGTAGAGCAGTACATTTTTAACTAGGACATCAATTATGTATTATCCACGATACTAATTTACCCGAGTATGTGTGTCTCCATGCTGGCTTTTTATCCCTGCATAGCCAATGATGTAATGCCATTGTATTCCTGTACTCAAACAGTAGCTCTTAAGGTTTTCTAGTACTGTGTTTCCTTGATGCTATTATTTCAAAAATATGATCTAAAATATTTACTCAGAGATATAATGTGTTGTTTTTGAAAAGAGGGGAAAGCAGTAGGCATTTCTTTGGCTGCGACTACTTCTCCCCCAAGGGCCCTGTGGATATCCACTCCGAGAGAGCTGTTTACTCTGCATTGTGCTTGGAAGTGAAGGCTGGGACTTGTCCTGTTGTGCTTTGATGCTGCTGCTCAGTCTACTCTTTGCTACTGTGTGTTTCAGGATACATTTCTGGAAGTTTTAGCTGTAGATATTTGAGATTTTAAATGTTTGCCTCCAGAAAATGTAGGCCACGTCTGCTGTTTGTTCCTCCTTTTGCCTGTGTAGTCATATTCTGCATCTTCCTAGGAGTACCAATCATAGTGATGGCCCAGGTGGACTGAACATTTCTTGGGTCTGCTACTTTTCTAAGCAATTTATATTTACTTATGAAAGACAAAACAATCCTGCCAGGTAAATTCTATGATCATCATATTTGGGAAAGGTTGAATAACTTGCTTAAGGAGAATAACATGTGCTTTTGAGTAAGACACTTCGGGCACCTGCCCTGCCACTGTGAAGCATAGCCCTTAGTCTCTTCCTCTGAAAATAGATTTTTAATACTCCCTGCCTCCAGGATTGTACTGAAAGTGTGATTCTGGCATGTTGTAAGCTTGAGAGCCTTAGCAACCCATCTCCATGACCCCCCATATCTTCTTCATAATCTTCTATTCAGAGCATCATATGAGGTACTTTGAAAGTCATGACTGAGGCAATCTCAAAGGATAGTTTGTTTCAGTTGTCAAAGAATTTTGCAGTATGCCTGTCTTTCTGTGCAAGGATTATAATAGAAGAAAAGAAGAGAAATGGTGAGGCTTTTTCTAAGATAGAAATTAGGTACAACATTTTCAAACATAATTTTTTGTCCTCTCTCCATCCTGCTGCCAGGAGTGAAGGGGAGGGGGAGATAGACTGAAGGAGAGGGTGATAAGAATGGTGGTATAAGAAAAAAATAGCCACCAAATGTGTGTACAGAAAGCACTCTAGCATTTAATTAAAGCCTGAAGCCCTTTATCAGCCAGAAACTCCTTATGGTGAGAAGCAGAGAGCCTTGTCACTGTTTCTAGAATTATTTGTATAATTCAGCAGATGTTTCCCTCAGACGCTTAGCACACAGGGTTGGGTTATAAAGACATACAAGTAGAATCACCAAGGTTCAGACACTTGTGTTCACTATTCAGCTGAGAGCCACTTAGGCTGTTCTTGTACAAATGCATTAGATTATGGTTAAGCAGCTTATGGACATAAAAACACATTAGGACTTTACAGCACTCTATAAATTATAGTTTTTTCAGCATTCACAGCCACAATGCTAGGTAATTACATTCATTAATCTACTACTAAGAGCACATAAAGTTGCCTCCCAACCAGTACTGTATGTGTCAGTGCTCAGCTGAGAAGGAGGCCTTTTTCCTCCTCCATTTTTCTATCTCCCCTGTTCCATTAGCCTTGTGCAGGAAAGTTTTGAATGTTAAATTGAGGAATTCTCCGCAAGTCTAACAAACCCATTTTTTAAAGGTTAGGCTTTAAAACAAAAAGCTAAAGGTTGGGCTGGAGATTTAGCTCAGTGGTTCTGCTCTCTGCCTCACAAGCACATAAGGTCCTGAGTTGGATCCCTGGTATAAAAAGCTGAAGGCATCCTTGTAGGTAATATATTGAACTGTCCCTGGTAACTATGTTGTATTAATTTTCTTTTTTGAAACACACAGATGCTTCCTTTGGAAAGCCAGCAGAGGGGAAGCAGTTGAAGAAATCATGATATTTAGGTCTTCTTTTTGCCTGTCTCTGGGGATAGATAACATGATGATCTTTTTAATTTTGGATCCATTAAGAGTACAAGTTGTTGCTCCATTCTCATGACAATCCCTCCTGAAATTTTCAATCTTTTATTCCATGTGGTGATAAGAAGTGCCTTTCTGCCTCTGCTCTTTCCTTCTACTTTTCCTTGGAGCTTTCTTTTGTTTGCGTCTCTCATAAATTACAGAGGGAGATTTAAGAAGAAATGCTGGAAGTTTAAATAGTGTTATTAGTCTAAAAAGAAAATAGTACTTTCTTTGCATTATTTTAAGCTATAAAGACCAAGTATTTTCATAGCTTTAAAAACAAATCAGCTGAATAGAAGAAGTTTGGGTCCTGGGCAATGCTGAGACCACACCCCAGGCTCTTCATTCATTTCTGCTCACCTGTTAAGAGAGCTGAGCTCCAGAGCCATGTGGATGTGCTTTGAACGCTGGCACTATTTGCGTGACTTTGGGAAAGTTAATACTTAAAATGATAATTAAGTTTGATTGAATTCTTTGTATATTATGGGCATTATATTAACTAATTTAATCCTAATAGCCACTTCATAAATTTATTAGCCCTTATTTTACATATGAGGAAACTAAAATTTCACAGGATATTCTGGTAATTAAGAGGTATTTTAAATGTAATGTGCAGTATGTTGCTTGGCACATTCAGAGACACTCAGTTAAATTGGTTTTGTGTGTGTGTGTGTGTGTGTGTGCGTGTAGAGAGAGAGAGAGAGAGAGAGAGAGAGAGAGAGAGAGATAGCGAGAGATCCCACCATTATTCTTCCAATGCCAAGTATAACCTTTTGTAATGACTAACAATTTGCCTTTTTAATGACTGAGAACATGACTGAGAACATGATTATATTAGAGAAATTCCTCATTTATCTGTCATTTATTTACTGTCTATTTTATGGCAAGAAATGTCCCAGGCTCTTTCATCTTTCCAAAGATTTCGATAAAGGCACAACTGTGTTCCACTGTTCCAGGTGAAGATATATTGTAGGAGGGCTTGGAGCTTTGCTCAAGGTCAGAAAGCCACAAAATGGCAATGACAGTCCTTGGCCCCAGATATAGCTGCCAAAGTACCTGCTTATCGCAGGACTCAATTGAGCAAAGACAGAAGAAGAAATGCAACATGAACAAAGTATGGGTGGCTTCATTAGTCAGCTTTCTTTGAATGAAGTATCTGCGGAGGGCAATAATCTGGGAACTGATAGGATCTCTACCAATGAAGGAATCTGAAGGTAAGAAGCTTTGGCTTTTGTGTACCTAAAGGGAGCCTCAAAGGGCAAGGCAGAGTTCTGGACCTTTTAGGGTGGGTTGCAGAGTTCTTCTCTTTAGCAGGCAGGATGACACTCTTACTCCCTGAGGAACTGGGAAATATTTGGGACTGTCCATAGCATGCAATGGTGTTGTAAGGTTGGATGACTGCTGAGAGGAAAAGTGGTTACTCTGGTGAATATCAGTATGCTAACAAGGCAGTGATAAAATTGCAGGGCTGTATCAGCTTCAGCATCTTGTTTTCATTCTAACTCTTCCCCCTCTGGACAACTTAGCTGTCACATTGGATTACTATTGAAATCATCAGAGCCTCCTGGTCATAAGAGCAGAGTATGGCAGGGTCTGTGTTATCTGTGGGATAAAGTGTACTAATAACAAGATAGAAACTGGACATAGGAAAGAAAGTCTCCCTTAAACGTGATGCCAAGGGCTCAACTGATTTCTTGAGCAACCTATATGCTCAAGTACTTTCCCTCCCAGCCTCACACAGCAGGTTTGATCTGTATCATTTTGCATCCTGCAGAACTTTTCTTGCTCAAAGTGGTACTGATGTCAGCTTTAACAGCCAGCGTGTGTATCAACTCACCTATGATTACGTGTGTATATGTTGCCAGTTTGTTTAGTGAATGGTTACCTTTCATAAGCAGTGATGGGGATTTCTCCTTTATGAGTATAATTTGCTGAGCTTGTAGTGGCATCATTAAATCCTCATGGAATGGGGAAGGGTTGATTTCCCTACCTCCAGATGAGGTCTTCCAGACCTTTCTCCTCATAGAATTAAGGGCCAGTGTCATAGCACATGTTTTTGTGTGTGAAAACAGAAGGAAATTGTTAAAAGTATATACTCTGTGGACACATTTTATAAAATATATGCCAGTAATGAGCTATAAAACATGTGTTAGGGATGCACAAATTTGGGTATAGAGTTAATAATTCAAAACTCTGCTAAAGGGCCAGGGATTTAGCTCAGTGGCACAGTGCCTGCCTTGCGAGTACAAAGTCCAGAGTTCAATCCCTGGTACAGAAAACAAAACAAAACAAAAATTTCTGCTGAGTTCATGGTGGATAGCTCTTAAAGATAAAGTAAAGTGTCACACCTCTTAACAGTGGAAGAACATTTCCAGAAGGGATTCTCAGTGCTTTCAGCAAATCCTTTAGACTTATGTTTTCATATAGCAGTTATTTCCTCAAATTAGACATCCCTATTACCTAATGGGTAAACACAGAAAGCATAGATTATGAGTTAAAAGTATTGACAGCATTTCAAGTGCTATCAGAGAACATTTAATTCCATCTAATTTTGTGATAAATCTTGTGTTTAATCCTCTGGTTACTCTGTAATCATGTCTCTATTGATCTTTCTGAATGACTGCCTTCAGTTTAATAAACTTTACCATTAACTCAGATCTTCTGAAGGGAGAGATTGATTCCATTATCAAACCTAATAGAACCAATAAGTACCTAAACATTACTAAATCTATCTATAGGAAGCTTTTATAGAGAGCCAAAGCTATGGCTTGTTAAAAAATTGGGTACAATTACAGACATTGTTGCATATCCAAATTTCTTTGGTGTTAGCATCTGATTTCTTTATGCAAACTGGCACTGTCATTCATCTCTCAATTCAGTATAGTAGCCAAAGGAAAGGACAGTTTCTTTTTGTTTCTTCATCACGATTTTAGATTATAATGTATTTTCATTGGAGATTGAGATTGAGTTGATTTGGTCTGTGTCTCAGGTCAGTGTATACATCTTAAGTATTTTCTGTGTCTGAAATCCTGCAGGATAGTTCAATTTCAGTTTTATTTTTACCCATATGATGTTGAAGGAAGAAAATACTGTCTAGATAAGGCCTGAAATAGATAACTGAAATATGGAGGGAGAGGGGAGAAGGAAGGGCAAGTACAGCGTCAGGGTCTGGAGCCCTGTGAATAAGCTCTAGGATTTGGAAAATGTTCAGTGAAATCTTTGTATGTCTCCTTTAGTGCTATGATAGGGCATTTACAATATGTGCTATGCAAAACTTTCAGCTTTTTCATTTGTAGGCATTTACAGGTTCTAGCATTATACATTAATACTTATTTAAGTCACATCTGCAGAATATATGGAATTCTAGAAATGGTCTGAGTCTTCAGTAAATCCATATCTATTTCTCAAATCAAAGCATAGTTAGGACAAAAGAATGCAAAGGGTACGCGTATATACAAGATATCACATGGAGATGTTTAAAGAGGTGTAAAATATCTGGAAGAAGGCTTGCTGAATTTATGAACTACAAGCTACTTTCTTTGATTGTTTTCTGTATGGTAAATACTTTCCCCAAATAATAACATAAAAGAACTTGAAGGAACCTAAGAGATCATCTGATGAAGGACCCTAAATGTATAAATACAGAGATAGATTGCTCTCTGCCTTTTAGAAGTCAATTAAAATTAGGATCAGAATGTATATAATGCTTGCTCATGGAGTAGGAGGAGATATACTTCCAGATGTTCCTGTTGCTTCTCTGGATTACTCTGCCCTGCAGTTCTGCAAAGTTGGAGAAAGTTACAGAACACTACTTACCTAGTAATTATTTCAAAGTTGTCCACAAACCTAACAGAACCATTTGAAAAATTTGAGCCATAAAGGGACTGTTTCCTATCCGTACATCTTGTTTACTTATACTACATATTATATGTAAAACTATATTTATACTCAGAACCTGTGTAGCCCAGATTTTGTTGGTGTTGCTTTTTCCTGTCTCAGAATAGTCTTAAACATCAAATTACCTTGCAAATTTTCTTTTGTCTGCTGAGTGGACTGAATGAAACCCCACCTCCCTGTGTGTAGGAGAGAGAGTGGGAGAAAAATGGATTCATATACAAAGACAGACAAACACTTGTTTTCTTAAGTGGGCTTTTTGGTAAGTGGTTCCCATTTCTCAGCCATCACCTCTGTTTCTAGGACAGCACAACCAAACTGACTAAAGTCAAGTGTCATGATGTTTGCTGTTGCTTATAAATACAAATTTGCATAGCCCTAGAAGGAGCTATTGGTGGTCTTATAAGGAACTTATTCTGTTTCTTCTTGGAAAGACTGACGGAAACAGCAAGGACCAGCACTAGAGGAGCATGACAGAAAGGAATGGAATTATTTTC
This sequence comes from Fukomys damarensis, assembly GCF_012274545.1. Taxonomy (NCBI): domain Eukaryota; kingdom Metazoa; phylum Chordata; class Mammalia; order Rodentia; family Bathyergidae; genus Fukomys; species Fukomys damarensis. Next base: position 21,331,840 of record NW_022900929.1, read on the forward strand.
CATGATCGAAAATCCCAATTTTTGCCTTCAACTGTGGTTAATTTCTGCTGCATCTTTAAAAAAATAACTAAAGATCAGGTAACTATTTTAGGTTGGATCCCTGATGTATATATCATCTTCTCTATTCTTTTCTCATAATTATAATGGAAACTGAAAGAAAACTGAAGAAATGAAAACTAGAATTTCTCTCTCAGTGACTCTTCCAAGACAGGGAAGTAACCATTCAGTACACATCATTTACAGTAACTAACATTATCATTCCTGAGTACTTCTACAGACATTGGTTATTTAAAATGAAAGTGTGATAGTATGTGGGTACCTGGGAAAGAGAAGTTAGGTAAAAAAAGAAAAAAATGTGTGCTGTGTTACTAATCTGATCAAATATGAGGATGTGAGGAAATATTTACTGGTTAATCAAGGTCCTTGTCTAGAATATCAGGAAAATAGCATTGGCCACTCCTGATTTTTTTAATAAAAAATTCCACTTCTCTAATTCATTCTTTCAATAACAGGCTTATATTATGTACCTTGTACTCTGTTGTCTACTAGGAAATCTGAAAAATGAGAAGTTGTAGTCACTGTCCTTATTATGGGGGCAATTCCGAGAACTACCAAAAGACCCAACTATTATTTTTGCCATAATATTATAATTACATTGACACTTTTCCCATCTTTTATGTGAAATGCCTAGTCAAGAAGTGAATAATGGCTGTTCCACTTTACACCCCTGTCAACAGAGTACCGAGAGTTCCCTTTGCTCCTCACACTTATCAGCACTTACATCTTTTTGATGGGAGCCTGCACGTGTTAGGATGAGTAGTATCTCATTGTGTGTTTTGATTTGTATGTTCACAATGATTGGTGAAATCGAACACCTTGTTGCATTTCTGTTAGCCATTTGTATGCCTTTTTTGGAAAAAAGTCCACTCAGATCCTTTAAAAATCACATTTATAAATAGAAAAAATACGGGCTAATTTAAAAAGAGTATCATTAAAGTTATACTTTCAAATTTGTGTGTAATCTTAGTGGACTAGAGTGAGTTAAAAAAAATACTGACCTGAATGCTTTACCTTCCTGTCTTTAGTTAGCATAACCCTCAGAGAGGCCTGAGAGTTAGGTGGCACATCCTTTCTTTTCTGGCATCCATTAAACTCTCTTCTGGTGTGTGGTTCCATTTGCCCTTTTGGACCTGCCCTTTGTGTACATTATTGGCCTTAAGCCCTCAGTGATGAGATTTTCTGCCTTAGTCATACTGTGCTTAGCTTTCAGAATGTTGTTTGTATTAGAGGAGTTAATTTTTTTTAAGGTTTCTTTTTTGTCATGCTGTATTTCTCAGATTATCTGGAGGGACTGTAATCCAATTTTAGGAATGCTTCAGGGCTGAGAGCCTAAACTGTTTTAAGCAATAGCATCTGGTTGTCAGGGACTCAACCACTTTGAGCATGTTAAGGTCTAACAGCAGCCAACTCTCAATTATCTATAGGCATGAGAGACTACTGGGATGTTTTCAATTCATAGAGTATGCAAAAGTCTCATTTAAACTGATAGTTGTGTTCGCATCCTATAGCTGAGTTTAGGAGAGCTTCTCAGTACTGGTGTGGTGTTTTTTTTTTTTTTCCTTCTGTCCTGATAATGGCACTAAACTTTTCACAAGTGTATTATATACTGATATGTATATAATTAGTGTGTGTGTATATGTGTGTGTGTGTGTGTGTGTGTATCTATCTATCTATATATATATCTGTACTTTCTTTATTTTTTACCCTTTTGTCCTGTTTGGATTTCCCTGTGTATCATTATGTATCACATATATTTTAATAAAACCCTCATTGTTTTTACATTTAGGAGCACTAACAGTGTATTAATATTTTCATTGTTTGCTATTTGATCAGTGCACTCATAGAGAAAGATATTGGGCCAAATAGTAATCAGGCTACTGAAAAGAAGAATAACAAAACTTTACAAAGGACTACTTAAGAGAATTGACTGTTTAGACATAAAAAAGAGCATGATGTGAACTCCACCTTGTTACTAATGATGAAGTGAATGCTGAGCCTTTTGCATTCTGATGGAGACATTTGTGTTCATGGCTAAGTTGTCTTCAGGTGAAGTTTCATGGCCACATTTGTCCTGAAGCTAATCTTTCCAGCATGTAGCCATTTGTTTAAGGAATCTGAACTATGTGTTCCTTTTAGTGGACATTGAATGTAATAGGTTATTAGTAATGATGATATGCCAGTTGAGCATGATGACAAAGTTACCATTATTTAAAAACAGTTTTTTGGGGGCCGGGGATTTAGCTCAGTGGTTCAGTGGCCTGCCTTGCAGGTGCAAGGACCTGAGTTTGATCCCTGGTACCAAAAAAAAAAAATAAATAAATAAAAACAGTTTTTTTTTGGGCCAGGGATTTAGCTCAGTAGTTCCGCTGCCTGCTTCACAAGCACAAGGACCGGAGTTCGATCCCTGGTACCAACATTAAATAAATAAATAAATAAATAAATAAATAAATAAATAAAAAAAAACAGCTTTTTGACATAGAATTGACATACTAGTCATCCACATGAATTCAGAGTGTACATTTTGGTAAGTTTTGATCTGTGTATAAACCTTTGACTTAATTGAGACTATGAACATGTCCACTGTCCCCAACATTTCCTTTGTCCCTATATAATACCTTTTCCCCATCCCTCTCAATGACTGATCTTCTTCCTGTCACTATTGATTAGTGTACATTTCCAATAGTCTTACAGAATGTATTCCTTTTTGTCACTTTTACTTGGTGTAATTATTTTGAAATTTGCTTCCATTGCAGAATGTATCACTAGGTTATTCCTTTTTATTACTCTGTGGGATTCACTGAATGAATATATACCAGTTTATTAATCATTTTACCTGTTGGGGTACATTTGGCCTTCCAGGGTTAGACTCATTACAAATCTGATAATGAGGATTCATGTGCAAATGTTTATTTGGACATGTGTTTTTATTTCTCCATACAGCCAGAGAATAAAATGGTTGGATCATTGACTGGTATATTTGAAGAAAAAAAAAAACTTGTGGTATGTAGTACTGTGGATTGAATATTTGCTTGGCAAATGCTCTAGTACTGAGCAACATCACCATTCCTTTTCAGTTTATTTGAAGCAGGGTCTTGCTATGTTGTCTAGGTTGGTCTTAAACTTGTGGTCTCCTATCTTACACTTCCAAGTAGTTGAGGGTATGATGTGCACCACAGCATCTGGCTACTTTGAATTTTTTTTTTTTTTTTTTTCTGTGCTGGGGATTGAGTACAGGGCTCTTGTGCTAAGCCACATCCCAGGCCTACACATGCATCATCAGGCCCAGCTTTCTTTGAACTTTTACAGAAGCTATTTACTGTTTTATAAGGTGATTGTAGTATTTTACATTCTCACTCAGAGTTCCTTCATACTTGGCCATACATGATATGATCATTCTTTTTCCTTTTGGCCATTTTGATATATGCATCTCATTGTGGCTTACAGTTATACTTCTGTAGTGACTACTGATGTCACTCACTTTTCAATGTTTCCAGTGACATCTAGATATTTGATTTAGTGAAGTATCTATTAAAAATCTTTTGCTAACTTTAAAAATTGAGTTTTGAGAATTTTGAATATATCCTGTATACCAACTTTTGTCAGAAAAACACCGTGTAAAATTTTTTTTTCTGGAATATGTATGGCTTGCTTTTATTTTTGTTTCTTTTGAAGAGAAGCATTAGTTTTTGATGAAGGATAATTTGTTATTTCTTTTATGGAGTGTGTTTTGGGTATCATATTTAAGAAATCTTTCCCTAACCCAAGGTTACAAGATTTTTCTCCTTGAAGTTTTATAGTTTTGGGTTTTACATTTCAGTCATATTATATTTGGTGTTAATTTTTCTGTTTAGATTGAAGTATGGATTAAAATGAACTTATTTTGCATATGGTTACTTGTTCCATCACCATTTATTAGAATGGCTGTTGCTTCACTGAAGTGCGTTTGCTTCAAATCAATAGTTAGCCTATGTGTGGGTCTGTTTTTGGACATTGTTCTGTCCCACTGAGCTGTGTTTCTATCTTTATGCCAATGCAGGGATGCAGTTTTCATTTGGTGTGAAAGATGGCAGCAGAAAGCATCCTGTTTACTTCTAACCTAACCCATTTAACTATAGAGTTCATTGATTTGTCTACTGTCCTGATTGAGCTGCCTCAGTTTGGAAATCCATTAAGATATTTATATCAAAGGCCAAAGTGTATGGCATATAGTAGGTATATTGATTTTTAAAAGATGTGAATATTTGAGATTAATTTTTCAGTACCATACTGAACATTTTATAAATTCCTTTATAAATTCCTGTACATAGTCTCCTCTACATATCAATAAGCTTAGGTCTTAGAAGTCTGTTCTTAAGTCAGTTTGCTCAGAAGTCCAAAGTGGGGTACCAGTGTAGAGTTGAGTTGTAACAAAACTGTGTATTTTCTAAGTTTTCACTTATTATCATAGTATACAGTTAACACTTTCTTTGCACTGAGGCATTGTGTAATCAGTGTTTGTAGAAACTATAAAAAATCAGATACAAATACTGTGCAATAGAGCAACAAAGGACTTGAGAGGCTAAAATGACAGCATACAATCATTACTGTCATTTGATGTTGTCAGGCACAGCACTTTTTCTTTTTTTTCCTGGCTTTTTATTTTCTTTGTAAGTCCTTAAGATCAGATAACTAATAGGTGATGTTCTGTTTAAACTCTATCACTCTCACACACACACAGACACACACACACACACACACACAGAGGCACATGAAGACACATGCAGACACAGCACAGATGCTTTGTAAGTTTGTAAGTGATGGCTTTTCTCAGATTAGTTTGGAAAAATCAGATGGAGACTTTTTCTAAAACTCATTTCATGCATGGCAGGCAAATTGTGTCCTCATTTTCTATTGTCTCTGTCTTTATCTGTAATCAGCAAATGGATCCCTGCAGCCCACACAGTGTTTCATCTGCAATTTGTTGCTCTCCCTTTAGTTTGCACAACACTGAGCCATCTCATTTTGAATTTCAAGAGTCTGGAGGCAGCCTTTGGTGGAAGATTGTAATTTAAGAGAAGGGAAAATCAAGAGCAAGATCACCTGTTTGGAAGATGGTGGTGTTAAGGGAATCGCTTTGGTGTGTTAGTCTTTGATTCTTCTCAGTGACTGCTGCTGTGACCCTGCCCTCTATCATTGGTGACCTAAAAATTACAAACTTCACCTCTTCAGGAAACTTATTCCTATCTCTTGTGCATGTACACTTACCGCTCTATTGCTATCAAATATATTTAAATGTTTTTTTTTTTTTTTTACCATTCAGGTAGCCTTCAATTGGTGGCTGATTGGCTTTCTTTCCTGCTTCTTTGATTTTCAAATAAATGTCATCATGAAGTTTTTCTAGATGTTTTTCTTACCCTTCTTACCTTTCAAGCCTTTTGCTCCCAGTGCTTGTATAGTAAGGCAGGTTTTCATCTCCACCCACTTAGGGTCTCTGGGTAGGGAGGAGAATTAAATACAATAAGAACAGAAAAACGTACCTTTTTTACATATCTAGAAGAACCCCAATAAAACCTCCAAAAACAGTAAAACCAAAATGCTTATTTAGAAGTGGCAGTTGTGGGAAAGTAAAATGTATGTAAAAAGGTAGTTAAGAGTTATTTTAACAAGATCTGTTTCTGTACATTTTTGCTAGCCCATGACTCCCCTTTTCTGATAATAAAAAAGTTTATTCTCTCTTGCTATAGGAAAAGAGCATCTTTCATGTGGGAATTTTCTCTTCTCTTTGCACCTCAGGTGATAATATTTCTTTTCCCATGGTGCCCAGAAGAGATGTCTTTACTGTATCGGCTGTTTTTCAAGGACTTCAGTTTAAGATAATCATTATGCCAAGTGGTACATATTATGGTAGTGTAATCTGCCACCTTCCATTCATTTGCTAAATGTTTCCCTTTCAGAATGTGGGTTATCCTGTTTTCAAAAAGTCCTACAAGTAGCCAGGTGTGCAGACATCTGTAATCCCAGTACTCAGGAGGCTGAGGTCAGAGGATCCATAGGAGTTAAAGGCCAGCCTGGACTACATAGCAAGGCCCTGTCTCACAGAAAAACAAAAACAAAAACAACTCTTCATGTCTTCAGGTAGTTATGGTGAACAGTTTCCTTTGGGAGCCACTAGCCTACCTATAATGAAATAACAGGCCTTTGCAAATTGCTATTCATTAATCTCAAAAGGTTATTTTATAAACCACATAACTTTTCTTACCATAATGTAGCAATATTACTATAGAAAATGGCATAGCTTTTTTAAGGATATTATTAACTGAGTTACCACTACTAGATTGGTGTTACATGTATGTATATATGTATGATTGTATACATATACATGTATGTATCATTTTGATACTGTTCTGAATATTAATAAAGTGATTAATTTATAATGAATTATTTTATCTTTGATTATTGTTTATATTGAGGCATTTCAGTCATTTTTTTCCTCCAAGATATCCACAAAATGTTAAATGATTATTTTATTCACAGTACATAGTAATGTTTATAATGGGAGTGAACGAACAGTGGCCTGGTTTATTCAGGTTGTAACAAAGGGTCTATATAGAAATTTATAAATGATATAGCTTTTTTAAAATTAAAATAATCTCCACTCTGCAAATATAAACTTCTTATAAAATTAAAACTTTTTCAAGTCTCTATTTTCTCTTACCTCTAAGTCAGCACCTCTGTACACCTTCTGATCTACTCCCACCCCCACCCCTGTGAAAAATCTTAATATTAATTGGAGCAAAGATGATTGTACTGCTGTTGCTAAGACTTTCATAGGTCTCTTACAAGCTAATGTCACCACATGGGGTCCATTTGTTCTGTGTAGTTATTCTGCAGTACAGGGAGAATGCCTTGATTAATACACTATGTGAAAATAAAATGGATTTGGAAATATTATAATATACTCTCATAAATATTAATTCACATTTGTATGGAATTGCACATAATTTTAAATATACTTTGGAGGCACCTTCAGTATGAAAGATTTGGTCTCTAAAGACAATGACATAATTTTTAAAAAAGCACAGTGATTTTAACTACTGGTGGTTTATTAATCTGATACTCTGCATGTATATGGTGTGGAACAGCAGGTGGGTTGTAGGACAAAGCCAGGGTTTTCTCTTACCCTATAGATAGCTTTGGTGTTACTCTTAGAAAGTAGTAAATTTAATCATTATGTAGAAGTATCTCAGATGGAACTCACCTGGTTTCTTCTGCCAACATTGTTATTATTCTTGAGTGTTTTTCATGATAGCTGACTTTTATTTAAATGTGATACTAAATACAACATTTTTGAGCTGAGCAGGTATATGACATAGCCACTCAAGATAGTGGACAGTGGACAAAATTCAGTTCAGCTGACATTTGTTCAACCTTTACCAAGTGTTAGGCATAGGATGCAAAAGTCTGAGGCTGTGGAATCAGTGGCCTTTCCCCTGGCCTTGATCTCAGCTTGTCCCCTTCTATACTTCTCACTACATCCTCATTGCTTCAGAACTACTACTCATACTAGAGGAAAATGATCTGCAGTGGTAGCTGATAGAGGTTAGATCCAGAGCCACACGTTGGCCTTACAGAACTTCTTTCTTTGATATTCATAGGTCTGTTATCTTTGACATTTTGGCCTAAAGATAGGTCTTTCTCCATTTTGGTATTTCTTACTGTTTCTGTCATCCTTTTTGTGTGCTTGCAGTGCCTGCTAAGTGTGTTGGTTTCCTGCCATTATCAGCTTTTCTAGCTTGCTTTGCTATTTATTGGTGTCAATTTAAAATATTTCAAAAATCACTTCTGTGTTTTTATCATTACTTTGCTTTATAGGTTTTGGTGCTCTAGCTAGTTTTCACCTTTATGTTTTTAGCAAGCATATAATAATCAACTACTATTTGCCTGACTTATATGAAACATTTACTATATAAAACACTGGGGTCTGTTAATATTAGCTGCTTAATCTTTCACTTTCTTTTGTGGGATTATACTACCAGCTGCACAAGGCCTATGCACAATCTGTTCTCTTGACTCAGTCTTTCAAATCTAGATCAAATAACAGTAATCTCAGCCCTAACACTCTCCTGTGGTGTAGATTATTTTCCCCAGTTTTAGCACCTTTTTTTTTTTAGAGCAGTACAGTTGGTTTGCAGTTCCTATATATTTGAATGATTTGATTAGCATTTGTCTTCTAAAACCTAGGACCTCTAAGGGTAGGAAGATATTTTCACACAGTTGTCTTTCCAGCACCTGTACAGGTAAATACTAGGTTTATTCTTGGCATTATATTTAGCACAATATTTGTTGAGTAAAGACCTGAGAATAAAGTGCTTTGCATGAAAAGAAAGTTCTTCTTGAGTAGGCAGCACTGCTAGGAGTCATCGTAATAGGAAGAAGAATATGGAAGGTAAGGCTAGAGTGTAAAAGCCTGTCTGAGCCCATTCAGGTTATTATAACAAAATACTGTAACTTGGGCCACTTATAAAAAAGGAAACATTTATTTCTCATAGTGTTGGAGGCTAGCAAGTCTAAGATCAGTGGGTCAGCGGAGTAAGCATCTAGTTAGGCTGGTTACTTATAGATGGTGCCTCTTAGCTGTTTTTCACATTGTGGAAAGCATAAGCAAACTGCTTAGATTTCTTTTGTAAGGGCACTAATCTCATTCACAAGGGTTTTCCCTCATCATCAAACCACTCCCAAAAACTCCTCCTTGTAATTTTATCATCTTGGGGGTTAAAGATTTCAATATGTGAATTTGGAGGCATCACAAATACTCAAGCCTTTGCAGAGGCCTCGATGTTATGCTAACAGGTATGACTGATTTGAAGAGAGATGTGGAGGAACACTGTGTATATCAAGAGGTGTGTGCTGGGGTATTGGGAAGTAGGAGAGTACATAACTGTCTTGGAAATGCTGGATGGATATGAAAGGGAGGAAAGAGAAAGTAGTATTTTCAGAAAGATAAGTAGATAACAAGTAATTTTAATTATGATTTATTTTTAAACACGCCATTCTGATGGTAAAAACTGAGAATGAGGAGCATTTTCTGTTTGAGAAGGATCATATCCATTAATTTATAAATGATCGAGGGCCAAATCACTTTCATTTTAGTATTTAGAGTGTACAGCATTTCATAGGATTCAAATGACACATCAGTTTACTTGATGTTTTGTGAACCCATTTTGCAAATAGGATCAAGGTTGCAATGACTTACACCAAGACTTCTGATGAAGAATGTGAGGGTCTGCACTGAACTCAGGCCTTTGGTATCTCATTGTGTCCTGAACTGCTTGCAGGCACAGAACTCTACCAGGTCTTGTGGGCTGACATTCTAGTTTATAATTTCTACAGGTTTGGCTCCCCTTCCTAGGAATTAATTTCCCATTTTCTGTCCACTCCCCATTTCCATCCACATCCTGTTGGTTTTGGAGTTAGTATTGTCATTGCATTTTGTAATGAAAGTGGAAATTAAGCATGCTCTGAGTAAAATGTGGTAAAAGTATAATGCATTAAGGAAACATTTTAATCATACAAATTGACGGTATCTTTCTTGCTGGCCCACATCCACCTGGCCCTGATATGTTCAATCTTGTGCAATTTATTTTGAATCCAGCATGTACTTAGTACTTTGGGGGAACATACAGTAATTGATGTGACAGTGTGGAAAGTAAGTGTATTGAGATTCCTGTGGGAATATCATGTGCTGGATCCAGCACCAAATCAGATACAAAGCCACTATTCCAGGCATCTGTGAAATCACTCTTAATGGACAGTTACTTCGTGCTTTTTAAGTTTTTTTGCCCAATATGAATAGATAGGATATACTTGTGGTGGCCTTGAAGATTCAGATAAATTAAGTGTATGGTTCATAGTTTTAGGTATTATATCCCATTTTCTCCCTCCTTTTCACTAATACTGTGTAGCTTGTATTTTTGGGTGTGACCCTAGATATCTTTGTAACCACTTCTCTTTACTTCTCTTCTACAGAAAGATGTAGCACTTAAGCCTCAGGAACGTGTGGAGAAAGGCCAGACTCCCCTGAGTAAGAAGAAACGAGAAGCACTTACCAATGGCTTGTCTTTTCATTCAAAGAAGAGCAGGCTGAGCCATCCACACCACTACAGTTCAGATCGAGAAAATGACCGCAATCTCTGCCAGCACCTTGGAAAGAGAAAGAAAATGCCGAAGGGACTCAGACAGGTGAGGAAGCTTGAATTTGTTCTTTCCTGTGGCCTTCCTTAGGTGCCTATTGCCCTGTTGTTCTTCTGAACAGGTGGAGAAGATATTCTTGGTGGGATGCAGAAGTGACTGCTCCCCAGAGAAGTGTGCTTGTTTCTAAATGAATATGACCTCTAAGTTGTATTTATTAGGATTTTAAACTTTATCATGATATTCTTTCAGTCAGATGTTCTCTGTTCAGTAAAGCGCCATGCTGGTACAACTGGTGCTTCAGACAGAGTGAAATCATCATAATCATCAAGATGGCTTGTGGAGAGAGGGCTTCATAATTAGGACATGTGGAAGAGGGAAATTTGTCAACATACATTGCTCAGTTCATGCTTCTAAGGTGGTAGAAATGATTGTGTGTTCCAGCTGTGCCTTGAAAAAAGTTGATATTTTCAAGTATTTTGGCATGTGCGGGAGAGTGGGCAAAGAAAGGAGTTTGACTTTTGGTCCCATAGTTGTTCTCCTAAGCTATAACTCAGGATTATCTTTGTAATTTGCTGATGAAAGAAAAGTCTTGGAGAGGGGCTTTCTGGCTTGTTAATAATCAAGTTTCATCAATGCACAAGCAAATATAGCTCTTGGCATTTGGGGAGTCTTTCTGTTTGTGGAAAGTCCCACATGAGATGGATTAATAATAAAAAACAAAACTATAGCAAATTTTCTGCACTAATATAGAGGCTTTAGGGCCTGTGGAGTTTACCTGTATCCTGGATGTGTTTTGTTTTGGGTGATACTATTGGGTAGGATTGACTTATCAGTTGAAGGAAGTAGAGGAAGGAATTTGGGTTCACAGAGCAGGTGTTACTAATTAGAAGTGTAATTTCTATTTTGCAGATGTTTCTTCGCAGCAGGAAAGACCTGAGATCATACAATACAGTGGTTCTAAAACCTCACAAACCATTAAAATTATATCATGAGTCTAACTAAGCACAAATTCCTGGCTCCTCTCTAGAATCTAATGAAGTCTGTAGATTAAGAAGCTTTCTATTTGATAATGGTCAGGCTGATTTGGAAATCATTTTTATGAGGCATCAAGTGTATATTTTGCATGATGATTTTTAGTTAAGAAATTGGAAAGATCAAAAGCGCCGAGAAGATGTAATTGGCAGTTTGGTGTCAGAGTTCAGCTTACTGCGTAATGAAAGATAATACTATGGAGAAATACCTGGAATAATGTTTTAGTATAGACTTAAATCTGACACTCAGGGCAATGTTTGCAGAGGTGCACATGTAATCTAAAAATCTCAGGTTGGAGTTGTAACAGTAATTATTAATATTTATACTAGTATCCATTTTTCAGTAATTTTGTTGCAGGCATTCATTGAGGCAGCTTTGTATGGTATAACCTGTAATTCACACTATAACCCTGCCTGGTAGGTAATTATCATGGTTAATTTACAGATGTGGAAACTGGGGCTCAGAAAGATAAAGTGGTTTATCAGAGATCATTTCGCAGTGAGAGACAGAGTCGGGGTTTAGACTCAGATCTCTCTATCCCCAGTGTTTGCTTGGTTTCCTCTGGTACATTCTCTTCTTCTCTTTTCTTCCCTTCCCCTCCCCTTCTTCCCTTCCCCTCCCTCTTCTTCCCTTCCCTTCTTTCCTTTCTCCTTTTCTTTCTGTCTTCTGTCTCTGGGGATTGAACTCAGCTTGTGAGGCAAGAGTGGTGCCACTGAGCTAAATCCCCAGCCCTGTACATTCTGTTTTCTTTGCTTGAGATAAAGATTGTGCATGAAGAGAAACAGAACTTTAGGTCAAAAGGTGGAGGGAGGTACTGTGTGACTAATTTGGTCAGCCTGACTTTGGCCATAGCTTATGTTTTGTTTTGTTTTTTGGTAACAGGGCTTGAACTCAGGCCCTTGTGCTTGCAAGGCAGGCTGCGGAACCACTGAGCTAACCCTGGCCTGGCCATAGCTTATGAAGGCAAACAAGAAATGGGGTAAAAGTATTCAGTTCAAAGATGGATAAAAAGGGGCAAGATTTGAAATTAACCAGATTTGTATGAAGATTCCTTCCTCCCTCCCTCCATTATGTGAGAAAAGTAATTATTCCTAGTGGAGAGAAATTTTAGTCTTACTAACTTCTCCCAGGCCAACTTGCCCTCCCAAAGGGATAGACATAAGCAGTCTTCTTACACTATCAGACAAGAAACCAATTTATTTCTGAGTTGGGTCAGAGCTCTCATCCTTGATTCCCTTTTCCCTGACTTGATCTTCCTTTTCCATTCTCTTGTCAGAGTTCTTCTTTCAATTTTGTGAAGCTCTGAGAGTTTCCACATTCTCTAGTGAAAGAGTTTATGATCATAAAAGAATGGTAGGATAGTCTGCCTGTAATTTGAGTAGCTTTTGGTCTGAATGATCAACCTTCTGTTACTAACGGTATTTGAAATCACAGTTATTTTCAGTTTAGGTAATAATTTTGAAAGGCAATATACTGCAAATTTGTAAATCAGAAAGAAATAAATCATATTTTTGGTGTAAAGGTTTTAAAACAAGTAGCATTTTCTCATCTCTAATGATGATGGCTAAATATACTACCCAATCTAGTGGGCATATTGTTTCCAGTAAGAAGGAAAGCAGAGGTTGATAACTGGGATAAGATCATAATACTTTTCATTTGTAATATTTCTAGTATCCTATGTGCTATTATGAAGTCCTAAACCAGTAACTCTGGAAAATGAGGGATTGGGATTAGATTTCTCAGTCTCCTTTTTGAGTTGCATGATTCTTTAAATTTATGGATAACACAGAAATATGATGTTATAGAGGTCTCTAAAGGAAGAAAAAAGTAGTCTGAATGTAATTTTGTTTTAGAATCTGTCAATCTATAACTTTCAGCTCTGTGAAGAGAGTTAGATGCATTTGCAAAGGTATGGTTAGTTGTGTGTCCACCCAGACAAATGCTCTCTCTTTTGGGATTATTGGTTGTATGATACAAGTGTTTAATGGCCACAGTAGATGTTGAAAAGCTTGCTCTAAGAATAGTTGAAGAATGCTTTCCTGTCATGGTAAATGCCTTTACATATCACAATCACTTTTTTTCCTGTCTTTGCCTTTTACCAGATAAAGTAACTGAATCTGACTATCTTAAATGGAAGGGGACCTTGAGATAAGAGTGAGTCTTAAAGAGCATTTCTAAATTGATGGATTGTCCTTTAATGCTACTTATTGTAGGACTTACAATCTGTAGAACTATAGCTAAAAAGCAGGCAGTAGGAGGTGGGAACTTAGTCTTTATGTCTGACTTGACGAGAATGAATTAAGTTTTTATCTTATTAGGAATTGGTACTTCTTGAGCAAGCAACTTAATGCACAGCTTTCCTATAATTATGGGAAGATGCTAGTCCAGTATGATTTTTTTTCCTTGAGAATCCATTGAAAGTAACTGATACTTTTACTTTGAGAGTACAATTATGTACTTTTAAGAGAAAAAGTGTAGTTTTAAAATGACACTCCTTTTTTATTCTCTTTCTGGTTATGAAACCTCAACTCTTGTGATGTGTTTCCATTCTGTAAAAAGAAAGCTTTTTAATTGGAATTTAACTTATTTCCTGGATTATGTTTTTAAGCATAGATACATACTATTTTAGCTTTCCTGTCACTGGGACAAAATACTGGACATACACAACTTAAGGAGGAGAGATTGATTTGGGCTCATGTTTTCAGAGAGTTTGGTGCATGGTAGGACAGCTCCAAGGCAGAAATGGCATGGTAGAAAGCCTGGCAGAAAAAAGGTGCTTAACCCATTGCATCCAGGAATGAGAAGGAGCCACCAGAATATACTTTCCCAGGGCATTCCATGACCTCCTACCTCTTCTGACCAGGGCAGACCTCCTAACTGCATATTCAGCTGGGAAGGCATCAGTGGATAAGTATGGTTTCCTCATGATCCATTCACTCCTGAAAGTCCCAACTCTCAACATGTAAAACTTTGGGGAACATTTTAGATCTGAGCCATAACAATGACTTAGAAGATACTAAACTAGCAATTACCCTTGCAAATGATTGCTTGTGTGTGTGTGTGTGTGTGTGAGAGAGAGAGAGAGAGAGAGAGAGAGAGAGAGAGAGAGAGAGAGAGAGTCTTGTTATATAGTTCAGGATGGCCTTGAACTCACTATGTAGTATAGGCTGGCCTCAGACTCAGTGAATTCCTCCTGCCTGAACCTCCTGAATGCTAGGATTATAGGCATGTTTTGCCATGCCTGGCAGTTGCATTTTTTAATATGCCAGATTTGAACACTCTCCTTAATTCCCAAAGGAGTTTTTAAAAACTTAGGAAGATAAGAGCAAGTTACTTGTTACACAAAATAATGTATGTCTTTCTGACCTCCCTAGCTTTATCTTTGTCCTGCTTGGAACTTCTAAGTGCTTGTTATGTGAGCACCTACACATTGAATTAAAAAGTTTCAGATGTTAGTAATAAGACCACGGTAGACTATTTTTCCTCTTACTTTGATTTGGGGGTAGAGAAATCAAAACCAAGGTTGCCTAAGTCCTTTCTATGTGAGTGTTGTTTTCTAATTGAACACAAGGAAGTCATGTGCTGTCCAGCTTACCTGCTAAATTATGAGTCTCAGAAGCAATTTTTGAAATTGTAACCCTTCCCAGAATTGAGTGAACCCAATTTTTCTTTCAACATATTTAACTTTTAGACTACAAGGAATGTTTTCAAAATATATTATTTTGTAATTTAAAACACAGAAAAAGCAAAGGAGTTTTAAAAATGAAGCAGTGATGATGAAAAGTTGATGAGAGTTCAAAGAACTCTCAGATTTGGCTCCATTTGGATTTCTAAATCTCCATTTAGAGCATTAGTCTTTCCTTTTTTTTTTTTTCTCCTGTAAGAACTGAACCAGAGGAAATAGGCTGAAATGTACTAGAAGCCATTTTTAGGTTATATAAACTTTGCTAAAGAACACTGCTTATCAAAATGAATGGATCCCTAAAATGTACCAATAAACTCAATTAAAGCTGAAAAAAAATGAATGGATGAATCATCAAAATGAATTTGAGAGCTTTCCCTCTTACTGAGTTTTAGGTGCCAAAAAGCCATTCATCAGGGAAAGAATCTCCCAGAGAAGAGGTAATCTACTGATATTTCTTCCAGTCATAGGTGAACACCATTTGAGTGGAAAATAAAGAAATTTGGGAATATGTCAGGAGGTACAGCCAGATAGACTCTAACCTTGCTAATAAGGATGGCCTATGTGGGAACGACTTACATGGTTTCAAAGCTTTGAACAAGTTGATCTGGATTGGTATTACACGTGTTTGCGTGTGTGTGTGTGTGTGTGTGTGTGTGTGTGTTTGCATTTGCTTTGTGTGTTGTTGCATGTTGGCCTTTTGGAGTAAGAGGTTGTGACTAAGATATCAGTTGTGTTTCCACTCATCCTGATGGAGTAGTATATCCAAGTTCATGCTCCTTTCTACTGTGACAGTTTGCTGTGAAAGGCTGGTCCTTTATTTCAGTGATACTTTACTCATGATACCTGAGAAGGTCTCGGGGACATTTGTTACTAGTAGAAATTACCTTGCAAAGAAGATTTTATAATGGAAAACTTTGGCTAAACGTATCCAGTTCAGGTCAGGCTTCTAAAGACCTGATAATTTGGGGAGGATATCTAGGCCAAAAATTGTACAGATATTTATCTAGCTTAACTCTAGAATCTACAAGTTTTGAGGAATCAGAGCATTTGAAATATGAATGTAATTGGGTATTATATTTTCATAATGGAAAGACGTATGAACTTTGCTATGCGCTCTTTCAAATGGTTAAATGCCTGAAGGTATCTTAAACTATTTTTAAGAAATGTGAGGCTTAGTAAACCACTTTTACCCCATACTTCAGAATTTCAAGTGTTACTTGGATTCCATTTGCTTTTCAAAAATTGTGTAGTCATGTGAAGGTTACAAGCTTTTGTATTGAATAAAATATTTAATGTAAAATTATCTTTCCCCCTTGCTGCAACTACAGAAATAAATATAAAAATGCATGGGAAAGATTGAGAAAATAAAAATTGGTTCATTATTTCTCTTGAAACCTTGACTGACTTGAATAAGATGCCTGCTCTTAACATCTGGTTATTGAGGCTCCCCAGACCATGCTTGTATCTGTTCAGGAATCACTGTAGAATAGTATGTTAGAGGTATTGGTTAGCATTAGGACTGAGAAAACTAATACCAATATATGGTTATATAAAAAGTGAGTTGTATAAAGGGTGGAGTTTTGGAGGGTGTTTCTGTTTCTTCTCTTTTCTTTTCCCTTTCCTCTCTTTTTAGATGGAATCTCACTCTGAAAATTGCTCATATTGGTTTCCCTTCTTGTTCTGATCTTTTTATCTTAGCCTCCTGAGGGAGGTGTGTGGTACCATGCCCAACAAAGGATGTTTTTGTTTAACGTGGGCATTTGGAAACAGTGATGATTTATTTTTTTCATTCTGGAAAATCTGATATTTTGTCTCCTGACTCTAGATGACATAGTCTAGCACTGATGGCCAGTCTCTTAGAGTTTAGTCTAAACTGCAACCCAAAACCCACTTTTTTATTGCAAAGTGCCAATACTGCAATTAAACCTGAGTACTGAGGTACTAGTTTAGGAAAAACAAAACAAAACAAAACTCATCTTTAGTCTTAAAAACAAACGTGTGCCATAGGTTTGCCACCACTGATCTAGGCTATGTTCCACGAGCCCCAAATGTTCAGAGCAAGCATGGTCATCCATGGAGTGGTGTAGCAGTTGCAATTTTAGTAAAAATCTCTGGGAAGTCTCTACATTAAGGGTGGAAATCTATGTGGCTGAGTCTGAGGTAGGCTTCTGTATCTGCCATACTGCAGACCTGTTGTGGTTTTGATCTCAAATGTCCTTCTGAATTCTTATGAGTGTGGATGGTGATTGGATCATGGGGGCACTTCATTCCTCAGTAGATTAGTTCACACATGAATCCACACCTGAATGTACTGTTAGGAAGTAGATCCTCTTGGAAGAGTTTGATCACTAGCATGAATTCTGGAAAGCTGTATCTCTCTTCCTGACTCCTGTCTTGTGAGTAACTTTGCTAGAGCCATTCGTCTCTGCCATGCATTTTCTGCTTTAGAGTCAGCTGACCATGAACTGAAACCACGAGCTAAAAGAAATCTCTGCTTGTTTAAGTTGTGTCAGGTAGTATATCCCAGTTGTAAGAAAGTGACTTTAATACAGCTCAGTGATGAACACCTTCAGGTAGGACTGGAGATGGAAGATGTGACCATTGTGTTTCTAGCTTCAGAGCATTGGTGTTTTCAGCTAAGTTTGATGGGAAGCTACTGTTTTAGAGACACCTTTCTAGATTACATGTGTCTGAGGAAAGAGTACCACCATATCTTTGAGCAGAAAATTCTTTCACTAGAGCACTAGGCTTATGAGTGGCAGAAATGAGAGACTGACAGTGATGGTAAACCTTTTAGAGTTTTCAGGGAAAATGACAACCCCCTGCAGCACAGATGCCATTAGTTCACTACCATTGGACTAGGACCTGTAGAGCCATTTGATTATAAATCATGCCATCCTCCAAAAGAATTGTAAACATTGACTTAAAAAGGACATGATGTGTATCTACTGCCTCATCAGATAAAACCTGTTGAAAAAAATAAGTTGAATAGAGAATAAAACCTACAATTAAAATAATGAACAATAATTCAGCTTAGGTGTTCCTGATCCCTCTATGAATTGTTTCATGAAACTGTTTACCAAAGTAAGAATTTGAGGGGTCTGTGTGTGTGTGTGTGTGCAGAAATATATTAAAGATTATTTAAGTCCTACGTATTATTAGGGAAGTACAAAAAAGCAACAGGCATGGTTCTCAACTATAACACCCATACATTCCTACAGGTGCACTACATACATTCCTCTAGCTACAGTGCTCGAACAGGGAGGGAATATGTCTTTATCTTAACAAGGTCTATGTAATATAATTTTGGTGATTGATGAGGGTAGCACATAACTCCTTTTATTTAAAACTACCTTTTGATTTTGAGGCCACTTGTGCATTTTTCCCTCTTCTGATGATACACTAATTTGCATGTGGTCTGATTTCAGCTGCAGAACATAAAATAAGCCATTGTGCCTTCTTTATTCTCTGTTAGCAGCATTCCTATCATCACACAAGTCTGTACATGACAGGTACTGTGTGGGAGGTGGGAGTGGGTGGGTGACTGTGGTTTGCAGTAGTGTTGGTGGGGAGCTGAGCAGATGGTTGTGATAGCCACGTGCTGAGAGATTCCCCGTGGGAGTTGATGGTGGTGACAGGCGACTCACAATGTGCTATTTACAGTTTGGGTTTGCAGTCTTTCGGTGACATCTGAATGCTCTTTAGCAACTGCTTTCATTACTGCCTTTCGAGGAGCTGCTAATTGAAAATGAAATTGTGGGTAGGCATAGGCAGACACAGGCATCTCTGTCTGGTAAATGTTACTTGAGAACTGGTGGGTGTCTTGATGCCCGATTTGTAAATCATTTTTAAAGAGGTAAAGCCAAAGGTACATTTGAGAATTTAGATATGTGCACATATGCAGAGCTGAATTTCACACCCCTCCCAAAGAGTCAAACATATTCTACTGGGGTGGAGACAAATCTACTGGAATGCCCAGAGATCCAGGCCATCTCCCCACAGCTTATCTGTGTGTGGTTAAATTTTGCAACTGTGTTAGATTCTTATTTTAAATCTGCTAACGTCTTACAGTATACTCTATGAGCTTATCATAGGATATCATCTTCTCTAGCTATGTATATAGTTTCCATGTAGGAAAAGATGGTTATTTGATTCCTAAAACTTGACTATATTACTGTATATTCAGGTTCTTACATGCAGCTTTCCTATCTGGAAATATTTTCTATTGACAGAACTTTATTGAAGACATTTAGGGTCTCTGGGCACAAAGCAAGTAAAGGGAGATTCTGATTTGATTGGAATTTGACAGTGGATGATGATCTCCATTCTTTTCTGGCTGCCCCCAGCTGTAGGATTATGATTTGTACTTCATCTTCAGAGTTGTTACCTATAGCATCAGTAGCATTGTTGACATGGTAGCTTTCCTAAGTGTTTATATATTGAGTTGTTTTACTGCCCATTCTCAAAATAGCCTTGAAGAGAGAAATCTTGTGCTGAACCAGGAATGACCTCCTTCTCAATAGTGCTGTTAGTTCTCTTTTCAACTAAATATGAAGATAGATACAATAATATTCTTTTTAGCCTTTCTTTGAATATTTTAGTTACTACTGGGAAAAAACATGCTAAATTATATGCTTTCTTTTAGTAGGACTGCTGTTTGCTCTTAGAAAGCCCCTGAGGTTTTGACTGTGGGGACCTAGATGACACCCCTTGCTATACTTAACCCTCAATCCCATTAAACTTGGTTTTTCCATAGGTTTCCAACTGTTTTAATGTATTATCTGAGCTACTTCTGGTTCTAACTATGTTTAAAATAACCTGCTTTGGAATTCTAAATGAATTCTGAGATTGCCCATTGTTGCAAGCATTGATGATTTTGTACCAAGTAGATGTAACAATGTTCTTGCAGGAACTCTGGGGCTTTTCATACCTAGGGGTGTGAATCCTCACACTAGTGCTCATAAAAATACTCATGAAAGGGAGGCTAAAATAGCTTCCAACTGTTGGCAAGTTCTGTCCGGCCCCACCCAGTATCTTTCAGGAGGCCTGATACTCTGTGCCATGTGGCTTGCTGAAACATTTTACCTGCATTCATTGATCACAGCGCTGCAGAAACTGCCACTTCTCCTGTGTGTCTGCCTGCAGTGATGCTGATATAGTGGATTATTTTGTAATTACAGTTGCACCTGCTTTTGCTCAGGAAGTGCTTGTGCCATGCATCTTGAGGTCATGTACTAAAGAGCTGGACAGGTCCTAATTGCTGGTGATGGTTCTGAAGGACTGAGATTGACTATAATTAGATTGAAGAGCAATTAGCTGCATTTTTTGAGTAGAGAATGCAAAATTATGCTTCTCAAAGGGTAGTCTTTGGATTACATCTCTTAGTATAACTCTGAAGTTTTTATTAAAATGTAGATACCAGCTATCAATAAGGTGCTTCAGGAGTCACCCTTTGAAAGATAAACTGAATTGCACTTAAGGTATAATTGGAAAATTTTTAAAAATTGCTATCTTGTTAGTAAAACTTGTGAAAAATCTTAAAAATTTTATAATACATCTTTTGTGAAGTTCATTTCACTAATATAGGATCATATGCTTATTCTGTGCATTTATCAGTTTAGTTATTTTCCACAATATTAGCATGTTTCTGCCATGGGCTATAGACATTAATTTTTTTCAAAATGACTTTTTCTAGAAATTTACTAGGGTGATTCTGATAAAATAATTGTGTTGTAATTTTTTCTCCTTAGGTCTGCCAGCACTATCAAATAACACGGCCATTTCTAAATGTGTTATCTGGAGGTTTTCAGGTTTGTTTTTCTTAGGTTCGACTTACTTTCTTCTCTTCTATTGTAAATATTGATGTGGAGCTCTTAAAGTTTATGAATTTTATGAATCCCCACAAATTTCAAATATTGGTAGTATTCAGTGGCAGTATTTGGGGGTATGTGTGAATGAAATCTGAAAATATTGTTCACGAATAAATGGAGGTTAAAGACCAATGCTTTCTTCATAACTAAGAAAAGTTCAGTTCAATAAAATATAAAATATATTTGAATTTCTGGTTTTCGTCCCACAAATTCAAAAAGGAAACATTTTACTTTCCCAAACTAGACAGAGTAAAAGCCCTCAGAAGAATTTTTGTTTAAGTAGCAAAACCTACACTTTCACTTTAACAGTTGCCTGTGGTGTGTCAACAGCAGATATTATCTTTTTAAAAAAATGCATTGTTATGGGAACGAAATGCTGTTTTCCCCCATATGAGTGCTGAAAACTGAATATTTGCTAGTGAAATTGTCATAATGTATGAGAAAGTTATTAATAACTTTTGATTTTAAAATACTATCAGAGTTTTCTAACAAGTAGCAAGGATAATGGAAAAAGCCTCTCTTTCTCAGGTGAAATATAAAGCTGGGTAGTGTGCCTTATGTGAATTGTTGGGAGGTGGTATGGCAGTGTTTGAAACTTCACCATTATGCTTACATAACTTATCATTACATTATTTTTATTCCCCTGTAATTAAACTCTAAATATTTCTCAAATAGGGAGAGTTACTGAGGAGGCATGTGAGGGGAGAATATATTGGGACCTTTTAAAGAATGTGTGCAGACTGCTCCATGATTCTCAGGTAGAGTGAAGGGTTAAATTGACATACTGTGATATTAAAAGGCAATAGTTTAGAGTTTTAAAAAAGTTTTTTCCCACTGTAATTCTCTTTCTGCTTTGCTCTGACCCCTCTTTCAAGCTTGATAGTCTTTCTCTTTTTCTTTAAATTTTTGAGCTTGCCTTCAGCTCTTTGGCTTTTATCTTACTTTCTTCTTGTATGTAGTACCTTTTGTATACTTCTTGAGCCAGCTAGGAATGTGTGATGTTCTGAGTCTTTGCCTGCAGGTTCTTTGCTCCTTTGCTCGTGATAGTTCTTTTATTTACACTGACCATTGTATCTGAATTTTTTTTTTTTTTTTTTTTTTTTTTTTTT
>NW_022900929.1:21355935-21388170 GCF_012274545.1 Fukomys damarensis
TTTTGGTGGAGTTTTTTGGATCTTCAATGTAGAGTATCATATCATCAGCAAATAATGATAGTTTAACTTCTTCCTTTCCTATCTTTATTGCTTTAATTTCTTTCTCTTGTCTAATTGCTGTGGCTAATGTTTCCAGAACTATATTGAAGAGAAGTGGTGATAGTGGGCATCCTTGTCTTGTTCCTGATTTTAACATGAAGGTTTTCAGTTTTTGGCCATTCAATATGATGTTGACTGATGGTTTTTCATAAATAGCCTTTATTAAATTGAGGTATAGACCATCTATTCCAATTTTTTGCAGGGTTTTTATCATGAATGGGTGTTGAATTTTATCAAATGCTTTAAAATTGATGTTTGTTTTACTTTAATTTTATTGTAAGCCAATACACAAATACATAAAAGTTGTACATATTTTGGGACACCGTATAATGTTTGACACACTTATAATTGTGTAATATTTAAAACAGATTAAACATATTTCCTCAAACATATTCTTTGTGGTAAAACACTTTAAAATCCTTTTTTTTTCCTGTACCCTTTTGAAATATATAGTACAGTTATTTATTGTCACCAACTGTGCAATGGTATCTCAAAGCTTCTTTCTCATGACTGTAGCTTACTTTTCATTGATGGAACTTTCCCTTTCTCCGTTGTCCTCACCTTTCTGTCCCTGGCCTGTGGTAACCACCATACTACCCTCAACTTGAGGTCCACTTTTTAGATTCTACCTATAAGTGAGATCATGTGTTACATGTTTTTCTGTGCCTGATGTATTTTACTTAACATAATGATCTCTGGTTACAACATAATGATCTCCATGTCACAAATGACAGGATTTTATTCTTTTTAATGGATGAATAGTAGTTCCTTACCCATGAATCCACTGTGTATAAAATCTATTTATCAGTTCATGGACCCTCACTTGTTCCCATTTTCTTTCTACCTGCCTCTTCTGCTTCCTGCTCAAACTATATACTAAAGTGGAGCTATGGCTGCTATTTGGATAAGCTGTGTTTTCTTGACAATGTGTCTTCTTGTGCTTCCTATTCACTTTGTTTAGAATATTCTTCATATTTGTGGTTTAGTGGTTTAGAAGAAGATCAGTTTCTCTTTTGAAGCTTTTTTGAACTTCTTTATAATTAATTGCATTTTCTTCAGAATTCCCATGAATCTTTGTTATAACTTGGTGTCTTAGTTACTTTTCTCTCTTTGCTGAGGCAAAATACCTGACACCCAAAATTAAAGGCAGAAAGGTTTATTTGGCTTACAGTTCATAGAGGTTACAGTCCATAATAAGCTGGCTCCATGGCAGGTTGGCCCATAGCAGAGGCACAACTGTTCACGGGGGTGGAAGACAGCAAATGCAACAAGAGACCTGAAGAGAGTGTTTCTGTCCTTTTAATCTTACTCAGACTTCATAGGATAGGTAGCACTCATGCCCATAATCCTAGTGCCACCAGGCACGTTGAATCAGTCACACACTCTAGATTCAGCCACCATTGAAAAAGCATGAGGCTTTGCTGAGGACATCTAAACACAAGCCATAACACTGGTTACCTCAGGATTTATCACTTAATGTAGGACATTACTGAGCTGTGGTACTATTTATAATTATTTCAATAATAAGCATAAATCAGGTTTTCTAGAAAATTGGAATATATGATCAGTATTTTGGAATCACTTTTGGCCTTTTCATATTCTACTCTGTTTTAAATTTGGCTGTTTATACATCCTTCTCTGAACCTAAATAACATCTTTCTGGAGACATAATTTTGTAACATACCACAGGGCCCAGGCTTACATTTCATGCCAAGAAGTAAAACTCATAAAATACACTGTTATCCTTACTTGAAGACCAGAGATACCCTTCTTATATTTCCAGTTTCCATTCTTGTCCTTTTCAAATCCAGTCCCACATACCACAGCCAGTGATTTTTTTGAAAATATGCATTTTACCATGTAGTTTCCATATGTTAATCCTCTCACTGGCTTCTTTCATTGAATTTATATTTGAGATTGAAATGATGATAGTGTTTTTTATCTAAACTCCCCCCACCTTTAATGGTCCCGGGGATTGAACTTGGGTCCTTGCGCAGGTGGCAGAACCACTGAGCCAAATTCCCAGCCTATCTAACCCCCTTTTTGGTATTTCATCTCATGTTATCCTTGCTTCCTGGCTCTGGACTCATGACAGTCCTCCGTTTCCTCTAATATGTCAAGGGTACCTTACAGATGCTGCTCTGTCTATCTCAGGCACCCCCTTCTATGTCTAGTGTTCATCCTGAACTGAAAGAATCTCTTCAGAGAGGCTTTTCCTTCCCACGTCATTCTAATGGGATGGGATGGGACAGTGAGTCTGTCATTGGTCCTCTCTTTTTTCCATTCACATTTTTTACTAACACTTAACACAGACTATAATTAGAGGTTTTTCTTTTCTGTATCTTTCCTCATATCTTCCTTTCCTGATAGACTCCAAGTTCTCTTAAGAAAAGATAACAGATCTGTTTGCTCCATCACAGTGTATATAGTACATCATTTGGCATGTTCAAGAAGGTGATCAGTAATTAAAGTTTGAATAATAAGTTACTTTTCTAGTTGATGGCAGTACTAATTCCACACTCTTGTTAAATCCCAACTTTATTTGGCAACCAAAAAGAAAAAAAAAGTAAAATATACAATGTGGCTTTGTCTCCCCTCTCTGGAGATACCAAATACAAAATTCAGTACCAGTCAACACATACACAGCAAGCGAAAAAACCTTCCCTAACAATCTTTGCTCCTCAGGTGGATGGCATCAGCCATCTCTGGAATATATCAGCAGTTTGTTTTCCCATTGCCTTAGCCAGAAGAATTGCTAGTGTAGCCATATAAAGCTGTTTTTGGGAAGCCACAGAGTTCCACTTTTTCAGAGATAAAAATGATCCAAATGAGACCAAACAGCAGGTACAGAGTAGAGTGGGAGATGGGTTGGAGTGAGGTGGAATTTACTGAACATTGTCATACAAGATTTGTCTGTGTTCTATTTTTTACCCTAAGAGTACAAAGTATTCTTAGTATCACAGCATGAATAACAGGTCTTTTCACTGTAATATTATTGCCTTGCATGCCCTACCTAAACTGCTTTGACCTTAGAAATTATTTTATTTTTATTTCCTTTTTAAGTGGCCCAATTAAATTATTCTCGCCATATTCACTCATTCACCAAACATTTGCTGAGCACCCTTTGTGAACAAACCTTATGCAAGACTCTCTGACATAATAGAAAAGGGTATATATAATGATAACTCTGCCCTTGGTGTGTTTATGACTTGGTAGATCAATCTGACCTCATGGAAAACTCCTAACAATAAATGAGGCTGAGACTGGACGATTAAGTGCAGTTCAAAGGAAGGCACAATTGAACATCTCTTAGAGAGTGAATACATTCAGATATATGCTGTAATGTTCTTTGAAGTGGTTTCTTTCCCACTGTGCCATTTTCTTGACTTCCATTCTGCCTTTTAAAGAAATTTTCCAGAATAATGCTAAATCCTACTGAAAGCTTCAGTATCTATTAGAAAATGTGCTTTTCATCAGTTCTCTTGGATTCTTATTTTTAGAAATAAAGACTTTAGAATTCCTTCATTTTACCTCATATATAATTTACTAGGAATTACCTGGCCCAATAATTTTGTCTTTATTTTTTGCTGATTATTAAAATCTTAATAGTTTTCTGGAGTTTCTAGAAATTTTGGTATCGTCTTTGTTATGGACCAAAAATAGGTATATTTTTTCTAGAATTTATTTTAGTGTGGACACTGACCCAACTTGTATTCCTGGAACTTTTGATATAAGAAAATTTATATTTCTGTCTAAAGATAGAGCTTTTAAAATTTTTTTTCTTTTTTTTTCAGCTTTAATTGAGTTTATTGGTACATTTTAGGGATACAATACAGTTACATTCATTGTTGGGACCTTGTACCTCTACATGACAAGTCTTGATTCTCATTTTTTTCCCCTTACCCCTGCCTTCCCTTCACCCCCTCCTCCCCTCCCTATCTACAAACACTTTATTTTCATCTTTTCATTATCTCACATTTTTTTCTTTTCCCCTTTTACCCTTCCCCTATCCATAAAAAAATTTTTTTCATTAAGTTTATTGGTACATTTTAGGTATATAATATGATGACTTTCATCCCTGGGAATTAGTACCTTTATGTGATATATCTTATCTTGGTTCTTATTTTTTCCTCATTCCTACGCTCTCCCTTCAACCCCCTCCACCCCTCCTTATTTACAAAAACTTTGTTTCCATTTTTTACTTTTCTCATATTTTTTCTTTCCTCTATTCCTTTGGAGCTTTTCTTGCTACTTGAAACCAGAAACAACTATCATTTATCATTTTTATTTACTTGGAAATGTTATTTTTAATGCAGGTGTAATTTCAGAATAGGAGTATTTTAGCAGAATTTTAGGTCATTAAATTATAGGCAGACTGTTGATAATTAAGTGATGTAAGCAGCACATTGCAGAGCAGTTCCTAATTTACTAGCAAGTTATTTTTTCCAGAGGCTAGTTCATAAATGCTTTTTTTGTCTTTGGAAATCCTGTTTTTCTTGGGAAGTGTTATAAGTAGTGATTTTTCAGCGAATTTCTTAAAAAGCTATTTATTCCATAAGATTCACTCCTCCTTTTATAGTAATCACTGTCCCTCAACATTTATTCATTAAATTTTTACTGCTGATGTACTACTGTGGACAGATAACTTTGGGTGCTTGGAATGCATTACATTAATAAACTAAATAACAAAAAACTCTACCCTGGTGGAACTTACATTCTGGTGGATTCAGCCATCCCAGTAGTAGAAAACTTTCATTTAAAAGTCCAATCTAGCTTTTTCTCAGCTTCTAGATTCATAAATCCAGCTGCTTATTAGACTTTTTTTATTTGAGTTATCCACAAGACTTTCAAACTGAGCATATCTCTCATTGAACTCTGTAATACTGGTCTTAAATTTGCACTTTCATTTCACTGGCCTCCCTTAGTGCATACACTGTAGAGTATCCAAACCATAAAATCTTCTCATGCTAGAAATTTGGAAGTCATAATTTATCCATTCCTAAATTTCCATTGCCTGTAGAGTTCTGTGTAAGTTTTCATCTCTGTGTTCCCACTCACAATTTTTTTCCTTTTCTTTGTAGTGCATGTTTGCAGTATATAATGTTTACATTCCTTGTGTGGAGTTGGCACACGTCTGTAACTCATCTTAATTCCTTCTTTCATCCTTCTTTACTCCCCTCCCTCTCCCTTTCCTCCATCTATAGATCCCCATCCCATTTTTCCGCTCATAGCTTTCTGCCATTTCTCCTAGTACATCAGCTTAGGTTTTCTTTCTCTTGGCTGTTGCCTTATGTAGTTATTTTCCTGTCATTGGAACAAAGTACCCAGCATCCACAACATGGAGGGAAGGTTTACTTGGCCAGTGAATTTCAGAGGATTAATCCATGGTTGGTTGGTGTTGAAGCAGAAGTGGCATGGTAGAAGGGCATGGCAGAGGAAGGATGTTCATCCTAAGGCATCTAGGAAGCAGGGGTGGAGGGCCAGAGACAAGAATATACCCTTCGAGGCACCCTGAAGTGACCAATCTCCAACCAGACCACACTTTCTCATAGCACATTCAGCCAGGAGCTCATCAATGGATTAATCCACTGGGAACAGCACCCCTGTGACCTTCCAGAAGCTCCACTCCTGAATACCTGAGACTTTTGGGAGATAGTTTAGATCTCAATGCTGGCAGCTGTTTTATGACAGTATCTTCTTACCTGTCATCTCAGACTAATCTCACTGTTCTCTCGACAACATGCACATTGAGTCTTATTACTTACTTACTTATAGATTAAACTTCAGCTTTCTTTATATAGTGTAGAAGCTCATGTATTTCACTTTCCTTTAGGAACTTTTCCCATTTAATTCGAGGGGCTACCTGACCCCAGTCCTCCTATTACATCAGTTTTAATTTATCTTCAAAAATGCTTCTTCCACCCACTCCCTGTGAGTCTGATCTTAGTGACAGGTAAGAAGCATAGTTCTATTAATTCAAAATAATGGTTTGAAAAAAACATTTTATAACCAAGAAAATATTTTTATTACATTTTAATGTGGTCTGTGGACAAAAAATGAAACATTTTGGAGCTTTTATAAAATACTATTGCCTTGGTGGGATAGCCCCAAGAAGCATTAAAAGGCTACATATTTTTCTTTTATGTAATTCTTAGTTGTGGTGGTGTTTCAGATGAGGACTATAGAAAGCTGTTTTTGTCAATGAAATTTTTTTTCAAGCCCAAGAACTGTAAATTAAGTTAGTTAATTGAAGTCTTTTCATCATTATGACGTAACTTTGCTTCTGTGTGAATGAATGCTTAGAGAGATTCAAACCAAGGAAAACTAGATATGATTTGAACCTTATCACCGGGGTAAATTCATAGTATCAAGACAATTTACTCATGCAAGAGCGTTTTTGTTACCAGTAAGTTGTATATAATCTGTAAGCATGGGGGAGGTACTGGGGACCAAACCCAGGACCCCATGCATGCTGGGCATGTGCTCTCTTGCTGAACTACATTCCCAGAACAACTTTATAAATATTTCAAGGTGTGATTTATATATAACTTTTTAAAAAATAAGCTGCCCAAAAATGTGATAAAAGGTTTATTTGTAGTAAACAGTATTATAGTTCCCTAGGCACAATTATTTCATACTTTGTCTGAGTGAGTCAAGCAGAAATGTTTGTAGAAAACATTGCTCAGATCTGTAATTCTAGGATTTAAATGGTAGGACTCATCATTTATTTGTTCCAGCTTCTGCATTCTTTTTTTGAAAATGTTTTTAGAAAAATATCTCGAACAGGCCTTGGTGGCACAGTAACTGTGACTCCCCTAGTCTGGAGGCTGAAGCAGGAGGATTGCAAATTAGAACCCAACTTGGGCAACATAGACCCTGTCTCAAAATTAAAAGAAAAAAAATAAGAAAAGAAAAGGGCTGGGGATGTAGCTCAGTGTGAAGACCCTGGGTTCGGTCCTCAGTGACACATACATGCACACCCATATGTACTGTTCACTTTTTAGGGTACAAGTGATGTGTTTTAGCACAATAAAGTGGTGATTCATGAAACAAAACATCTTCCTGCTAATTTCCACATTGCTTCAGAATGCTACTCAGTTGGGATTAGAAATACATCTGTGGATAAAAAATTAAAGTAATAACTTTCATATTGTTGTGTTGTTAGTAACTATTCTCAGAAGTGCCAACCTAGCTCACCTTTCTTTCGTGGTAACAACATGGTGTAAAGTTGGGCTATTATTCTATGAGTGGAAAAAAACCAAAAGCTATATTGAACACTTCACATTAGCTCCCTTCTGCTTCTCTTTCTATCTGACCCCCTCCTTCCCTCCCTCTTTCCTTCTTTCTCTTTTCTCCCTTCTCCTCACCTCTCCTTCCTTCTTTCCCTTCTCTTCTTCCTTCTCTCTTTTCTCCCTTCTCCCCTTCCCTCCTCTCCTCCCTCTCTTTTTCTTTTATGAAATGTTGTGAACCAGTAGATAATTGAGAACAAATTATGGCAGTTGATATGAAACATATTTAGGTTCTTTGTTCAGCAATTATAAGGTTCTTCATTCTGGGCAGTAAAATAATTCCTCCTAGATGTCACATGCTGGAAGCTCAAATAAGAGGAAGCTATCTTTCCATTGTTTCATGGCCATTAGTTTGAACTCACTTCCAGAGATTTCTGTGTTGGTTTCTTTTGTCTCATTACTGAGACAAAAATACCCGACACCCAAAGTTACAGGGGAAGTGGTTTATTTGGCTTGCAGTAATAGAGGTTTCAGTTCATAATCAGCTGGCTCCGAAGCGGGGATGACAAACAGCCATTGCAGAGGAGAAACAACATGGCATGGACAAAATAAGTAGCAAAAGCAACAGGAGAGAGTTTAACACCATCTTTCTGCCCTTTTATCTTATTCAGACTACCAGGATCAGGGCAATGCCAAACTAGTCTCTCATGTGTATTGGTTTAGTAATCACATACCCTTAACCCCAGCATCACACATTCCAGATTCAACTACCTCTGCAAAAGAAAGTCCCACCTCATCCGCATGAGGCATTGGGGGACATCTAAACACAAACCACAACAATTTCTTAAGCACTGCATCTAATTAGTTGGAAAAGGGGAAATTTTGTTGTAAATATATTCAGTGAAGGAAAACATACCAGTCTATTAACAGCAAGCATAGACTCAGCTTTATGTAAGGTGGAAATCAGACGTGGTATAATTAGTTCTTGGGCCTGCTGAAGTCACTGTCACAGTTGTCTGTCCTCTTGTTTAGAGCCTTCTAAAAGGGAAATTCCCTCTACTAGCTTCCAAGATTTTACAAATCAACTGTGGTTTCTTGATCATTTGGGCTAGAAATCACAAATAGCAAGTGCAGCTGCCATGATGTTAGTGTCTCTGGGTTTGTATGACAATGACTATCAGAAGTCTGTATTACAGCTGTGAGGTTCGAGTGGCTACCCCTCCTTTCTTAGTGTTACAGCTCTTACTGTTACAGCTCTTGGTGGTTCCCAGGCAGTACATTCAGCAGCCGGAGCTCTAAGCCCTCTTGCCAGCTTTCTGGTGTTCTTCAGCAGTTTCCAGTGCCATTCTGGGACTCTTTTGCAGGTCTGCACAGGTCTTTTATTTTGGCAACACTCTGGCTAGCTAATATACTTACAGCTGATAGCCGTTAGGGTTGCCAGCTCTTTCTTAAGTGCAATTTGCTCAATCCATTCTATCCAAAGTAAAAATTCTAAGTAGTTGTTAAGATCAGCCCAGGAGGCCTTATCATGAACTTTGTTGCAGCAAATGGGGATAGTGCACAGGAAGAGCCCTTCTGGACTGACCCAAAGAGGGCTGCTCATACTATGTATGCACAGTTTCATGCATTTTTGGATTTTGGAAGTAGTGGTGGAGGGTTACAGTTCATGTGGAATGGTTTTAGGGAAAAGTAATTTGGAGTGGCTCTGTAGTGAAGTCGAATAGGTCTACGTTTGATGCATACGGACTCCAGGGTAAATGTCTCCCCACACAGCTGTGGATATCTAGGTCAGGTTCACCTGTCATGGACCTATCTTGGCCATACTGTAGAAGTAGAAGATACTTGACGGCCAGCTTCTGCCTTTTCTTCAGATAGAAGGGAACAGAAACCACAAGACTGCCACTGCTTCCAAGGAGTTTCCAGAAGCTGTGGCATTGCTTGCTACAGCCCAACAGGGTTTAAGGGAGATTGGCTGTGCCAGGTTTGCTTCCTGATGTTCACCTTGTCTGGCACATCCTCTGTACTTTCTCAGCATGGTGGCAGCAACACCTCAAAGTCTGGTTTGAGGGAGGAATATCTGGCTGTCATCGAAGCAGTGGCTCCTGTAAGGCTTGCAGGAATGACTGGTAGCCTAGAGGACAGTTGGGGAAGCAGCATAGGTGGTGGAAAGATGCTGGGGTAATTGCAGAAATAATGAAAAAGATACTGGTTTTACTTGTTCTAGGTCATCCTGGGACTGGAAGGTCAACAGGCCTGATGGCTGTCATTAAGATCATATTTCTCTGGCTGTCAGAGGGTTAAGGGAAGGATTGGACCTTGTTTTCCTGTCTCTTTTTTTCTATTGTATTAATGGTGAGGCTGTGGGGACACTTTTTTGGGAAACAAGATTAGGAATGAGGAATCTTGGGTTACAGGTTCTGCCTTATCACTGTTGCTAGGTGTGCTATTAAACAATTTAGTGCTTCCTCTTTGATCTTTGGTTTTTGTGATTGCAGAAGAATGCATATATTATCTGTATCTTATATATTTTATGAAAAAGTTACATGTACTAGAATTTTTAAAACTATTTTTTCTTCAGTGTTGAAAAGTAGATTTTAAAAGTTATGAATTGCATGCAGATCGGTAGTATTCATATTTAGGTAAAGCTGTACTTATATAATGCATATAAAGAACATCATCAAGTTTTTACTTATACAGTAATGACTGTCTTTGGTAAAATTATGATGTGCATGTAGTTTTTAGACTAATGTAGTTCCTGGAAGGTATATTTTATTGGAAAACCTTGAATGGAGTGGGCCTGTATATACTGTTTTTGCAGATGACAAAAGCCTTTTGCTGAGTAGAGGTTAATATCCGATGGTACCACTTCTTTATTTGGGGACTACCTGTTGGCAGCAATCTGTGGGTTGTAATGTCGTGTCATTCAAATTGAAGTTGTAGAAGTGTCCTTATTATGAATAATTTATAGTAAAGGAATGTAATGAAATTATTTCTAAATTTTATTTCTTTTAACTACTTAGATATATTCTGAACATGTTACATTTTTAGTTTTCTAATTTTTCTTTAAATTGTGAGGATAGTATAGATTCTTTTGTTTTTGGAAAATCCTTTTCTGTACCCCATTTTTATAAGCAGAGTGAAATGTATAAGAAAGTATCTCTTCATTGGAACAGCTCAACAGTCATTGGGTAGAGTGGTTGTTCTGTCGGTTTCTCTGCCCTCTTTCAGTTGAATTGTCTTCTCTGGTGAATGTTTTGTGTGCATTCCATATGCCCAACCCATTGTTATTATGAATGGCATCTAAGTAATTTTTAAGAGGTTGCTGTTTTCTAAGGACTCACCTTGGAATTACTTAATTAGTTTGGAACAGTTTAAAGTAAATAAACTGAAAAATACACTTTTTAAAAAGTTGTTGAATGATAGATATGCCTTTAGTCTTTGACTAATCTCCCTTGTGGCTTTTATAATTCCATCTATTTTTCTTGGGAAAGTTTCCGTACAGCTATATTTGTGATCTTTGGCCAGGATTTATGAGCTGCCACCATTAAGGTCTCCCTGTGGCTTTGTCATCAGAGATGGAAGGTTGTGTATGGTTTGCTTTCATTTTCTTAATATGTGGGAGTTTTTTTCCTAACCAAATACATATATCAGCGTTTTTCTTGATTTTTGTCTTTTTAGACTGGATTATTAACAGAATATATGAATTGTGAAAATTTCTTCCTGAATTTAAGGAGAAAACTTCCAAATACATTGTGATTGCTTGGAGAAATGTGTGTCTCTGGGTTTTATCATTTATCCTTGAAGATACTTTTTGTTACAGCTTTTTAATTTAACTGTTATAACTAGGACAAAGGGAAAAGTTAAATTTACAAAAATATGGTGAGAAGTAGAAGAGAAAAGTGAAGATACAACAAAACCATTCTGGATTTATTGATGATATTAAGATTAATAAATGTTGACTGATCCCAAGGATGTTAGAGGTATTGTCCACGGGGTACTGTGCATTTGTTGAATTCTCACAGATCAAATTGTATCATATATGGCTCTTTTATTTTATGCATGTACTCTATGGAAGGCTTGGAACTCTGGCTAAGCCAGTTTTGTTTGTGTGTGTGTGTGTGTGTGTGTGTGTGTGTGTGTGTGTGTGTGTGTGTGTTTAAGTGTAAACTATTAACAGCTACCTCTGTCCACTTTCTACTTTTTGAACAGCTCATAGGAGCAATTCAAATCTGTTTGCATTATTGTTCACCTAACATAAACTGATCCTTTTATTTTTAAGAAAGATTTTTTTAATTTGATAAAACAGATAGTACAGGATTGACTTAACTGAGCCTTTTTTCAAGACTTTAGAAATGATTTATTTAAGGTTTGACACTTTTTTTTTTTAGCACTTTTGTATATAGGCCCTGGAATGTGGTATTGAAATGTACAATAAGCATTGAGGTAGGAAAAAAAATGCATTTTACACTTTTATATGACTCAAATAATTTCACTTTTGAGACTGAATTTTGGTTTTGGCCAGTTTAGAAACTGTCAATTTAATTTAAGATTATAATGGTAAATTGCTTTTCTTGATTAGGTGTCAGAACAAGTGCTGCTCTCCATATAAATTTCTGCATTTCTTTATTAAGGCTAATTACTTGTAGAATATATACATTTTTTTAGAATATGGCCTGGGTTACCCCACGCTGGTTGATGTACTTTTGGAAAAGGAGATTGGCAATATGATTTGATTTTGTTTAGCATGTTAAATATATTTATATGTTCCCTTTCCTCTGGAATTGATTTGTTTTTCTTGGAGTAAAGGGGGAATGATGTTGATATTTCCTTGAGGATTTATGTAACAAAGAAAAAAATGAAGGAAGTGAATTTGTATCTTTGAAGCATGAATGAATGAATCAATATGCTTGAAAATGCTTAAGTTATTAGCTGGTTTTCATTGACTGATATACATTGAATGCACACTGTGTGCTTGCATCAATCCTGAGGATGGTTGGTGACATCATCGCTTCTTTCTGCTTTTCTTCCCTTTCCACCATTTTTGTTGTTCAAGAAGTAAAATTGACATAAACTAGTCTGTATGTTGTCTGAGTGTTTTCTGTTTTTAATATAGTGGGAATGTGAGTCAAAATTCATTTCTTTTGCATATGGATATCCAATTTTTCTGGAGCAGTTTTTGAGGTAGTCATCTATTCTCAACTGCATTGCCTTTAAAAATATTGTATATAGTTTTAATTCTGCAGTGTTTATTCTATCGATCTGTTTGACTTTATTCCAGTTCTGCACAGACTTTCTTACTTTAGTTTACTTTATAGTAAAACTTGAAATCAGGTAGTGGTAGTCCTCCAACTAACAAATTCTGCTGGGTTGTTCATAGAAATCATATTTATTCATAGATTAATTTTGAAAGATCAACAGTTTGAAAATACTGAGTTTGTAACTATTGAATGTGGATATATCTCTCTTTTTTCTCCACGGAATTGTGGTGTTATCATTATGAAATTCTTTCACATTTTTTTGTCACCTGTACTCTTAAATATTCTATATTTTTAATGTAGTATTAAGTGGTATTGTTTTAAATTTTCTTTATTCAATTGTTGAGATTAGTTTGTAGAAATAGGGTGATTTTTGTATGATAATCTTTTATCCTGCAATCTTACTAGCCCCATGTAATTGTAGTAGTTTGGTAGGTTCTCCTGTATTTTAACCTTCAGCAGCATGTCTGATAAAAGTAGAAGAAATAGATTTTAGAGTTTTCTTTCTCAAGATAATCATGCCATTTTTGTTTTAGTTTATTAATATGGTAATATTTTGATCAGATTTTTAATCTTAAAGTAATCTTTGTGAGTAAACTCTATTTCTTATGATTATTATTTCTTAAATGTTAGACTTTTTGCTAAACATTTTAAAGAGTCTTTACATTCATATTCTATATTTATAAATAAAACTGGTCTGTATTTCTTTGCTTCTATCACCTCCCTCCCCAATTATATTGGTATGACTGGGGGTTTATCAATTTTACTGACCTACTTGAAGAGGCTTTAGTTTCATTGATTTTTCTCTGTTAGTTTATATTTCATTGATTTCCTTCTTCCTACTTAACTTTGGGTTTACTTTGCTTCATTTTTTTCTGTGTTTTCAAAATAAAGACTCAGATCATTGATTCTTGACCTTTCTTTTCTAATATAGTGCTTTAAACATACCCCAAAACACTACTTTAGCAATATCTCACAAATTTTAACATTTTATGTTTTTATTTTTACTTAGTGCAAAATACTTGCTAATTTCTCTATTTCTTGTTGCATGGGTTTTTCAGCATTATGTTACTTATTTTCCAAATATTGGAGATTTGGTAAATATCATTCTGGTATTGATTTTTTTCCCCCTGGAACCAGGGATGGAACTCAGAACCTTGCACTTGCCAGGCATTTGTGGTGGCGCTGAGCTAAATCCTGGCCCTAAAAAAAACTGTGTGTTTCCTCCTTTTTTTTTTTTTTTTTTAAGTACTGGTGATTGAACTCAGGACCTTGTGCTTGTGAGGCAGGCACCTCTGGTTTTGATTTTCAATTTACATTTGTTATGAGATTTTTTCAACAAGAGCACAAATATACTCTGCATTTATTCTCAGTCTATGGCCCAGAATATGATGTGTCTCTATAGATGTTCCCTGTGAATTTGAAGAACGTAGTTTTATTCAGTAGTTGGGTAGAATGTGTATAGCATGCCAGTCAAGCTGTGTTAGTTTGTCATATTGTTCAGTTTTACTGCATCGTTACTGCCCACTCCCCACAGTCTTTGGCCTATTTCTATCAGGAGAGATGCACTCAAATCTCTGAGTGCAATTGGGTTTTGTCTCTTTCTCATTTATGTTAGCAGTGTTTCAAAGTTCCTTTTGAGGAATATGAAGATTTAGCATTGTTATGTTCGTTTCATATATCACTTTATTATTATGAAATGACCATCTCTATTCCTGCTAGTAATAGCTGCTTTGAAATATATGTTTGAGTCTCTCATCATCATTTGTTTTCTGGTGGTCACATCTTTGTTTCTTTTCCATCTTTTCCTGTCTAATTTTGGATCAATACTATATTTTTAAGACTTAATTTTATCTTTTAGCTGATTATCTATAGTTCCTCATTCTGTACCTGGATACTTTAAGGTTAATCCTCTATGTATCTTTAACATAGAGCCATCTACCTTTAAGTGACATTATTTCATTTTATGTGTAGATTTGTTGCAGTTGCTGCTCTTTGGTACTTACAGTTTTTCATTTCCAGTCTTTATTCTTTTGATATGAATTTTACTTTCATATATGTTAAAAGTCCACTATTCATTGTTATTATTTCTGCTTACAATGAATTACCTTTTATACACATTTTAAATTATAAGAAAAGCATATTCTCCATGTGGTTACCATTTCTTCATCCCTTCATTCCTTTGTATAGACATGATTTTCGTTTGAACGTTTCTATTTTGCCTGAAGAAGTTACTTTAATGTTTCTTGCTGAGGTAGTCTACTACTGATGATGATAACTTCTAGCCTAAGTGTTCTTGAACATGCCTTTACTTTGTCCCCAGCCCCCAGCCCATTCTGAAGAGGTTAGTACTTTAAAGACGTTGCTCTACTCTCTTTGGTTGTTTTCCATGAAAAATATGTCATTCCTTATTCCTCTTCACAGAACAAACCTTCTCTTTGACTGCTTTTATGTTTTTATTGCTGCTTTTGAGCACTTGGCTGTTGTGAACCTTATTGTATATTTTATTAATCTCTTTGTGGTTTAGATTTTTCAACTTCCTTGATATGTGCGTTCAAAATTTTTATGAACTTTGTAGAATTTGGGTCATTATTTCTTCATTATTTTGAGGTAGTTCTTCCTTACTTCACTTTTTTAGGAACAACAATATTGAGCTAGTAGGTTGTCTTCTCACTATGGACTGGTGCTATTTTTATTTTTCTTTATTCTTTTTTCCCTTTGTTTTATTTTGCAGAATTATTGTTATTGTGCCTCAAGTTCAAATATTTTCTGCCATGTCTAATCTGTGATGAACACTGTCAAGTATATTTTTGGCCATGACACTGTAGTTTCATTTCTAGAGATGTGATTTGAGTGTTTTCATTTATTTAATTCTTACAGCAATGTGAACATATAGGATATAAGTGTAATAGCTGTTTTAGTTGTTGTTTTTTCCCTCACTGAGTTTATTTGTATATTTTAGGCATACAGTACAGTTACATTCATTATTGGGATCTTATATCTTTACATGATCTTGGTTCTCATTTTTCCCCATACCCCTGCCCTCCCTTCACCCCTCCTCCCTTCCCAATTTACAAAATCTTTATTTCCATTTTCTCATTTTTTTCTATTCCCTTATTTCCTTTCCCCTACCCTTCCCACTTCCCCTACACTATTAGCCCTTTTCTTCCTGCTTCATATTGTTTTAGTGTTTTTGTTTGCAATTGACTTCCATTCCTGTTGTGGGCCCATTCTGTTTTGTGATCATTCCATTCATTATGGGTCATGCTTTTCTCCCTCATTGTATACCTTGTGATCTCTGATTACCTACCAAGCATTGTGAGTTTCACCTTGCTGCTTGCTGGATGTTTTTGTATTTTTGCAAATCTTCTTGAGCTTTATTCTGGGATTCAATAAAATTTCTTATAAGTAGAATTTGTTAATGAGAATCTGGGAAAGATCTCAGTGTAAGGCAAATTATTCCTCATTATATCGAAAGATCTTTGTAAATATTCAATTCAATATTCTATGAAGTGTAATCCCAGAACTCCAGAGGCTGAGGCAGGAGGATCGCTGTGAGTTCGAGACAAGCCTGGGCTACATAGTGAGTTCCAGGTCAGTCTCAACTACATAGTGAGACCCTGTCTCAGAAATCCAAAAATAAAAAAAAATATATAAAAAAAAATTCTATGAAGTATGAGTTTTCTAGCCTCACTGGTGGGGATGGGCATGGGTCACAGTCTTACATGAATAACAGGAATTGTTCCTTCTAACCCCTTTGGGTTTTTCCCCCAGCCATGAGTTGATCTGTACTCTTCTGTATTCTCAGAGGAATAGATCTCTGGAACTATAACTCTGTGTGATTCTCTTCTTTCTTGCCATTTTTCATATAAACCATAGCTGCTTTGGTCACTTTACTGTCAACTGAATCTCAATTCATGAAATTTTCCAGATTCTGCCTTAGTTTCACCTCCTTGCACTGCATTATGTAATCTCTCCAGGCAATTTATTGGTACACTCAAAAGGCTTTCCTCATTTCTTCCTGGATCTCAGGGATCATTGACCATGTGTGGTCAACCATTGTCTCATATATTTTTCTGAGTGTTTTCAGTTGGTTCAGGCAGGAGTGTATATCTGGTCTCTGTTACACCATCTTGACAAGAAGTGAGTGGTTATCTCTATTTCTTTTATCAATGTCACTCATCATGTCTACTTTCAGCCTAGCCCAAGACCATAATTTATTCTTTCCTGCCTTTTCTCTTGGTCCAGTAACATGTTTTCCAAAACCTGTTGGTTCTCTTGCTTCTGAATACAATTTGACATTTCATTTATAGTTAACAGTAACATTCTTAAGAGAAGGAGAACCGTTAATACCTTAGACCAAAAAAAAAAATCGTTGAATTGGAAGAAATATTATCAAAATATTTCAAAGTTGTGGTGTCCTAGCTTTGTGCTATGTATAATTTAAATACTTAGAATTTCTTAGGACATTTTAATTCAGTGAAAATTTTGCATGTCATATATGTTTATAGAGCATCGTTAGTTCATGTTGAGTACAGTTGCTTAAATAGGTTTTAAAATTTATTCTGCAATACTGGATATTGAACTTTAACCTTGTACATGATAGGCAGGTTTTCTACTAGTGAGATACATACCTAGCCCTTCTTGAATATTTTGAAGAAAATAGGCTTTTCCAGACTGAGCCTTAATGTTCCTGCACATTTTGGTCTTTTATTTTACACACACATACACACAGTCACACACACTATTATTACTATTGCTTGCTTTCTTGTTTTCCCTACTTCTTTATGTGCTGCTGAAACCAGATTTGCCATTCTTTCATCTTCAGAACCTCACAGGGTGTCTGACATAGGGATGCTTAATTAATGTTCGATAATTTGAACTGAGTAAGCTGGATTTTTAAACTCAGTTCATTGTTATGGCTTTACTTAGGATCTCTGCATATATAGAGCTCTTTCTCCATTTTATAGTATAAACCACACCAACATCATTGTAGCCTGTTATTGTTTGTCTTTGGTTTGTTGTGAAAGAGCTGTCAGAGAATGTATTCTTTATTGCTTGGAATTACTAGCTAGCTCTTGTTTGCCATTGATTAGAGTGACAGTCTTTTCTGTTCCTACTGTATTTGGTGTGTTATTTAGCTATAATCAGGTAGTCTTCAGGTACAAGGCTTACTGGATTTCCCATTGTAAGTTGTTGCAATAACTTAGTAGGGTACCCAGGGAAGATTTCTCTGGTTTTGTCTTCAGGGTTTTACTTTATAAAATATTTATTATCATCTATGACTAGCCCTGTGCTCTTCCCTGTCTGTATCCTAACTCAACACCATGTTTTAGAGGAAAATCATCATAGAGGTCAGCTTCTGTTAAATTATGTACCAGAAATATTGGAGAAAGAGTTCTTGAAGATTAAAGACAGCCTTTGAATTTGAGATTAGTGACTCTACATTGGCTGAAGAATCTTAGAATTGATGACCCCTTTTTAATTCATTGTTGTTTCACTTGGTAAAACAAAATTACCTTGTATTCCCTTTATTGCTCATCTCTTCCTTACAAAATAAACTGTGTAAAGATTCCTCTCTAGACACATGATTCTTTTATAATCTCCCAGTTCTGAGATTTGAATGGGTATGCATGTACCATGTATATGTGGAATTGTGAAGTCTGTCTGTTTATAATCTTCATTATCCTTGCGTTGATCCAGTTCTAGACTTATAACTTGCTCACATTGCATGGTTCTGGCTCCCTCTGCAGCTCCAAATGGAAAAGTGCTTTGATGTGTTTTGTTGCTGAAAATCCATCTCTCAGCCTTCTTTCTTCAATCAGAGCATTCCAGGCTGATAATACCATTGTTATATATATTTGGTGGGGGTGGGAATAAGGCAAGGCTTATGGAAGACCAAAGCCATATTTCAGGAGAGCTCCAAGATGTAAGAAAGTGATAAGGAAGGTAGGGAGAAAAAGCAGAAGGTGCAAGCACAAGTGCAGTTACTAATTTGAAAGTTAATGTACATACAAGCATTTACTCTAAACTTTTGTGAAAATATTAGAGAGCTGCAGATTAAAGGATTAAAGCCATTTTAGAATTTCAGGGCTATCTTATTGAGTTACTTTGGAACCTTAACGAACAGTTCAGCTTAATAATCAGTGCATTTTGTCCTGCAATATTGGTACGGCTTTTGAACAATTAGTATAAATTTGGCTAGGCTTGATGGCTATGGACTTCACGTTCTCCTTCATTAGAATGAATTAATAGACCAAATAATGTTAAATTGTAATCTAGATTTATGAGTGTATTATAGTAGGTTTTAAGATATGTTTTGAGAATTTGTATTTCCCCCCAAATCTAGAGCTGCTGGCTGTTTTTTATAGCTGAATGATTTCTGGGTTTTAGAAGAGAAGTCTTCTGCTTTTTATGTTACAGTCACTATGCTTACCTGTATGAGAGGAGAATTTCTGGACACATTTTGCACCAATGTTGTAAAATCGCATATAGTCATGTATGGTTTTTGGGATACTAGTATGTTCTGCTTTGCCTTACAGGGATTAAGTACATGTATATATTTAGAATCATTACTTTTATTTCATAGATAATAGGATGTTCACCTAAAAGCCATACTTTTGGAATTTTATATTCATAATGTAAACTTTGGACCCTTGAAAGATGACCTTTTGTACTTAATAGGTCAATATCATTTGGCATGTTCAGTCATTTTTTTTCTTCATATAATCCTTTTTAAGATATAGAATTCCTGTTAATTAAAGGCTGGTCATTATGCATTACTTTTGAAGCAGATTTTGACACTCTTGGCTCTGTTTGAAATAATTATAAGTTTTTAGAATAAAAACAATAGGAA
This sequence comes from Fukomys damarensis, assembly GCF_012274545.1. Taxonomy (NCBI): domain Eukaryota; kingdom Metazoa; phylum Chordata; class Mammalia; order Rodentia; family Bathyergidae; genus Fukomys; species Fukomys damarensis. The sequence continues at coordinate 21,375,375 of NW_022900929.1, forward strand.
AGTATATGGGAAGTTTTATTATTCAGTCCTCACTTTTTCTCCCCATCTTCTCTGCTTGATGTATATGAATTTCACCTTTGTTTTCTTGCAACTTTTGTTCCTTTCTCTCTGCATTGTCAGAAAACCTTTTCCATGCCTAGAAGAATAAAGCTAAAAATTACTGCTTGAAAATGTAGTACATGATAAAATTCTGTATGACTTGGTACTATTTGCTATCTAATGTAGTTATAAAGATCTAGTGTAGAAATTTATTTTTGCTATTAGACTTAAAAAGAAAAAATAATTAGCTGAAGTATTTACATTTTATCCTGAAGGGAAATTCACTAACTTTGTTGATTTGTGTGAGAGTTTAGCACTTTTCTCCAGAGGTCTTCACAATTACTTCCCCTGTGTCTGTGTAGGAAAGACTGTAGTCTACAGAAGTGGAGGTGACACTAAGGAGTACAAAATGCTTTTCTTAGATTAGTTTCTACAAAGCAACTCAGTAGAAACTGAGATTTCATGGTTGCATGTTTCTGTCATAGCCCATGTGTAGCAGTCACAGACTCTGAATCCAATACTGTATTTCTACTTGGACAGACATTGACCTCTTTCTCTGGGCTGAAACAGTGAAGCAAATCGGTTTTGGAAGCTTGAGTTATAAGAAACCTAAATTAGTTTGAAGTGGAATTATCCTGATGAAAGGGCAGTTGAAAGCCCTTGACACTGGACAGAGGATTGTCTAGTGTCTAATCTTGGCTCAAAATGCACCAGACATAATGAGAGTCATTATGAACTGCTGATCTCTTACCCCTCCCCTTAGCAGACTCTATTAGACTTGCAAAAATAGCAAACACTGTGAGTGTTTGGCATGGTGCCTGCTGTGTACTAGAGGAAGAAAGCATACCTTGTTTGCACTTTAACCAGATACTGGTGCATCCTGTTACAGTTCTGCTTGGTTCTGAGCCCCTCTGTTCAGTCACATCTTGACAGATGCTATCATGGCTACCCCTTAGCAGACAAATGCAGCTACTCTGCAGGAATAGCTTGCCATCCCCCTAAACTGATGTGCCTGTGTACCCGTGGAAAGTAACAGCCTTGCAATTATGTGGACTACCTTTTGAGTTTTTCCTATTTCTAAAAGAGAAGTTATAGGTTTGTTTGTGCAGATCAGTGTGTGAGCCCTGAATTTCTCTTTCTGCTTTTTCAACAGCAGATAGTTACTAAGTACCCACTGAAAGTCCCCAGGGAGGGTCTCTGTAGTTAGAAAGATAAGTAATCGCATAATCAGAATTTTGATACCTGTCTGCATAAAGACTCTGGGAACAAAAAAGAAGGGAAAGATCTCTGGGAATGTGTTTGGAGAGAAGGTATTCCCTCAGGGACTATATAGGTTAAATATTGTTTAGAAGGTATGGTATACATGTACCTGCATCCAAGGTTAAAAGAAGCCAAGTGGTTTGAAATGGGTTTGATGAACCTGGTTTGGGAGCTGATTTTGAAGACTTCTGAAAATGAGGAATCATCATGAAATTTAAAAAATCATGAACAGCCTCTTTAAAAAAATGTTTAAAGAAGGCTTTTGATAGCTCTCTAGAGAATGAGATTTTTATATTTTAAAAATGGTTAAAACTGGGGGAATTCTGGACTATGCATGAGATCCTTTATTCAAATAGAGAAACTAATTAAGAGTAGGAAGAGATCAAGAAATGTTTAGGAATCTTATACAAAAGGCTTAGCAAAAAAACATATATTAAGAAAGCAGGAAGAGAAATGTAAGAGAAAAAGGAAGAAAGGTCTATGGCTTTCACCCAAGACTCTGAAAATACTGAAAGAGTATTTACAAAGCAAACAGGGAAGGTAGAGCTGGTTTAAGGGATACATGATGATTTCAGTTTGGGGTAGACTAAGTTTAAAATACCTGTATATAATATATAAATATTAATGAGGACATTTCACTGTAATATTTGAATCTAAAGTTCAGAATAGGTCAGCTTGGCACACAGATTTCAGGGATAATTTGATTGTTATAAATTTTAGTCTACTTTATCCATTAAAGCCATGAGAGCCTTTATCCAGTAGCAGTGCAAATGCAGGATAAGGCCTACGGTATAAACAGGCTGTTACCTACTAAAGGAGGTATTTGTTGCATTTAACTCTTCTGTCCAGAAAGCCATTTATCGTGAGCCCATCTGAATTTGAACACAGTGAATAATGTAACAAGGGGTCTTGTGTATTCACCATTTAGGAATCAATTCCCAGAGGATCACAGGTTGGAAATTTTTACCTTTTTTGGTACTGAGCCTTTTTGGAAAGAGTGCCATATGGATTTTCTTTATCCTAGTAAATGAAATATTTAACATTTCTTCCCTACATAAATTTTGAAAACTCCAGACTCTTCTCTTTCAGTTCTGGCCTATCTTGGTCGGTTTGCCTGATTTTTTTCCATATGAGTTGTATCTGTCCATTGGAACGTGTAGTTATTTTGTTGGCTGATTGTAGTTTCTGATTTCCTAGGGAATTTCTGGGTTAGTTTACATCCAATGGTGAATTAACAATTACTGGAATGGACATCAGTAATAAACAAATAATGTGAGAGTCTATGAATCAAAGTTCTATTTAAAAGATGTAAATGTAGGGCCAGGGATGTAGCTCAGTGGCAAATCATCTGCCTGGCAAGTGCAAGGTCCTAAGTTCAATTCCTGGTACAAAAAAAAAATGTAAATATAGATTATTTCATTAAAGAATTACTCATCTTCCTCTCTTCCTCCTTCCACCCTCTCTTTCATCCTTCCTACCTTTCTCATCTTCATTTTTCAATCTCCTTCCTTTACCTTTATCCCTGTATCTTCTCTTCCCTCTTCCTTATCTATTATGTATAACTGATACATTAGAGTAGAATTGCAAGGCTTTTAAGAGTTGTGTATAATGTAGCCAGATGACTTTATATGAGAAGGTGTATAAGGAGTATAAGGAGGATCTCAAAAGGACACCCCTCTTTTCCTGACCCTTGAGAGTCATCCACATCATTTAGATGTTTTCATTTTGAACTGCAGCTAAAGTGAGGATGAAAATTGAATGCTGCTTGTTAAATCACTTTGACCACTGATAAGCCTGTGAGAGATAGAGATTAAGAAGTAAATGCATCTGGGGAGGTGTTTAGTCGTGGATAAAGCTGTGTATGTCCAGACTTTTTAATACCATTGGAAACCCTGTGTTTCCTTGTATTCATTTTAAAGATCCATGGAATGGTATGGTTTAAGTGCCTTTCAAATCTATCTTGAAAAAGATGTTCACAGGGTTACATGGCAGGATCTGTCTAGAAGAAAAGAAAAAGACTACATATTGAATGTAGATACTTTAAACTAGATCATTGTGATTATGATCTTATGTTTTGTAGACATTCTTGAGGCCCCTTGGACAGGAGCATTCTGAAACTTCTGTTTCTGATTAACATAGGAGTATGGACTTTTACAATGAGAAAAGGAGAGGGCCCATTCATCTTGTTTTGAATACAAATTTAGGCATCTTTTTATTATTAACATTGTTTCATCTGGTAAGAATGGTTCTACCAAGAAGTGTCTGAACCTCTATAAGAGTATTGCTGTGCCATCTTCCAGTTTTGAAAGCCTTCAGTTCCTTTCCCACCAGCCTTTTTTGTGTCTTTTTCATATGTCATGGTGAACCCCTGTGACACCTTGTTTCCATCATTTCTTTCTGTATTTCATTTTGAGATGTGACAGAGAAAGGCAGAGTGTACTAGAGGAGTTCTTGTACCATAACGTGCTGTGAGAAGACATGATGAGATGTTTTTGGGTGGAAGGTTCATGCTACAAATCTCATGATTTATCATTTTCTTTTAAGAATTCTAAGCCTTTAGGATAATCTTACTCAGTAACTATATTTTCATTGCTTTAGACATACTTTTCTTAAAGTCCTACTTGAATTCATGCACCTGTAATAACTGTCCTTTACTTATGGGACTGATTCTGGAATGCAAGAGCTAAGTAGTCTAATTGTGAAACACTTTTTAGTATCTTTAGCTAAACCCAATATTCTCCCCAGCATTCATCTCCCTAAGATGTCTCTCCTCCTCTAGCTTCCCATGGATCTCTTCCCACTGCTCTTTTATCTCTGCTGTAAAACTTGAGATTTGGTGCTTATTATTGTTATGCACCAGGAAACTACCTTTACTCTGTGGACTGTATGGATCTCTTATTTTTGTTTCTGGTGTTGTAGGTGCAAAGTATGATTTAAAAAATAAACAATGTCTCTTTGTACTCTTTGGAAGAATATGAGTTAACAAGTTACATATTTGATGAATAATTCTCCTCAGCATCGTGGGAATATAAATAAATCTGAAGACATGACCTTATTCTGAGTCTGCAGTCCAGAGAAAACCAAAACTAAACATGAATGAAATTTGGCATAACTAGATATGTTCTGTTCTAGAGAAGGAGTGCTGTTAGGGAGAGAAACAGTGTAAAGCAACTCAAGTAAGTGGAATGAGCAGGGTTGAAAATACCAGGTGTGCTGTGGTTAAGGGAAGTGTGTAGGTGGAATAAGGGCTGAGTGTCCTAGATAAATGGAGTGGAAGCAAACTGTTTGGTTTTGACACCACAGAAAGGAGTTCATGGTAAACATTATCGGTCAGTTATAGGTGGTTGAATAGATAAGACAAAAATGGGTGGGTGAAAGGAAGAGTTACAGGGCCATTGAAGAGAAACTACTGATACAAGCCAGCCACAGTCATTGTGGTTAGGATGATGAATGGTGATTTGGGAAGCTATGTCAAAGAAAGAAATAACAGTGCTTGCTGACAAATCAATGTCATTCTTACAGGAAGGGCTGTTCATGTTTCAAAGTGGAGCATCATAATGCTATAGGTATATCTAGTTTAAGTAAATCTTGTATCTAAAGATTTCATTTCATAGTGATACAGTGTATTTGCACAGCAAACAAAACTTTTAAACACTTTTATATAACAGTCATTTCTTGTTACCTTCAACATTTGTATCAACTTTCTTTTGAGTAAATGCAAGTGTCACCAAAAATGCTCAGCTTATGAACAATGAATCTGGTGGACTATTCAAGGACTAAAATAGAATCATCTTTTCTCCTATTCACATTTTTCCCTTTTTTCTTTATTGGTACATTTTAGGTATATAGTACAGTTACATTCGTCATTGGGATCTTGTACCTTTACATGATATATCTTGTTCTTATTTGCCCATCCCCCTGCCCTCCTTTAACCCCCTTCACCCTTCCCTATTTACAGAGACTTTGTTTACAGTTTTTGCTTTTCTCTTATTTTTTCTTTTCCCTTCTTAGCTTTCCCCTACCCTTCCCACTTCCGCTATACCTTTAGACATTTTTTCCTATTACGCAGTGTCAACTATACACTTTGATTCTTATTTACACTTTTAGTTTATCACACCAAAGAAACTATTCGGTATTTACTCTTTAAAGGACAAACATCTGCTTAAAAGAAGTATTTCAAAAGGAGCCCCCTTAAATGTCAGATTCTTTTTAGGCTTAAACTGTTCATGTTTCAAAAACATTATATTGCTAGAAGTTTGGGAAGGCTTCTGACTTAGGTCCCACCCTACCTCCCCCTATCTTTTCCTCCAAGCATCTTCTGTCTTGCTGCAGTGACTGGTGCAGGTTCAGCCCACTTACATCCTGTCAGGGGATAAACTTGACACTTTTTGCTTTCATGAAACAGTATCTGTGTGAAGTGGGCTCTTTGATCCACAGTCTTCCCTGCTGAAGCTTAGAAAGGATTAAGGAACACCTCTGAGTTGATGAATATTGGATGAGATTTATATAATTTAAAATTGTACTCCAGTTAACCCTTTCATTCAACAGAGAGACAATAGAGGCCTGTGCAATTATTGTTCCTTTTAAAGGCTTGAGGTTACTGTGTCTGCTCTGGATGCATTTTTCTAATTTATCTGGGATAGAATGTGGGAAATTAGTAAATGCTAATCGATACTTGTTCCCTTTTGTCACTTCACAAAGAGAACTAGTCTCATACCCAGTTATAATCCCTAATGTGACATACTGAAATGAATTCAGGATCATGTAGCATCTTTGTATTAGACATTGGAGTTCTAATGGTGAACAAGGCACATACTTCACTTGTCATGAATAACATTAGTAATAATAATATGACCAACTAATGTTTCTTTAGTGCTAGTTACATGCAAGTATATATTCTAAATACACATCTATTTTAATGAGAATTTAATAAATTTATGGCAGTGATGATAAACCTTTTAGAGCTTTCAGTGATACAAATAGCCCATTATGGCAGACATGCCATAGGTTCACCACCGCTGACTTGTAGGATCAGTATTAGTATTACCTCCATTTTATAGGCAACAAAACTGAGGGATTCAATAAATTGTCTAAAGTCTCATAGTTTATAAATCATAGAGCCTGTGTTTGAAACTGGTCAGGTAGGTCCAGGAAGACTATTCCAGCATATATGGTAAGGTGGCCGCAAGAGTGGGCCTGCTTTCCCAGTTATGTGATCGTCTGATAGGAGAGAAAGGCATATGGTTGATGAGTCCTTTCAAGCATCTGAAGTTCCCTGGGAATGTATAATAGGGTGAATTAACCTAGGGAAAGGAAAAGATGGGAAGACCATTTGAGAAAATGTCCTGTGAGATGAAAGTGAAGCATGAATGGGTGCTACCTAGGTGAAGAACAGCAGAAATGAGTACCTACTCTATCTCGTGTAGTGGTAGTCATAAGGTAGAAAGAATAGAATATGATGATTTTCAGAAACAATTGAAAGGAGGCCATTAAAAGGGGTGGAGAGAGTGAGAACATGTGTCGGAGTGATGCCAGCAGAGGCCAGATTACAAAAGGTTCTGTAGTCCTGTCTGAAAGATGTGGACCATGGAAGTGTCCAAGATTAAAGAAAAGAGCAACATTAAAGGAATAGAAACATGAGACTGCCACAGTGAGATGTGTTTTTTTTTAGTGTGTAAGTATGTGAAGCCAAGGCTCAAACCCAGGGCCTCCCTGTTGCCAGGCAAATTCTCTGCTACTAATCTATATCCCCAGCCTGAGACATAAGTTTGGCAAAGGTGCTTTTGAGCACTGATGTGTCTCCTGAGTCATTGAGGGTGAGAGTGGGTGTTTTCTAACAAAGTTAGCAAATGGATCACCAGATCTGGGTGAGAAAAGATGCTATCTAAGCTCAGGTTATAACATTGAGGATGGAGAAAACTGAAGTGCTTCTTAGAATGAGAATAGAAGGTTTGTTTATGGGAGGAGAAGGAAGGAAACAGTGACAGTACTCAAGAATGGGAAGAAACTTTCAAAATGACCAGACAGGGCCATGAAAAAAGAAAATATCTACCATGAAGGGTCAAAAGCAAGATTGTTCAAGAGAATATAGATGACTTGTGTAACCCTGATATGGATGACTTTGGACAATTAGGGAACGATTCCTGCTGAGAACGTGGAGCTCTATACATAGATGGCTACACACACATGCCCTTGTGAGTACACCCACCTACACATATTTTTGTTATTGTTGATCTTTAAGCCTTCTAAATTAATGTCATTTCAGAGCTGAAGTTTTCTTTTATGCCTACAGGCCTCTGAAAGTGATATTATTGGTAAGTACCAGTAGCACAGTTAAGTGACCATACTGAGTTTAACAGTGAGTCAAAGCATAGAATAATCTAAGAGGGTCTGGCAGCACTGCCCAACAGTGAAAGGGACACATGAGTACTGGGTACAAAACTGCTGCCTGGATGCAAGGGGAAAAAGTATATTATCCACATGGGTAACAATTCCAGTGTTATCTTTTCTTTCATATTATTCTGTTCACCTTAAAGCCCTTTCTCTGCCCAGAGAAACACCAAGAAAGAGCTTTGTTTCCATTGTTCATTGGACATTTGAGATTGTTTTCTGCTGAAAGTAAGGTATTGGTCAGGGTGAGATAAGTTCTCAGTAGAGAGGAAAACATTTATAATGTAATCCATACAATGACAGCAGCTCTGATCTGTCTTGTAGATGTCTGAAGAATTTGGGTTTTGGTGGTTCTTCAGACTTTTCAGAGCTCAGTTTGCAGCAGTGATTTTAATGGCTGTGCTTGAGAATGTGTTTTTGCCAGTAGCATGGGGCTAACCTCAGATATAAAGAAAATTATTTTGGGAGAAATTAAATGTGATGTTTTGAAACTTGAAAAATGGGTTCTTTCACAACACTGAACTTTCTGAGGGAAAATAGTTGGACCAGGATAGATGTCTCACTGACTCAGAATTTTATTTATGCTTGCTTATTTTATTCTTAAATTGTTAAATGTACCATACTTTGTTTGGGATAGTATAAGGCAGTTTGGGAAGGATAGAAACAGAAAGAAAAGACCCTTCCATCAGGTACCTGAATATCTGCTGGTGAGCATTTTATATTTTCTTGTCATGTTGTTCACAGTTTTCACAATGTCCCTCATAGCTCTGATAAGTTATTTGATCTTGGTTTCCTTAGATCAGCTTCTGAAGTTGTTTTCTTTACTTGTAGTGACCTATCTCTCCCAATCTAACATAAGATCCTTGAGAACAAATACTTGGTCTGTTATGTCCCTGGTTCCTAGGTCAACATCTGATAGATGTGTTAGGCATTTAATGTATTTTAGCTGGATAAGTGAATTAGAAAACTTTACCTTCTGAATATCAGTAATAACTGTTTATAGTAGGCTTTGCATGCTCCCATTTATGTACAACTGATTTTGTTTTGTGCCAGGTTTTCAGTGATTTATAGTAGTTGGTCTTGAGGGGAAAAGTTTGGGTTACTTTTCTTTCTAAAGAAAGTGAGTGCTATAATTAAGTTGAAACTATAGAATTACTCATATATTTGTGATTTTTTAAATTAGAATATCCATTAGTAAATCATTACTGTCGTGTATGATGGAGAATATCTGACCACCTGCAAGGGCTTAATTGGGATGGAGGTTCGGCCCCTGGCAAGAGGGTTTTGTCTCCCACCAAGCTACAATTTCAACAGTAAAGTAAGCTGAATTGTGGTAGCAAGGCATCTTGGCAGGGACAAGTATAATATATTTCAACTGGTGATTTCTGCATGATTTGTATGAATTTCTGTATGACAGGAATCACAACAAAGCTATTACGTGACTTGTGTCTAAAGCTATCACTCAGATGGAGCCATGAAAATCAGTTTGCATATGTCAACAGTTTAATCTTTTACTATACTTGCCAATGGAAAACTGACACTAGAATTATTTTTCTGTATTTACTGACTGGCAGGATGTGGTTATCAAGTGCACTGATTGAAAAATCTTTAAATTCCATTCTTTAAATTGGGACCATATGTGTGTTTATTTTCCCTGGCCAAATCTATTTGTACATTTATCCACATGTATATGCATATATACAGAGTATAGTTTTCTTGATATGTCTTTGTTACATATGTATATATCCATATAGGACCCACATGCATATTCATGAGTTATTCATGTTCTTATGGATTCAAGTGTAAGGGTATTGGGAGAAGTTTCCTTACCTGTTAACTGAGAATAATACTACAGCCTGTCTTTTAGACTTTACTAAAGATTAAATTAGTTAAGATATATAAAGTTCTTAGAACACTGCCTCATACATATAAATTCTCCATAAATTTTAACTTTTTGAATTTTAGAGTATGTTCTTTATTCTCTCTGCCTGAATGTAGAACTATTGTATATCACCCATTATAAAAAATAAAATTAGGGGCTGGGGATTTAGCTCAGCAGTTCGGTGGCCTGCCTTGCAAGTGCAAGGACCCAATGAGTTCAATCCCCCATACCCCCCCAAAATGAAAAAGTTAAAAGAAAGGCTAGCAGCTTCAAACTTATTCCTTAATTCATTTGGTGAATTTACTGTTACTCAAAAATGCCTAAAACTAATTTTTTTGCCACACATGAAGTATCAGTATTTGCATTTTTAAATCAAAGCCATTTATTAGATAGTTTAATAATATTGATTCCTATACAGAAAGTATTTCTGTTTCTGAGTTATCATTCCCTAGGGTCTATCAGTGAGATATTTTCAATGAATACATCATTTTCATTGTCAGATTAAAACATACTTTATTGAAGATCTTAATTATAGGTTTGAGAGAGAACAAAATTTCCATTTATTGAGAAAAAATAGGTGAGGTATTGAGTGGCTAAGTGGAAAATAATACAGAGAAACACAAAAGAATTCAGAAAGTTAGATAATAGACACCTAGAAAAACAGTGACAAACTTTCAGTAAGTAATGATAATTCTCATTGGGGAAAAAAAGAAACAAGTCATTAGTAAAAAGGAGTATATGAATTGTGATGTGAAATTTCTGTTTAATAGTTGTGTTGAGTTATACGTGTTCCACTACATTTTGTAATGTCTTATACACAGAAGCAATATACATTTTTGTTGTTTCTTTTAATCTGGTTTGAACAATTGTGCATGAATCATCAGTCAACCCAGGGATGCTCCATCACAGAGCTACATGTTTGTCCCTCCATCCATGAATCCATCTGTCTGTCTGTTTATCTATCTACAGGGTTTCATTCAGTGCCCCATGCAGCACTCAAAGTTACCTCCCTCAGCCTCCTTGAGTGCTGTGATTACAGGTTTGTGATGAATACCTTCCTCATAATTTTAAAAGTTTTATTTAGATATATTTCACATATCATAAAATTTACCAATTTGATGTATACAGTTCAGTGATTTGGTGTATTCATAGTTATGGAGCCATTACTACAACCAACTTTAGAACATTTTTTATCACCCAAAAAGAAACCCTGAATATCTATAATAAGTCACTTCCCATTTCTTTCTCAGTTCTCCCTATTCTTGGCAACCAAGAGTGTACTTTATGTTTATATGGATTTACCTCTCTTGAACATTGCATATAAAAAGAATCATATGGTATCTCATATTTTGTGACTGCCTTCTTTCACTTGATATAATGTTTCTAAGATTATGGCTATGTTGTGGCTAAGTCAGCAGTTTATTCTTTTTCAAGTTTATTGTGTTATAATGGACAAAACTTGAATATATTTAAAGTATATAATGTAATTACTTGATATATGTTTACATTATGAAATGATTCATAAAATTAATACATCTGCATCCATAATTTTGCTTTTTTTGTGGTGAAAATTCTGATGACCCACTCTCCTAGCACATTTTAAGGATGTGTATAGCATTGTTAATAGTAATCATCCTCCTGTTCATTAGATTCCCAGAGCTTACGAGCTTATGTGTGAGTGTTTGTATTTTTTGTCAAAGTATCTCCATTTTCTCCCCATGTTCCAGCTCCTTACCACTATCATTCTACTGTGTTAATTAAGTCCAGCATTTGTGTATATTGCCCATATAAATGAGATCATACGTATGTGTCTTTTTCTGGCTTATCTCATCCACATAATTTCTTCCAAATTTATTCACATTGTTGAAATGGGAAGACTTCCAAGACTATAAAGAAAAGGGGATTCCTGTACAATGTTAGTGGGAATGTAAACTGTTGCAGCTTTATGGAAATCAGTATGGAGGCTCCTAAAAAATTAAATATTACAGCCCAGGGAACAAACTCATTGGTACAGCACTTGCTCAGTATGTGCAAGGCCCTGGGTTCATTCTCCAATAGTAATATATTCTTTCAATATCAGTACTTGGGTATATGTTTAAAAGAAATTTAGTCAGTATTTTGGAGAATTATCTGTACCCCCATATTTATTGCAACATTTCTGACATTAGTCAAGAAATACAGACAACCTGAATATCTATTGACAGGTGAATGGATAAAGAGTGTGCATGATATATATGCACACACACAGAGTATATATAATCATGGAATATAGAGTCATAAAAATACATTATTTTTATTGCTAATTTATATTCCATTTAATGTATAACATGTTTTGTGTTGTTTTATACACAGAAGCAATATGCATTTTTGTTATTTTTTCATCTGGTTTGAACAATTGTGCATGAATTATCAGTACCCCCTCTTATGAGGCAGGGAAAGCCATCATGTTACATAGACCTTCTGTCTACCAATTCTCTCAAGTTCTCTCCACCAGATCTTTACCTCAGTGAAGATTCTGAGTGGGGGCTGGGCATGGTGGCGCATACCTGTAATCCCAGCACTCGGGAGGCTGAGGCAGGAGGATTGCTATGAGTTTGAGACCAGCCTGGGCTACATAGTGAGTTCCAGGCCAGTCTCAACTAAATAGTGAGACCCTGTCTCAAAAAAACTAAAAAACAAACAAACAAACAAAACGATTCTGAGTAGGCACTTGTTTGATACTAGAATTCACAGTGATTTTTTCAGCAGCCAGAAGTGTTCATGTGTTACCAGCATTGTTTATTATTATTACAGATGCTTTGTGGATGACTGTAAATGTTCCTTGAAGGGATTGAGCCATTGTGGTCACCGACACTTGAGATAATCTAGTGTTGATCCTAATTGTGAGCCGAGCATGCACATCAATATCAGGTTGTGGGATAATTATGCCATGTGCAAGAATTGGAGGGAAATAGGGTTTTGATATTTCAGTGCTTGCCCTGCTTTACAAAACAAAATTGTTGAGAGCATATTTAGCATAGGACAGAATATTTATTTACACATATAGGCATTTTGACAAGAAAATTTACTGATTGTCTCAGTGTAAAATTTTGGGATTTAAAAATTAACTGAATACTAAAAGTCAAGTAAAATTTTGATTGAAGAAAATTATTGCTAAAGGTCAAATAAATTATCTAAAAGCAGTGATGTCTTTGGGAGAGCCTATGGACATACTTTTTTTTTTTT